>NC_052171.1:1207538-1509423 GCF_902713615.1 Scyliorhinus canicula
GGTACGGGGTCTATCTGGGAGCGGGTGGAGGCAGCTTCGTGCAGGGGCTCCAGCTTGGCAGCCCTGGTCACGGCTCCTCTACCGCTGCCGCCGGCCAGGTACTCCACCAGCCCGGTAGTGGTGGCGACCCTGCGGGTATGGGGCCAGTGGAGGAGGCATGTAGGGGAGATGGGGGCGTCGGTTTGGGCGCCAATCTGCGACAACCATCGGTTTGCCCCCGGGAGTATGGTTGGGGGGTTTTCGAGCATGGCGGCGGGCGGGGGTGGGAAGGGTGGGCGATATGTTCCTGGAAGGGAGCTTTGCGAGTTTGAGGAGCTTGGAGGAGAAATTTGTGCTGGTAAGGGGAAATGATTTTAGGTACCTACAGTTGCGGGACTTTGTTCGTAGACAGGTCCCATCTTTCCCACGCCTCCCGCCAATGGGGATCCAAGACAGAATAGTCTCTAGGGGGGAAGAAGGGGGGGGTAGAGTCTCTGATATTTATAAGGTGCTCATGAGGGAGGAAGGTTCCCAGACGGAGGAACTGAAACTTAAATGTGAGGAGGAGCTAGGCGGGGAAATGGAGGGCGGGCTGTGGGCAGAGGCCCTGAGTAGGGTAAATTCGACCGCGACATGTGCTAGGCTTGGGCTGATTCAATTTAAGGTCGTTCACCGGGCCCATATGACGGTGGCTCGGATGAGCAAATTCTTTGGGATAAAGGACAAATGAGCTAGGTGCGTGGGTGGACCAGAGAACCACGTTCACATGTTTTGGGCATGCCCTAAGCTTAGGGGGTACTGGGAGGGATTTGCGGGTGTCATGTCCCGGGTGCTAAAAACAAGGGTGGCGATGAGTCCAGGGGTGGCAATTTTTGGGGTTTCGGAAGACCCGGGAGTCCAGGGGGAGAAAGAGGCCGATGTTTTGGCCTTTGCTTCCCTGATAGCCCGGCGACGAATACTATTGGCGTAGAGGGACTCAAAGCCCCCGAAGACTGAGTTGTGGCTTGCGGACATGTCGAGTTTCCTGGGTATGGAAAAAATTAAGTTCGCCTTGAGGGGATCTGTACAGGGGTTCGCCCGGAGGTGGCAACCATTTATTGACTTCTTTATGGGAGAGTGAGCGTCAGCACGGGGGGGGAGGGGGGGGGGGGGGGGGGGGGGGTAGAGTAGGAGGGATAAAATGGCGGGCAGTACCGGTGGGAGAGGAGTGGGCTTGTGCAGTATGTTACGATTGAAGTATTGAATGTACGTGGATGTTTGCACATTTTTGCCTTTTTTGCTTTCTTTCTGTTGATGTCTGTAACTGTTTACAAAGCCAAAAACTACCTCAATAAAATTGTTTATTAAAAAAAAAGAAAGACACAAGACAAGACACGTGATTTCATTGCGGGCCGGGGAAAACGGGGCTTGGGGTGGTGGTGGAGAGGAGGTGTGGTGGTGGTGTTATGTATATGTGGCACGGGGGTTGGTGCAAGGGGCACAGTGCTGCCTACTCACCTTGGCCTCTCTGAGGAGGTTATGCAGTTTTTGGTGGCACTGCTGCCGGTCCAGACTCTGTTGCCCACAGCCTCTGCCACCTGCGCCCAGGCCTGCTGAACTGCTGTAGCTGGCAGCCTCCTTCCCTGGCCGGGGTATAGGGTCACCAACCTCTCCTCCAAGGCGTCCAGCAAAAACTCCAGTTTAGCATCGGTAAATCTCGGTGCCGCTCTTCTTGCTGCCATCTTCTTGGTTGTGATAATTGAGTGTGGGGAGTGGAGTGTGTATATGTGGCTGCAGCTTGACGTCCTCCTGAGTGTCAATCCCGGACCCAGAAATCTGGCACCGTTTCTAATTGGAATCGATTGTGTTCCATGTGACACCGGTGCTAGCCCCTTAACAGTTACTGAATTGGTCCAGTGCCGGCCGGATTTGCTATCGTAGAACTCGACTAATCCTGCTTTGGTGTGAACACAGCCTCAGGAACGGAGAATCCGGCCAAATAGCTCTGCAATTGTGCTCTTTGCAGTTCCATTTGTATTATTTGGTGTTTCATGTTTAAGCCCTGTTAATCCATTTCAGAAATGTGAGATCTCCATTATTAACAATAAGCAATGAGTTCTCCCAGTGGAAAAGGCATGGATTTCAAATGGAAAAATATCAGTATCAACAATGTACAAATTACGGGTATCAATGCTCCAAAAAGCTAAAATCAAAAACATGCCAAAGATTCCTCTATCTCCCCACAATTCAACTCTCTATGCCAAAGCACCATATCCAAGTACAAATTACTCTTCAGCCCCAGGTCTTTTTCTACCACTCCATTGAAAGTGGAAATAATTTCACTTGAAACCAAACTTGTTCCGAATGGGTGGGTTTCCTTCCAAGCAGAGTAGTCAACTTTCCGCCTGGTGAGGTCACCATGAATGGTATCAGAACTCAGCTGTTTTACCTTGAACTGTGTAACCGCCTCCAGGGATTTTACAGCACAAGTCCTTGCATCTAAAGTCCATATTAACATGCTTTGCTGGGAGTGCAAATAGGTGGCATGCAGTCCTTGGACTCTCTTATCCAGAGACCTGGAACGGATTGGAAGACCAAATTCAGTGGTGATTTTATGCACACACACTTCATTGATAAGATCAGAAATGATGAGCCCCAATGACATAGGTGTGGAAGCAGGAAATGAATTCAGAATCTGTTACCTTCACCCAGATTGTCAGTATATCTGCTTTTTTCTGACTGTGTCCCCTAACTCACAACAATTTTTTATTATAATAATAATAATCACTTATTGTCACAAGTAGGCTTCAGTGAAGTTACTGTGAAAAGCCCCGAGTTGCCACATTCCGGTGCCTGTTCGGGGAGGCAGGTACGGGAATTGAACCGTGCTGCTGGCATTGTTCTGCATTACAAGCCAGCTGTTTATCCCATTGTGCTAAACCAGCCCCTGGCTGCATTATGGCTGCAAATCAGCAGGGTAGCAACTACCCAACAGCAGAAGTCTACCGCTGGGCCTTGGAATTCATTGAGCAATGAGAAAACTCCCCACCTCTGTTATTACAAGGCTCCTCCTTCCATTGCTTCTTCCTCTTCCCTGTTGTCTTTGATTTTCTTCTTGCAGATAACATATTGCAGCTTTACAAGTCTAAGTTCTAGTTGGATAATCAAGTCACAGTACTATTGTTAGGTGGAATGTCTTGCATCCTCTGGCAAATTATGTGAGCCACATTCATTGCCAATGTGGTGAACAGTCTGACCCGGGGTGACCAGACATTTTCAACTAATGTTCCCGTACCAGCCTCCCCGGACAGGCGCCGGAATGTGGCGACTAGGGGCTTTTCACAGTAACTTCATTGAAGCCTACTCGTGACATTTCATTTCATTTCACTTCAACATATGCAGTTCAACCTGTCTTAGATGGGATAAAGCGGAAAGTACTGGAAATACTTATCAGGCCTGGAAGCATTTGTGGAGGGATAAACAGTTATCGATGACATCTCGGCAGATCGTGGAAAAGTTTGAAATGTAATAAATTGTAAGCAGGTGACATCGGGGAAGGGTGGAAAAAGAACAAAAGGGAAGGATGCAAACAGAGATGTAAATCTGTTTGCGGATCAGAGCCCAAAGGGTTGCGAATGAAACAAGTAAAGAACCAGAAGAGTACTCCAGGGGAGGTGAGAAAGGCAGAATTATGAACAGCTGCCATCCGAAAGCAAAAATGAGAAAAATAAGATTGAGACCAACACCTGGAACAAAAAGGAAACAAAATGGACTTGGGAGGCAGTGCTTTTGATCTGAAATTGTTGATCTTGTGTTGAGTCCTGCTGAGGATCACCCTCAACACCCAATCGTAATCCCACTGCATATTTTCATCCAAGCCTTTTTGTCTCCTACTTCCTCTGTTGTATATGTCTTGGATTGATCATCTATTCCATGCATTTACCCTGGCTTCCGACAGTTTGTTTAGTTTCCTCTTTTCCACACCCAGGCTTTACAAATTAAGCACAATGAGCATCAACAGTAATCAGATCACACAATCAAACACAGAACAACCGAACCATTGAACATTGCATTGTTCTTCCAAGGCCCCAAACACTCCTTCTGGGTGAAGCAGCAATTTTGTTTACTGTAAACGCTGTTCTCGATGACCTACATTTGGGAGACCAAATGCAACGTTGAAGTATACCTTGGTTAAGTCTGCAGGCATTAATTCAAGCCTCTGTTGGCCCGCCATTTTAATGATCAACATTGCTCTCACATAGACATCTCTTTCTTTGACCTATGCAGTGTTCCATTGAAGCCCAACATAAGCTTGAGGAAGAGGTCACTTTAAAGCCTTCTGGCCTCAAAATTGAGTTCAATAATTTAAAACTATAATATCTGTCCGTCCGCATCGCTACCTCCGCCAACCCACAGCCTCATTTTGTTCACTTTTCTTTTCATGTTGATCTTAATCTTATTTCTTTCTGCTTCAGATGGTAGCTGCTCATTATTCTACCACTCACACCTCCTCTCAACCCATCTTTTGTTTCTTAACTTGTTCTGTTGCCACTCCCTCCAGCTCTGCCCCACCAACTCTTTTGTCATTTTAAGTTCTAACATTCCCTTTTGTTTCTTTTCCACCCTTCTCCCATTTCACCTTGCGAAAGCAATTAATTTCTACATTTTCCAAATACTTGTGAAAGTTCACAACCCGCAGTGTTAACTCTGCTTCTCTCTTCACAGATTCTGCGAGGCCTGCTGATGGTCTTGGCATTTTCCCTGCTATCTAAAACTCTGCAGTATTTTGCTTTTGCCTTCAATGAGGCCTGCTGCTGCTCCTCTGTTATGTGAGAGTACCTTTAAGAAATGGGTGTTTAAGAAATGTACCTTTAAGAAATGTATGTTCCTGGAGTGATGTCCGAGTGTGGGTGGAGCTGAGCTCTAGCTCTGCTTTTTAGTTTCATTTTGAGAAAAGCTTGGGTATGTCTGTGTTTTTTTGGTTTCATTTTCAGTGTTGGAGCTGAAGCCAGACACAGCAGGTGTACTGCTGTTCTCTCTGCTATCAAAAGACTATCTCTTGATCATTTGGTGAATTAAGAATTATAAATGTTCTCAGTAGTGAATGTAAACCTGATGTGCTTCTGTTAAAAGGTGTTTCTTTTGTCTTCTGGATGTTATTAATGATGACTTAGTGTTGTATTCTTTGGGGGTTGTATTTGAATTAATGGTTGTTAAGATGCTCACTGTATGTTTTAAAAAGGTTAACTTGAGTTCATAGAATAAACATTGTTTTGCTTTAAAAAATACTTTTCGCTTTCTGCTGTACCACACCTGTAGAGTGAGCCATGTGCTCCCCATACCACAATCTATCAAAGGTTGTGGGTCAGGTGAACTCCATGATACACTTTGGGGTTCTCTAAACCCTGGCCCATAACACCTCCAAGAACAAGCCTTTCTGTTGGAAAGCTTGTAAAGTATGGAGAACACAACAGCAATGTAGTCGCTCCCTGAGCACATTGTAGGAATGTCCTGCTGGGAAGAGCTAGTGGTGGAGAGGTTGAGGGCTGAAGTGACTTCAAGAGTCAAAAGCAAAGCCCAGATCCTTGGTCTAAAAGGCAGCAGGTCCCCTTGCAAGAGGTGAGCAGATGTCCGAGACAGCCTGGCTGGCTGAGTGGAAGCTTTTTGAAGCACTGTTCCCCAGTTAGCTACCATAAAGTGACTCTTGGGCTGTAAGCCCAATGTGCTGGGTTGGCCTCTTCAAAGTGTTGCTCCCTGAAGTTGCAGAGGCTCATGTTGCTCATGACCTACCAACTGTTCAACCATCCAGAAGAGATGGCATAGCAGCTGTGATAGTTGGATAAAGGTTTCTGAGATCATTTACTGCAAGCCAAAGATATAATGATCCAGTGTTTTGGAACTTCGTGACCTTTTAAAACATAATCTCTTGGTCAAGGGGATGCTTATTCCACCAGGCTTTATTGGTCGGTTTCAAGCTGGATGAGCCTCTCATTTGAGCAAGTTGTTATAGCATCATCACATCTTTGGACTTACAATCTTTGTATGTAAAGATGTAGGTACTGGCTAGGGTGACCTGCCCTCCCAAAAAATTCATTTGCCAAGTAAAAATGGCATGGGGGAAGGAAGATATTAAATGTGGCTTGAGGCACAGACCGTCCTTTTAAATACCTGATACCCACCTTCTTCTTCTCAATAGGTTATGTTAAAACCAGGGCCGTACTTTCACACGTCAATTATTATGTTTGCAGTTCTCTATTGGCTGAAAACATACAACTTCTCTTCATCCCTTTCCTTTAGAATTTGAAATACTTTTTTTTCCTTCCGCAACTTTCCTTCTTAGTTTGCGCGAGTAATAGGCCCAAGTGGTTTTGGTGGCTCTCTATCAAGATGCTTCAACAAGTGATTCAAGGCTCAGTTAATTTATCAAGTGGCTGGTCCTTATAATTTTTAAAAGACTCATTCTGTACTTTTACTTGCATGGGAAAAAGTACACTCTATTGTGTCCTTCGCCACAATATAAAGTTTGCTTCCTTCCCATGAAGAATAATCAGAGTTTCTTGCAATTCCTTCAATTGAAACTAGCCTCAAAATATTACTTATGTGCAGCGACTGAAAGCTCAGAGTGAAACAAAACAAAAGTAACTGCAAGTGGGAGTTTCCCTGCTGTTTATTTGGCAGGTTGACAATCCAATCACGAGAGGCATTGCAGTAAATGGCATGTAGCAAACAAGAGATTGAAATTTTTGTTCTTGATTATTCATAGAATCATAGAATTCTATGGGGGCTGGTTTAGCTCACAAGGCTAAATCGCTGGCTTTTACAGCAGACCAAGCAGGCCAGCAGCACGGTTCGATTCCCGTACCAGCCTCCCCGAACAGGCGCCGGAATGTGGCGACTAGGGGCTTTTCACAGTAACTTCATTGAAGCCTACTCGTGACAATAAGCGATTTTCATTTTCATTTTCAATTCACCGAGCAAATGGAGGCCATTCGGCCCATTGAGTCTGCACCTGCCCTTGGAAAGAGCGCCCACTTAAGCCTACATCTCCACCCTTTCCCTGCAACCCAATAACCCCACCTAACCTTTTGGACACTAACAGCCATTTAGCATGGCCAATCCACCTAACCTGCACATCTGTGGCAGGAAACCAGAGCACTCAGACACGGGAGAAAGTGCAAACTCCACGAAGACGGTAACCCGAGGCTAGAACTGAACCTGGGGCCCTGGAGCTGTGAGGCAGCAGTGCTAACCACCGTGCCGCCAACAACTTAATTTCCAGTTGGACACAGATTTTTAAAAACTAAGTGATCTAATTTTTTTTTTGTTCCCCATAATTCCATTCCCCTGTCTCATGGAGATGAGGCGTGTGGTGATATGAGTGGGAGCACTGCCATTGGTGCAGAGCATTGGTTCCCCATTGGCTCTGGCTGGTCATGTGCCACGCGTCTGATTGGCTGGGACTAGTTATGGGACTACTCACCAATTGGTCGAGAGGCAAGTAGACCCCGCCCCAGGTTTCCCGGCGGTCGGCCTTTCTCTGTAGTCGACCACCGGCCTAACAACTAGCTGATTAAAGCCACAGTTTGGATCTTCATCGTGTCTCGCGTCCAATTGATGGTACATCAAGGCGTGATTCTGTAAGTGCAGTCAGCCAACAGCATCTTTACCAATTGATTATTTTTCATGTTAGACACTGAGTGTAAGCAACCTATGTCACTAAACCTTTGGAATGCATGTCCTCATTGTGCTCACTCAATGTCCACACATATTCCAGGAAGAATTGCTGGACAATGATGCATTAAAACATGCCTCAGCATGGATGTCCCCAGCAGCCTACGGAACAGCAATGAGCAATTCAGAACAACAAGGTTTCAGGTTTGATCCTTCATCTGTTGTGATCCCTAATAGAGAGACATGGGAATATTACAATTGGCCTCAACTGGGTTAAGAACTGCTGTTAATATCTAGTTAATTTCACTTCTGAAGTTCGGGTTGAGCTTAGCTGTAATGTCTCAACAGTTAAATATTCCATCAACACTCTCTGGGTTCACATTGAAAGAATGACTAGTTGAGTAAAGTACAGTACTGGCAGATGGATGTATTTGTGGAACTGTACACTACTATGAGACAAGCTTCAACATCTCATACCTCATTCATCAGCCTCAGAATTACATAAAATTTATGGGACAGAAACAGGCTATTCGGCCCAACTGCTCTGTCCCAGTGGTTCTGCTCCACATGAGCCTCCTCCCACCTTTCTTCATCTAAGCCTAGTCTCAAAAGCGACCAGCTTGTGTTTCAGAATTTTGAGACCCCAAAATTCTTTGACCTTGTTCTTCAACGTCACTTACTCCCTCAACCAAGAACACTGATCTTGGAAATATAAATTTGCGAAATATAGTTGTCTGAATGATCCAGGATCTTGAGGTGAGACTGAAATCTCAAAGAAGATTAAGAAAGGGCAATCAGTCTTCCTCAAACTATCTTATTTCACAGGACCTCAAAATTGTGGAAAACCTCAACTTCTTCAGTATTCCCTGTCAATCTACAGGCTTTGAACATTTAACACAGTATTAATGGCTATTTTTTTCATTTATCTTTTTAAAAGGAAAATAAATTTGGAAGTAATAATTCATCGACACCAGGCTTGGGTTTTAAAAGGCTGGGGAAAGAAACACTAGAGTTCCATAGTCTTGACATGCTAGAGGAAGGATCAGAAAAGTATTTTCTAATTAATCAAATTAGGTTTTGTAGTCAATTTTTTAAAAATGGTTTGTTCTGGTCCCATGTTAGCAACAGAAAGAGATTCCTTGAAGCAGACTTTCCCTGAATGCAGAACTGAAAGAGTTAATGCAATACTGTATCACTCCGTTCTTGGAGCCATCCATAGAAGAAGATAATTAGTGTCGAGCTATATCTGCCGCATAGTGGAGCCAGCACTTATGCAGCCAAGAAGAAACCCTTGGAGACTATGAGATTGGTTGGAACTAGCCCAGTAAATCTCTTCTGAGTCATCATTACTAGCTGCACACTCTCCTGGGGGTGAGCTGAAGTAACAGAGATGAAATGTTAGGCTCCAAATATGAGCGTACAAAAAGCAACAGTATTGTCAAATAAGCATCACAGGATTAAAGAGAATGTTAGCTCACATTGGTCTACACTAAATTCACTCGTAAGGTAAAGCAATAATCCAACAAATGCAGGCACTTTTTTTTTAACCTTTTTCAAAGTTTCACCCGATAGTTTGTGTTTCTTGGAATTTAACATGGAATATGGTGAAGCCACTCACTGCTCCTGGAGAAATGTGGGTTCAAGGAAGGCAAAGGCCAATAAAGACAAGGACTGCTGCAAAAAAGGAGAGGCCATATTAGAAATTCACCTCAGAATTAACATTATTTTCACTGAAAAACTATTCACTGGTTCAGCTCATAGGAGTGAGCTGCGAAAGAGAGCAAAGAAAAAACCAAATCGAAGAACTCAAGCATATCATATTGAAGTCACACCTGTCAATATCGATCCACTTGGGTTTTCTTTTCCTGTTTATCTCTGTGACAGGCATCCTTAGGTCACCTGGCCAAGTTAAGTGCGGCCTGGTGCTCTGTGTTAAACCAAAGGTGTTCCTCTACCAACCAAAAAATGCCCTGTCAACCAATGCTCTGTTAATCATTCATACTTATTTCAAGACAAAATGATCCTTCATGTATATCTGTATCAGGGCCTAAGAAAGCATTCATAAGTTGTGAATTCCAACAAAAAATTTCAATAACGCAAAAGGCAGCAACAGTGCATTGAACAGTAATCCAGAGACCAGCCTACGATGTGTAAAGCTTGGTTGTTGACATTTAACAGGGATAAAAAATACTGGGGCCCTGCGACAACAGGGCTTTTGCTCCTGATTGTAACTGTAAAAGCCTCTGAGAAGGACAAGCAGCTGTTGTAATCCTCCAGCAAGCAAACAGTCTGGATACATATCTTAGATATTATGGTAAATGACGTGCTGTTAGGTAATTTGGACATTCTGAATTTTCCCTCTGTATACCCGAAAAGGCGCCAGAGTGTGGCAGCTAGGGGCTTTTCACAGTAACTTTGTTACAGTGTTAATGTCAGCCTACTTGTGACAATAAAGCTTTTTATCATTAGGTGAACAATAACAGTAGTCCACCCTGAGTGTACTACTGCTTGAAAACCTGCATCCTCAATTCAAGCTTGCCCAAAGAATGAGTGTTCATTCTCTCTGTTGGCTACAAAGGTCCTACGGTAAATTAATTTGGCCAGTCATGATCTAGTTCTTGTGGAAGGTGCTGTCGAAGGAGCGAGCCTTCCTGAGTAGTTGCAGTGTATCCTGTCCTGGAATACGTTGCTTCACTGTGCTGTGTATGTCCTATGGTGGAGGGAATGAATGTTGAAAGTGGTGGTTGGGGTGCCAATCAAGCAGGCTATTTTGTCCTGGGTAGTCATGGGTTTCTTTTTTTAAAATATTTTTATTCTCCATTTTCACATTTTCTTCAAGATTTACATTCCACCAATAAACAGTAAACGGTAACGAATACAATGTCAATCCCCTTATTAACAACGATCCCATCCTCCCACCAACCCCCAAACAACGGCCTGCATGGCAATATAAGCCTCGAATAAAATGAAACCTCCCAAGGAGGAAAAAAAAATAGAAAAAAAGAAAAAGGAATCAGGAATCGCCTATGGTCACCATTGACATTTCTAGTCCACCCCCCTGATATTTAATACCATCCAATAACTTCATTGAAGCATACTTGTGACAATAAGCGATGATTATTATTATTATATTATCCAATCCCCGAAAGAGTATTGTGGATGACACCCATGAATTGTAGACCCCCCCACCCGACCCCACCCAACCATACACAGATTCCTCCCCTGCACTTCCTCTTGTAAACTCCTCCCCCCAGCCTCGGTTCCTTCCCCCAACTTTTCACCCCGGCTAGACTCACCAAAACCTGTTCTACCAGGCTCCAACAGCTGCAGCACCTCCCCCCACCTCACTCCCGTTCACTGGCCGGCTTAAACCAGCCAGCGTGAAGGTCTCCGCCCGGGTCTCCTTCCCCCTTGCCTGGTCCCAGGAAAATCAAGAAATCCCCTTTAGCACACAACTCCAGCATACCCACCGAAGCCCCAAAGAACCATCATTGCAAATGAAAGTCCCAACACTTCCCTTGCCCAAATATACAGAGTTGACTCATGTGGTAGTCGGTATTAGGGGTATTACGGTACCGAGGTTGGAGGTACCTGATGTTGTAAGATCATTGGTGTTGGAGTTCCTGATACTGTAAGATCTGCAGGGGCTGTTTAGCTCACTGGTCTAAATCGCTGGCTTTGAAAGCAGACCAAAGCAAGCCAGCAGCACGGTTTGATTCCCGTAACAGCCTCCCCGAACAGGCGCCGGAATGTGGCGACTAGGGGCTTGTCACAGTAACTTCATTTGAAGCCTACTCGTGACAATAAGCGATTTTCATTTTCATTTCTTTGGTGAAGCCTGCCTGCTGGATCCGCCCAGTAAGGCGGAGTATAAGAGTCTGTGTTTCCCTAGCTGCTGCATTCTGTACCTGCACTGCTGGGGGCAACATCTAGTTCAATAAAGCCTTCAATTGTCCTACAATCTCGCTTCGGGAGTTATTGATCGTGCATCAACTCATTTAGTACGTACACCAACACGCAGTGAAAAAATAAAGTTACATGAAGCTACATCGGTACAAGACCCGCTCTCAGTCCCAATTCTCAATTCAGCCACAGTCCCAAGGATGCCCACTGTCCCCGCTGCTGTTCGCACTAGCAATTGAACCGCTAGCAATCGCGCTCAGGGCAGCAAAAAATTGGAGGGGGATCCGAAGGGGAGGTAGAGAGCACAGAGTCTCACTCTATGCGGATGATCTGCTCCTCTATATCTCGGACCCACAAAGCAGCATGGACGGAATCATAGCGCTCCTGAAAGAGTTTGGAGCCTTCTCGGGCTACAAACTCAACATGAGCAAAAATGAGATCTTCCCAGTACACCCGCAAGGGGGGGGGGGGGGGGCAGCACTAAAGGGGCTGCCGTTCAATCAAGCCCGACATAAATTCCGCTACCTGGGGATCCAAATAGCCCATGACTGGAAAGGGATCCACAAATGGAACCTCACCAGCCTGACGGAGGAAGTTAAAAAGGACCTGCAAAGATGGAACACACTCCCGCTCTCCCTCGCGGGGAGAGTTCAGACGATCAAAATGAACGTACTGCCCAGGTTCCTCTTCCTGTTTAGATCCATTCCGATCTACATCCCCAAGGCCTTTTTCAAAGCGCTGGACAAACTCATCATGGCGTTCGTATGGGGGGGTAAAAATGCTAGGATCCCAAAGAAGGTCTTACAAAAAACAAAAACCAGGGGAGGGCTAGCCCTCCCGAATCTACAATTCTACCACTGGGCAGCAACAGCCGAGCGAGTAAGGGGATGGATCCAGGAGCCAGAGGCTGAGTGGGTGCGTGCGGAGGAGGCCTCCTGCATGGGAACCTCCCTCCGGGCCCTCGCCACGGCAGCACTCCCATCCCCACCCAAAAAACACTCCAGCAGCCCAGTGGTGACAGCCACCCTCCAATCCTGGAACCAACTGCGGCAGCAACTTGGCCTGACCAAAATGTCGAACAGGGCTCCCATCTGCAACAACCATAGGTTCACACCAGCACTGACTGACGCCACCTTCAAAAGGTGGAGGCAGGACGGGGGGACACTGACAGTCAGGGACCTATACACGGACGACAGGATCGCAACACTGGACGAACTGACAGAGAAATTTCAGCTAGCTGGGGGGAACGAGCTACGGTACCTGCAGCTCAAAAACTTCCTACGAAAGGAGACAAGGACGTACCCACAACCGCCACGACAGACACTACTGGAAGACCTACTGGACGCAAGTATCCTAGAGAAAGGGAACTGTAGTGACATGTATGACCGACTGGTAGATAGGGACGACACCGTACTGGACGCAACAAGAAGGAAATGGGAGGACGACCTGGGGATGGAGATAGGGTGGGGACTCTGGAGCGAAGCACTGCATAGGGTCAACTCCACCTCCACGTGCGCAAGGCTCAGCCTGACGCAACTAAAAGTGGTACATAGAGCCCACTTAACAAGAACCCGTATGAGTAGGTTCTTCCCGGAGGTGGAAGACAGATGTGAACGGTGCCAAAGAGGCCCGGCCAACCACGCCCACATGTTCTGGTCTTGCCCCAGACTCGTGGAGTACTGGACAGCCTTCTTCGAGGCCATGTCCAAAGTGGTGGGAGTGAGGGTGGAGCCATGCCCGATAGTGGCGGTCTTCGGGGTTTCAGAACAGCCAGATCTATTCCTGGGGAGGAGGGCGGACGCCCTTACCTTTGCCTCCCTGATCGCCCGCCGTAGAATCCTGTTTGGCTGGCGGTCAGCAGCACCGCCCAGAGCTGCGGACTGGCTGTCCGACCTCTCGGAATCTCTCCAAATGGAGAAAATCAAATTTGCCATCCGAGGGTCGGACGACGGCTTCCACAGAACGTGGGAGCCATTCATGCAACTGTTCCGGGACCTATTTGTGGCCAATGTACAAGAGGAAGAATAGTCGGGGGAAGGTAGCGGGAGGGGGGGGGGGGGGGCTACAGGTTCGGTACGGGGGTTCGATGGCTAGCTAAGGCCCAAAACCAAACTAAATAAACATGTTGAGGGGGGGGGGGGGGGGGGGGGGGGGGGGGGGGGTGGGGGCGGGCGCAGTTACTACTACGAAGATGCCTACCTGTAAATATGTATGTTAATTTTTGCGTGTTTGTTTGTTTTTTTTTTTTTGTTCTTTTTCTCTCCTAACAATTTGTAATTTGTTCAATATAAAATATGAAAACTGAATAAAAACATTTATAAAAAAAAAATTCAGCCACAGTCCTTCTGCTTTCGCAAACCCCTCCGCCGCTTCTGCCGTCCCAAAATAAAAGTCCTTGGATTTGTAGGTCACCCTCAACTTAGCTGGATATACTATGCCGCAATGCACCTTACTGGTGTACAGTGCCTTCTTCACCCAGCTGAAGGCTGCCTGCCTCCCCGCCAGCTCCACCGTAAAGTGCTGATATATGCGAATACCAGCTCCAGCCCACTGCACCTCCCGCTTCTGCTTTGCCCAGCACAGGACCTTCTCCTTCACGCTGCACCTATAGAAACAAACAGTTACTACTCTTGGAGACGCACTCGCCTTTGGTATAGGCCTCCACGACCGATGAGCCCGATCCAGTTTGTATCAAGAACGATCGTCCCCCTCCCCCAATAGCTCTGCCAACATCACGGCAAAATACCCAGCCTTGGTCCTTCCACCCCTTCGGGCAGACCCACGATCCTCAGATTCTGCCACCTGGCTCTGTTCTCCAGGTCTTCCATTTTGGCTCGCAGACTCTTGTTGATTTCTATCACCTTCCGCATCTCCTTCCCCATCGAGGGGAGTTGATCACTGTGCTGCGGTAATGCCTCTTCCACTTCCTTCCGTGTCTCACCTTGCTCCCGCAACTCCGCTGCTGCGCTCGATACCGCTGCCCTCACCAGGGTAATTGCCTCCTCCACCAGCACTTTCTATACTGCCCCCATCTCCTTCTTCCATGTGCTTTTTGAACTGTTTTTCAAGTTCCACGGCCATCATCTTGGTCATTTCTTCTGCCGTGAGCAATGTGGCCTCCCCTGGTGCCCCAGCCTCCGCTTTCCTTGCAGTTCCCGCGCTGACTTTTCCACTGGTATCGAGCTTCTTGAGTGCTGTTGGAGCTGCACTTATCCAGGCAAGTGGAGAGTATTCCATGGCACTCTAGACTTGTCCCTGCTCATGGCAGATAGGCTTTGGGGAGTCAGCAGGTGAGTTACACACCACTGAATTCCCAGCTTCTGAGCTGCTCTTTTGGCCGCAGTATTTATATGGCAAATCCAGTTCCATTTCTGGTCAAAGCTGTTGAAAGTGAGGAATTCTATGATGGTAATGTCATTGAATGTCAAAGGGCGACAATGATGTAGATTATAATGGCCTGGCACTTGTGTGACTTGAATGTCATTTGACACTCATCAGCTCAAGCCTGCCTATTGACCAGGTCTGGATGAAAATGGACATGGCTGCTTCAGAACCTGAGGAGTTGTGGATGGTTTTTGAACATTCAGTGCAATCATGCCTGAATATCCCAACTTTTGACCTGACAATAGAACTAAGACCATTGAAAAAATACCTAAGAGGATTGGGCCTACCCTGAGAGACTCTTGCCATGATGACCCGGGGCTGACATGGTTGACCTCCAACAATCACAAACATCTATTTTAGTGCGAGGAATTACTCCAACCAGTGGAGAGCTTTCTCTCTGATTCCTATTAACTTCTTTTTGCAAGGGCTCCTTTGATTCCACTTGCGGTCAAATGCTGCTGTCTTGATGTCAAGTGCAGTCACTTTCACCTCACGAGTTCAGCTCTTTTGCCCATGTTTGGACCAAGGCTGTAATAAGGTCAGGAGCTGAGTGGCCCAAGTGGCACTGCAACTGAGCATGAGTGATTAGGTTATTAGCACTGTCGACAACACGTTCCATCATTTTGGTGATGATCAAGAGGATACTGATGGGGTGGTAATCGACCAGGTTGGATTTGTCCATACCTGACATACCTGGGCAAAGTTGAGGACTTTCAAGGCAACTCACTCTTGACTGGAGACCCACTGTGCAACCACCTCTGGTGTGTGCCTGTCCTACTGGTGGACAGGAAATCCTCAGGAAGACCAACCTGGGGGCATTGCCATTTACGGTAGCCAGGGATTGGTTTAGATATTTGGGGTCCAGGCGACGGGGTGTGGCTAACGATGCACAAGTTTAATCTGACCTTTTCGGTGGTGGGATATGCTGCACCTGCTGGAGTGGGTGTGTGGGGTGGGGGGTCCAGGCGGTTAAGATGAACGTGTTGTCAAGGTTCCTGTTTGCATTCCAGTCACTCACGATCTTTATCCCTAAGGCTTTTTTCCGGAAATTGGAGGCTTTTATCTCGGAGTTTGTGTGGGCGGGAAGGGTAAAGATGGCCCTGTTACAGAGGCAGAGGCAGAAAGGGGGATTGTGTTCCTGGACCTGCTGCATTACGGCTGGGCAGCAAACGTGGTGAAGGTACGACGGTGGTGGGAGGGGGAGGGGTTAGAGTGGGTTAGGATGGAGGAGGAGTCCTATAGGGGGTCCAGCTTGAGGGCGAAGGTGACGGCATTGCTTCCGCTGGCACCGGGGAGGTATACAGTGAGCCCGGTGATGCAGTCTACGATCTGGGTGTGGAATCAGCTGAGGAGCCACGTTAGGGTACTGATACCGTTGTGTGGCAATCACAGGTTTAAGGCGGAGAGATAGATGGCATGTATAGGAAGTGGAGGGAAGCGGGGCTGGTGAGGGCGAGGGGATTGTACCTGGAAAAGAAGTTTGCAGGTCTGGAAGAGCTGCAGAAGAGGTTTGAGTTGCGGAAGAGAAGTGAATTTAGGTACATACAAGTGAGGATTTCACGCGGAAGGAATGGAGAGGGTTTCCCAAGCTGCCGGAGTATACTCTGCTGGAGAGCTGCTGCTCCCGGATGTGGAAGAGGGAGGGCTGGATTGGTGATATATATGGTTGACTGGTGGTCAAGGAGGAGCGCAGGTGGTGAGGATCAAGACAAACACTGGGAGTTCCAAGCTCAGGATAGATATCTTGTTTCTACTAACATGAGACTAATGATTTGAACAGTACAGGTTTGTATTTCCATGATAGCCTGATTTCAACCCTTTTCCACATCAATTAAATGGGATATTAATAAGTGCATGTTCACAGCCACTGAAAGATATTGATAATTCGCAGCGATAAAAGTGTTTGCTATTCATTTATCACTGGAGCTTGGGTATTAAAGTTGGAAATGGAAGCACCCATGGGCTCACCTGTGCCCTCAAAGCTCTTGGAGCTCAGAATTCCCACTGTTCTCTCAGCTTTTTCTCTCTGCATTATAAATAGATTGCATAAAATCCATAAAGTACCATAAAGATGGCAGACCAGATAACATAAGAGTATTAAGCCACAGTCTATAGCTGAGATTGGGAGTTACATCTCCAGACATCCCAGACTCTCCCTGATCTTATGCAATGTATAACCATCCACCCCACCACTGTCCCCACATTCAAAGGAATCCAGCAATGATGCAAACTCCTCCCAGTTTCCCTCATCCGTACACATTTTTTCCTGATGACCACAGCCATTCTCCCGGTATCTGTGTGGATTTCCTCCAGGTGCTCCGGTTTCCTCCCACAAGTCCCGAAAGACGTGAGGTGAATTGGACATTCTGAATTCTCCCTCAGTGTATCCGAACAGGCACCGGAGTGTGGCGACGAGGGGATTTTCACAGTAACTTCATTGCAGTGTTAATGTAAGCCGACTTGTGACACGAATAAAACATAGATTATTATTGTCTGCACACTACCTCCAAGGCTCCTGCAATCTTCTCCAATTGCTCCTGACCTTGATAAACCACTTCCTGTGATTCCGGTTCCCATAACTTACCTCCCCAAGGGGCTGTTTAGCTCACCGGGCTAAATCGCTGGCTTTGAAAGCAGACCAAGCAGGCCAGCAGCACGGTTTGATTCCCGTAACAGCCTCCCCGAACAGGCGCCGGAATGTGGCGACTAGGGGCTTTTCACAGTAACTTCATTTGAAGCCTACTTGTGACAATAAGCGATTTTCATTTTTTCATTTCATTTCAATGTTCCAGCCCTCCCTGGAATTTTCTTCCAATAGTCTCACAGCAACAATGCTGCCACAACCTGTTTCTACCATTCTCAAGCTCCCACATCCCAAGGCTCAACACCACCTTCTTAGAATATTCTAAGAACCGAGGAATCCTTTTCCCAATGTATGCAGACCTAAATAACCCTCTCTATCCCAAAATTATCTTCAAATATCCTAGCACTACCAAATTATTGACCTTCCTCCCCATTCTCAGCATTGCTTTCTGCCACTTTCCAAGAGACGACATGGAATATTTTTCCTATGATCTCTTTGGATTTCTTGTATTTAAGATTAAAGCATAAACATCAGCGTTTCAATAAAAATAATCAAGGGCAGTGATTTGCAATTTTCATGAAAATATCGACTCATTGGGCGGCACAGTGGCGCAGTGGTTAGCACGGCTTCCTATGTGCTGAGGATCCGGGTGCAATTCCGGCCCCGGGTCACTATCTGTGTGGAATTCACACGTTCTCCCAGTGTCTGCGTGGGTCTCACCTCTACAATCCAAAGATGTGCAGGTTAGGTGGATCGGCCACACTAAATTGCTCCTTTAATTGGGAAAACAAACAATTGGGTGCTCTAAATTTATATTAAAAAATAGAACAGAAATCTGCAAAAGATATAATCCTGCAAGAGACGATGATGCATGATTGGACGGTGCATTGGGGTGGCGGTGATACACGTGCCACGAGGAACTGCAACTCAGCGGTGTCTCACTTGCTCGACCAATGCTGATCTCTGCTTCGGCAACTACCCCCTCTCCCGGGTCCACCAGTCTGCTCCGGTGCCTGCTGCTCTGCTGCGGTGAGGGGCCGCAGACCCAACGGTCCGCCTCTGGTATTTTCCCTCTCCCAGCGATTGTGAGTTGCCTTCTCCTGAGGATGGGGGGAGAAAGAGAGACAGAAAGCACAGTGTGAGGCAGTCAGATGCATGTAATACAGGGCTGGATAGCTCTTGACTTTCGTGGCTAGAGCACCAGGCCACGGTGGCCGGCATGTGGTGCAGGGTGGGGTCCGGTCGCACTCCGGGTGGGGACGGGTTACGGGTGTGTGGGACGGGGTTTGGTTGCCAGGGGCACTATGCTGCCTACTCAGCCTGGCCTCCCTGAGGAGGTTGTACAGTTTTTGCGACACAGCTGTCCGGACCTGGCGGTGGGGCGCACGGCGCTCATAGCCTTTGCCACCTGCGCCCAGGCTGGATGTATAGAGGCAGGTGGCAGTCTCCTTCCCACCCCGAGATACAGGGCAATCCGGCTCTCCTCCAAAGCATCTGGCAGGGTCTCCAGATTTGCGTTCACAAACCGGGGTGCGGCTCTCCGTGCTGCCATCTTGTTGGCTGGAATAAGTGTGTGTGGGGAGTGGAGTGCTCATATACGGCTGCAGCTTGTCAGCCTCTCGAGTGTCAATCCCAACAAAGGCAAATCCAACACCGTTTCTCTTTGTAATTTCTTGTTGTTCCACGTGGTGCCAGTGCTAGCCCATTAATGTTTGTTGAATTGCTAGGGGAGAGGCGCCAATTTTGCTGTCATAGAAGTTCACCAATTCTCTATCAGCACTTAGTCTGAAATGGAGAATCCTGCCCATGGACTTTGCATCCTTATTTACTTCTTTGTAGGTTGTTAACCAGAGGCCCTGGAGCTCTCTGCAGTTAACACTAGCACTGCTCTGTCCTGCCCTGGACTCTCCTGAGCAGCTCTCTCCAGCAGATTCTGTTGTACGATGCTGTCCAACAGGTCAACTGAAATGAAATGAAATGAAAATCGCTTATTGTCACAAGTATGCTTCAAATGAAGTTACTGTGAAAAGCCCCTAGTCACCACATTCCGGCATCTATACAGGGAGGCTGGAACGGGAATTGAACCGTGCTGTTGGCTTGCCTTGGTCTGCTTTAAAAGCCAGCTATTTAGCCCCTGATCTCTGGGCATCTCATAATTTTAAGAAAACCATTCATTTACACAATTTACTTACCTTGCCTACCAGCAGCTGGAAAATGGAAGTAACACTCCACTGTGATTTGGCCCCAAAAGCACGAACCTGGAGGGCGCTGAACATGAAATGTGCATGAAGGGTGTGTGTCCTGCTCTCTGCTGCCGCTTATGACCAGAAGACTCCACACAGCCTCATTTATTTCCATTTAAAAGGCGGCAGCGGCTGTCATTCTCGATATAAAAGCCGGTAGTGGCTGTTGGGCGCTTCTCCCACGACCAGGGAAACGGCGCAACTGATCACTCCACGACCCTCCCGGCATCTGCCCACGACCCACCAGCAGATCGTGACTCCACACTTTGAAAAACTCTGTTCTGCACGATCTCCTCAAACACTGCCAGGGCAGGTACAACAGCAACCAGGTGAAAAGTGAAGCTCACACCACAATGTCCCATGAAACATTTTCAAGTCAGATACAATACGGTAATTTAGTACTAAATCTGGGGTAGTGTAACATCAGATATGTTTAGCTGGCAGTTTGACAGATGTCGTTATCCAAAGATATGGCTGTCTTCAAAACCACCAAATACTGGATTCAAACATGACTGTGTTTGGTGCAAAATAATATCTGCTTTCCTCTTCCCCCTGAAATGACCTCAGTCAACATGCTAACGTAATTTATTTCCTTGTGTTATATTTTTCAGCGCCACCTTTTGCTCCAGCAGTATAACAAGTTTGCCCAAGTAGCTATCTTTGTGTTACAGTCTGCAGAATGACTTCTGGATAGGCTGCTCACCATGGAGGCCAACATAATGAACACAGTGCAGGATCAGGACATCTTCTGTATCATTTCCCAGTAATGTTGAGGTATATTGTTGCATTGTGACCCTGAATTGGGTCAAATTAGCTTGTGCACACACACAACGAATCAAAGCTGTCACCTCCCTTGTCTATCCCTTCTATTCAGCAGCACCTGCTGAAAAGCTTGACTACTTACAGGCGGGAATGGGTTCAGTTGCGATGCACCAGTGACAGAATAACTGGATTGTTACTCATGGGAAGACTGCCAGTGGCTGTGTAGTCACAACTGCAACAGAAGATAATGGACAGAATTCTCCAACCCCCCGGGGGCCGGAGAATCACCCGGGGCCGGCGTCAATCCCGCCCCCGCTGTGTCCCGAATACTCCGCCCCCCGAGATTCGGCGGGGGCAGGAATTGCGCGGCATCGGTTGGCGGGCCCCCCAGCGGCGATTCTCCGGCCCGCGATGGGCTGAAGTCTCGCCGCTGACAGGCCTCTCCCGCTGGCGTGGTTTAAACCACCTCTCTTACCGGCGGGATTGGCGGCGCGGGTGGGCTCCGGGGTCAAGGGGGGGGACGGGGGACGGGGGGGGAGGACCTGACCCCGGGGGGGTGCCCCCACGGTGGCCTGGCCCGCGATCGGGGCCCACCGATCCGCGGGCGGGCCTGTGCCGTGGGGGCACTCTTTTTCTTCCGCCCCCGCCATGGCCTTCTCCGTGGCGGAGGCAGAAGAGACCACCTCCCCTGCGCATACGCCGGTATGACGTCAGCAGCCGCTGACGCACCGGCGCATGCGTGGAATTACGCCAGCCGGCAAAGTCCTTTCAGCCCCGGCTGGCGTGGGAACCACTCCGGTGCGGGCCTAGCGCCTCAATGTGAGGGCTTGGCCCCTAAAGGTGCGGAGAATTCCGCATCTTTGGGGTGTCCCGACGCCGGAGTGGTTCACGCCACTCCGACACACCGGGACCCCCCGTCCCACCGGGAAGGGGAGAATCCTGGCCACCTTTCAGGAGAGGAAGAGAGGAAACGGGAGGGGAAAAACAAAATAATTCTGTCTTTTTATTGTGAAGTACAAGTGGGCTGAATTGTCTCTTGATTCCAGAGGACGTCAATAATCTCCACCACTGGTTGTCTTAATCAGTTGGACGTTATTTTTATACTCAGGACATCACATTGATGACAAACTACCTTTGTAGCACCAAGCCTTTTTGGTCACCTTCCATAATTCTAAAAAAACTCGACAAGCCCATAGGAATGCTTAAGTTGGAAGCACATCGGCAATTCAGGCAGTACCTGTGCAGAAAACTGAGAGATTAATATTTCAGGTATGGATCTTTCATTAAAAGTTTAAAATAAAATTCTGACTTCTCCATTCTTTTCACGGGTGTTGACTTGGGAATTTCCATACTTCCATACTTCTGCTGTTTATGTTTCAGGTTTTCAGCATCTGTGGTTCCTTTTATTAATTTTGATTTTTGTAATACTAAGGCTGCTTTCTTTCAGAAAGAGCTGACACCATTCTGAAACCTGACAGTGCATATTGCAGAAAAATACTATTTCTTCAGGCTCTATTCAATGCCAGGGCAAGTCTCAATGGAAGGCATTAGAAGATATTGCAGTTCCCACATTTCGATTGTGCAGCATCAGAAGTGATCCTCCAGTGGGTGGGAATAATTATCAGGCCTGCTGAAGCCTCTGGTAAGTGTGTAATTACATGTTTAGCACTGTGGCCTGTAGGCCAGGAGAAAGTAAAACCAACTAATCTTCAATGTTGAATCTCTCACGTTTAACCCAGTCAGTATGGGAGGAGGCTGAAGTGTCGTGAAGATAGTGGTTAGTACTGCTGCCTCACAGTGTCGGGGAACCGGGTTCAATCCCAGCCCTGGGTCACTGTCTATGTGGAGTTTGCTCATTCTCGCCGCGTCTGTGTGGGTCTCACCCCCACAACCCCAAATATGGGCAGGCTAGGTGGATTGGCCATGCTAAATTGCCCCTTAATTGGGGAAAAAAATAATTTGATACTCTAAATTTATTTTTGAAAAAGTGTTGTGAAGATTGTGGGCAGGATCCTGTAATGCCCTGCAAATGACGGTTTTGCATGGATCCACCAGCGTGGGGCACAAACATCAATATTGCCGCCAGTGAGGGAACAGAACATGGTGTTGGAATTGACCTCAGGCGCAAACCTTGATTTTTCAATTTCGTTCAGTTCTCCTCGCCGACTGCAATTCGCATTTCCTGTGTCATGAAGCGAGAATTCAACCCTGTAACTGGAATTAATCTGCTCATACATACAAGTTGGTTTTTTTACCCTCCTCAACATCTTGCTTTACTGCCCACCTTGCTCACTCAAGTAGGATATTGAACTCTTTTATGTTTCCATCATCCTTCAGGACTATTAAGTTTTGAGCAAATGCCTTCATTGTACCTTCAACCAACAGTAAAGTTTCATTATACATTCCCCTGATGCCTGGGTGGCATTGCCAAGGTACCCAGGTGCCAGGGGAGTGCCAGGGCACCATCCTGCCCTGACGTTGACCATCTGGGGATTTCCAGTGACCTGGGAGACACCCCAGGTGCCGTTACAACTGGTTTACGTTTATGTGAACCAATACTAAATTGGTGAGGTGTCGCAGGTGCGATCAGTGAGTCCTGGGTCCCGGGTGAATCCAACGTCCGGGTTTTTAAATGAGCAATTGTGCACATTTAACTGTGCTGATCTGGATCTCACCGTGGCTGAACAAGTCTAGTGACGAACGCAAAATTTCATGCCCAGCACAAAACCCAATTTGGGGCTCGGGCGCGATTTACCCGTTGCACCTGGATCTGCACCGGGAGCAGCGGGCTTGCTAAATCGCACCCCACGTGTTGACGTTGATGAAGAACAGCATCAGGTTTACAATCCTAGCTAGGATCAGACAGGTTACTAACATGGTCATCAAGATACTGGCTTCAGACTCTGCCGATATGGAACAGTCACCAACCCAACAAGAGTGAGTCAGTGCTTTCAAATAAATACATCTTAAATGATGGTGGTGACCATGAAAGTCCTGGATATGTAAAAACCAATATGATTCACAAATAGCATGATTGGGCATTGCGCGTAGAAAGCAAACACTTCACAGCTGCCTCACGGCATTGAGGTCCCAGGTTCGATCCCGACTCTGGGTCACTGTCCGTGTGGAGTTTGCACATTCACCCCGTGCCTGCGTGAGTTTTGCCCCCACAACCCAAAAATGTGCAGAGTAGGTGGATTGGCCACGCTAAATTGCCCATTAATTAGAAAAAATAAATGGGTAATCTAAATTTATAAAAAAAAAATAAAGCAAACACTTGGAAAACTGGTCCAAAAAATGCGTTCTTTGAAACTATGCCCATGTTTGTTTCCTTTCCTCAGCTTATGTACAATGTACAGACTAGTTAGAAAGGATCTCATTGGATTTTCTGCAAACGCTGATCTCATTCCCTGTGTTGACCACATTTGACAGCATGTCTGGCTTTGAACTTGACAATAGATTGCAACCCGACAAGTTGCTGATAGACCCACACACTCAATCAGTGTACCTTCAAGTTTTAAAAATTCCTTTACCAGATGTGGGCATTGCTGAATTGGGCAGCATTTATTGCCTATCTTTCATTGCCCTTGAGAAGGTGGTGTGAGCTACCTTCTTGAACTGCTGGAGTTGCTGAGATGTAGGTATACCCACAGGAAGGTAATTCCAGGACCTCAAATGGAGTAGTCGCAGTTTTGGAGGATGCTGCGTGAGGAACCTTGGTGAGTTCCTGCAGTGCATCTTGTTACTGAAACGAATTACTGCTACTGTTCAGGGGTGGTGGAAGGATTGAATGTTTGTGGAAGGAGTAGCAATCAAGCAGAAAAGCTATGAAAAAGCTGCTTTGACCTGGATGTTGTTGGACTTTGGGTGTTGTTGGAGCTGCACTCATCCAGGCAAGTCTGGAGTATTCCATCACACTCCTGACTTGTGCCTTGCAGATGGTGGACAGACTTCGGGGAGTCAGGTGAATTACTCACCGCGCGATCCTAGCCTCTGACCTGCTAGGGTAGCCATTGTATTTATTTGGCTGGTCCCGTCCAGTTTTTGGTCAATGGTATCTACCTGGATGTTGAAATAATTTCTTCCCTGAATTTTCTCCTCATTATGTTGGCTAGATTCAGTCAGTCGCATTCTTACTTAAAGCTTAATTTGAGTGCAAAATCAAAATTCATACTTTAGAACATTACTCAGAGAGTATTGTCATTCGATCGGATGTTCATTTTAACAAATTATTTCATGGCATGGAAGGATCACTGGCAAGACCGTTTCTGGCTTGTCCCTAATTGTCCTTTTAAAAGATGGTGGTGAGCCATCTTCTTGAACAGCTGCAATTCATCTGTTGCAGGTATATCCATAGTTATGCGAGGAAGGGATGTCTACGTGAATGCCAACCTTGTCCTTCAGATGCTGCCACTGTGGCGGTGAATGGAGTGCCAATCATACAGATTGCTTTATCCTGGATTGCATTAAGCTTCTTGAGTGCTGTTAGAACTTCATACATCAAGGGAACAAAGGCAGCATGGTAGCATAGTGGTTAGCACAGATGCTTCACAGCTCCAAGGTCCCATTTTCGATTCCCGGCTGGGTCACTGTCTGTGTGGAGTCTGCACATTCTCCCAGTGTCTGCGTGGGTTTCCTCCGGGTGATCCAGTTTCCTCCCACTCTCCAAAGATGTGCGGGTTAAGTCGATTGGCGATGCTAAATTGTCCTTCGTGTCCAAAACAATGTTATGGGGGTTACTGGGTTACGGGGTGGGGTAGATAAGTGGGCTTCAGTAGAGTGCTCTTTGTGAGGGCTAATGCAGACTCAATGGGCCGAATGGCTTCCTTCTCCACTGTATATTCTATGATTCTCTGATTCCATTAAAGTCTAGACTTGCACCTTGTAGATGGAGGACAGACTTTGGTCGGAGCGGGTGAGTAACTCACTGCAGAATCCTCAGCCTCAGGGAAATTGTCATTCATGTGGTTCACGTAAATAATAAATACCGTATATTCCTCAGTGAAGGACAGTCCATTTTTGCAATGTCGAGACTGACATTGTTTTGTCACGAGCAGCATTAAAAACAGATTAACTATTTGGAGAGTCCCAAGATGCACAAAATGGCTAGCACATTGACCCACTGCACTTCAAAGTAACATTTTGTGCAGGGAATCTTTTTTTAAAATATTTTATGAAGGTATTTGAAAATTTTTATAACAGTAACAAAAACAATGACATCAACATGGCAAAATAAACATTCCCACCCCCAGCCCAATCTTCACACACCTCAACCATACAACAACAATCCACCCCCCGCAGCCCCCCCCCCCCCCCCCCCCCCCCCCCCCAAATACTGCATCTGCTGACATTTTTAATTTTCTCTGAGAAAGTCGACGAACGGCTGCCACCTCCGGGAGAATCCTAACATTGACCCTATTAAGGCAAACTTTATTTTCTCAAGACTGAGAAACCCAGCCATGCCACTAACCCAGGTTTCTACACTCGGGGGCTTCGAGTCCCTCCACATTAATAAGATCCGTCTCTGGGCTACCAGGGAGGAAAAGGCCAAGACGTCAGCCTCTTTCGCCCCCTGAACTCTCGGCTCTTCCGACACTCCAAAGATCGCTACCTCCGGACTCGGCACCACCCATGTTTTTAGTACCGTGGACATTGCCGCAGCAAAACCCTGCCAAAACCCTCGAAGCATCAGGCATGCCAAAAACATGTGGACATGATTTGCTGGGCTTCCCGCGCACCTCGCACACCTGTCCTCTACCCCGAAAAACTTGCTCATCCTAGCCACTGATATGTGTTGCCGGTGGACTACCTTAAATTGTATCATGCTAAGCCTGGAGCACGATGCGGAGGTCTTAACCCTGTTTAGGGCATCTGTCAGCCCATAGACCTGCCTCTATCTCTCCTCCAAGCTCGTCCTCCCACTTGCCCTTAAGCTCCTCCACCAGTTTCCTCCGCCTCCAAAAGCTCCTGGTAAATATCCGATACCTTCCCCTCTCCCACCCAGGTACTGGAAACTACTCTATCCTGTATCCCCCGTGGCGGCAGCAGCGGAAAGGCCGGCACCTATTTTCTCAGGAAGTCCGCATTTGCAAATACCTAAAACCATTCCCTGCTAACAATTTAAATTTATCCTCCAAAGCTTTCAAGCTGGGAAAGCTCCCCCCGCCTTCTAATTCCTGCCCTCTGCCAACTCCGGAACTCGCCATCTAGCCTACCTGTGGTTGTTATAAATCGGGGTCCAATTCGATGCTCCCTCCACTCTCTTCTATCTCCTCCACTTCCCCCAGATCCTCAGAGCCGCAACTACCACCGAACTTGTGGAGTATCGGGCCGGCGCGAACTCCTGATCATGGCTATATTAGTCGCCCAGTGGTAATTGCAGTTCGGCCGTGCCAACCCACCCTCCCCCCGACTGCGCTCCAGCAACACTTTCTTCACTCGCGGGGTTTTACTCGCCCACACAAAGCCCAAAATAATCTTATTCACCCGCTTGAAAAAACCCTTAGGGATGTAGATGGGGAGGCACTGAAAGACAAACAGAAATCTGGGGAGGACCGTCATTTTCACGGTCTCTACCCTCCCCGCCAGTGATAGCGGGAGCATGTCCCATCCCTTAAAGTCCCCTTCCATTTGTTCTACCAACTGGAATAGGTTTAACTTGTGCAGTGCCTCCCATTTCGGGGCCACCTGGATTCCCAGATATCGAAAGCTCTTCCCTACCATTCTAGGTGGCAGCTCTCCCAGTCTCTTCTCCTGCCCTCTTGCCTGGATCGGAAACATCTCGCTTTTCGCCATGTTTAATTCATACCCTGAAAAATTGCCAAATTCCCCCAAGATTCGCATTACTTCCCCTATCCCCTCCAACAGGTCCGAAATGTACAAGAGCAGGTCATCTGCGTAGAGCAAGACCCGGTGCTCCATCCCCCCGAACCAGCCCTTTCCAGTTCCTGGAGGCTCTTAACGTCATGGCCAATTGCTCTATGGCCAGAGCAAACAGTAACAGGGAGAAGGGGAACCCTTGCCTCATCCCTGGGTGTAGTTCAAAATACCCCGGCCTCAGCCGGTTTGAACGCACACTTGCTACTGGTGCCTGATAGAGCAACCGCACCCAGTCAATAAAGCCCTCACCAAACCCAAACTTTCCCAGCGCCTCCCACAGGTAATTCCACTGCACCCGATCAAAAGCCTTCTCCGCATACATCCACCTCTGCCTCCACCACCACCTCTGCCTCCTCTCCTTCTGAGGGCATCATAATAACATTTAGAAGCCGTTGAACATTGGCCTTGAGTTCCCTGCCCTTAACAACTCCCGTCTGATCTTCCCCTATCACCCCCCGGGACACAGTCCTCTATTCTTGTGGCCAGTATCTTCGATAGGAGTTTGGCATCCACATTCAGTAGAGAAATCGTCCTGTTAAATGAAAATGAAATGAATGAAAATTGCTTATTGTCACAAGAAGGCTTCTAGTGAAGTTACTGTGAAAAACCCAAGTCGCCACATTCCAGCGCCTGTTCGTGGTGGCTGTTACGGGAATTGAACCGTGCTGCTGGCCTGCATTGGTCTGCTTTCAAAGCACGCGATTTAGCCCTGTATGACCCGCATTGCTCCGGATCCTTCTCCCATTTCAAGATCAATGAAATCGAGACCTGCGCCATTGTTGGGGGGAGGACTCCCTTCTCTCTTGCTTCGTTAAATGTCCTCACCAGCAGTGGGCTCAATATCTCTGAAAACATCTTTATAGAATTTATAGGTAGCCGTCAGGCCCCGAGGCCTTGCCCAACTGCATGCCCTCCAGCCCCTTGATTATTTCCTCAATCTCATTTGGGGCTCCCAGCCCTCCACCAGGTCTTCCTCCACCCTCGGGAATCTCAACTGATCCAGAAACTGCCTGATCCCCTCCACCCCAGCCGGGTGTTCCAACTCATATAATTTACTCTAAAAGTCCTTAAACATCTCGTTCACCCCGCTGGGTCCATGACAGTATTACCGTCTCTACTCTTTACTTTACCTATCTCCCTGGCCGCCTCTCTTTTCCTGAGCTTGTGCGCCAACATTCTGCTTGCCTTTTCCCCGTCCTCATAGATCGCCCACCTTGCCTTCCTCAACTGTTCCACTGCTTTCCCTGTGGTCAACAGTCCAAACTCCACCTGTAACCTCCGCTGCTCCCTCAGTAGCCCCGCGTCTGGAGCCTCCGAGTATCTCCTGTCCACCTGGAGTATCTCCTCCACTAATCTATCCCTCTCAGCCCTTTCCACCTTTTCTCTGTGGGCCTGTATCGAGATTAATTCCCCTCTGACTAAAAGCTTCAAAGCTTCCCAGACTGTCGCTGCAAAGACCTCCCCCGTATAATTTGTTTCCAGGTACTTCTGGATGGACTTGTTAACCCGCCCACAGACCGCCTCGTCCGCTAGCAACCCCACATCCAGTCTCCACAGCGGGCGTTGCTCTCTCTCCTCACTAATCTATAGATCCACCCAGTGCGGGGCATGATCCAACACTGCAATTGCCGTGTACTCAGTATCTACCACCTTCGGTATTAGCGCCCTGCTCAGAACAAAAAAGTTGACGCGAGAGTATACCTTATGGACATGTGAAAAAAAGGAAAACTCCTTCGTCCTCGGCCGTGCAAACCTCCATGGGTCTACTCCCCTCATCTGTTCCATAAAATCCTTCAATTCCTTTGCCGCAGCCGGCTTTGCCCTGTCCTGGATTTTGACCGGTCCAATTCCGGATCAATGACTGTGTTGAAGTCCCCTCTCCTGATCAGGTTATGTGACTCCAGGTCTGGAATCTTACCTAACACCTACCTCATAAATTGCACATCATCCCAATTTAGAGCATATATGTTCATAAGTACCACTCGCACCCCCTCCAGCTTTCCACTCCCATTATGTACCTACTGCCCTTGTCTGACACGATTCTCCCTGCCTCGAATGCCACTCATTTGCTGATCAAGATCGCTTGCCCCCTGGTCTTTGAGTCCAGTCCTGAGTGGAACACTTGGCTAACCCACCCGTTCCTCAAACCTGTCTGGTCTGTAACCTTTAGGTGCGTCTCTTGTAGCATTGCCACGTCCGCCTTCAGTTCCGTCAAATGCGCGAACACGCGAGCCCTCTTGACTGGCCCATTAAGTCCTCTCACGTTCCATGTGATCAGCCTGGAGGGGGGGCTTCCAAACCCCCGCCCCTTGCTCACTAGCCATCGCCCTTTTTAGGCCAGCCTCGAGCTCGCGTCCTCCACTTCCTCGAGTTCCCACTCGGGTTGTCGCCGTTCCCGACCTCCCATTTGTCCCCTCGTAACAGTTCCTCCCCTGTCAGCAACGTAGCTCCCCCCCCCCCCCCCCACACCTAGCAACAACACTAAAAACCCAATCCCCCAAATCAAGCTCCAGCTCAATACCTGTGCTTCCGAGAGTCAGCTGACCCATGCTGACTCGATAGCTCCCGCCCCGGCACCAAGCAGTCTGTCTTCCTATTGATATTATAGAATTTATAGTGCAGAAGGAGGCCATTTGGCCCATCGAGTCTGCACCGGCTCTTGGAAAGAGCACCCTACCCAAGGTCAACACCTCCACCCTATCCCCATAACCCAGTAACCCCACCCAACACTAAGGGCAATTTTGGACATTAAGGGCAATTTATCATGGCCAATCCACCTAACCTGCACATCTTTGGACTGTGGGAGGAAACCGGAGCATCCGGAGGAAACCCACGCACACACGGGGAGGATGTGCAGACTCCGCACAGACAGTGACCCAAGCCGGAATCGAACCTGGGACCCTGGAGCTGTGAAGCAATTGTGCTATCCACAATGCTACCGTGCTGCCCCAGTATTGTACTCTCCTCTCTCCCCCGCCACATGAATAAACATTTTAAAAGCATCAAATTCCCCAGTAACAAACAACAGAAAAAAAAGTGAAGAAACAATCAATTTAGAAAAGTACAGTAGGAAGTCTTACAATACCAGGTTAAAGTCCAGCAGGTTTGTTTCAAACACGAGCTTTCGGAGCACTGCTCCTTCCTCAGGTGAATGGAGAGGTATGTTCCAGAAACATTTATATAGACAAAGTCAGAGATGCCAGACAATGCTTGGAATGCGAGCAATTGCGGGTAATTAAATCATTACAGATCCAGAGATAGGGGATAATCCCAGGTTAAAGAGGTGTGAATTGTCTCAAACCAGGACAGTTGGTAGGATTTTGCAAGTCCAGGCCAGATGGTGGGGGGTGAATGTAATGCGCCATGAATCCAAGATCCCGGTTGAGGCCACACTCATTCGTGTGGAACTTAGCTATAAGTTTGTGCTCGGCAATTCTGCGTTGTCGCGTGTTTTGAAGGCCGCCTTGGAGAACGCTAATCCGGAGATCAGAGGCTGAATGCCCTTGACTGCTGAAGTGTTCCCCGACTGGAAGGGAACATTCCTGCCTGGTGATTGTCGCATGATGCCCATTCATTCGTTGTCGCAGTGTCTGCATGGTCTCGCCAATGTAGAAAAGTAGTCACCCAAAAAGCAGAACTAAATTCAAAGCCCATTCCCCCCCTCTATCAAGGTCCCTGCAAGACAGAACAACCTTTAACCAACCACACAGCCCATTATTTCACATAGAGCTACTTAAATTTTTACAATCCAGCACCACAAATCACTGCCACAGCACTTCAAGGCTTAAATGTCTTTTAATTCGCCTCCAGCTTCACTTCTTTAATAAAGGTCCATACTTCGTCTGGTGTTTCAAAGTAGAAGTCCCATTCCTCATGTGTGATTCACAGGCGGGCTGGGTACAGCATCCCAAACTTCACCCACTTCTTAAAGAGGGTAGTTTTTTTCCAGCTCGCCTCTTGGCCAAATCTGCTCCCAGGTCCTGATAAATACACAACTCACAGTTCTCCGACTTGCTGCTCCATTCTTTCTTTGCCCACCACAAAATGCGTTCCTTGTCCGTGAAATGGTGAAAACATATCACCATGGCCCTCGGTGGCTCGTTCGCTCGGGGCTTCCTCGTGAGGACTCTGGGCGCTCTGTCCAATTCCAGGGGCCGAGGGAACGCCCCAACCCCCATCAACTTCTCCAACATGTCCGTCACATAGGCCCTCGCATCCGATACCTGACTGCCTTCAGGGAGACCAACAAATCTGAGATTCTGCCTCCTGGACCTATTCTCCAGGTCCTCCAGCTTCTCCTGCATTCTTTTCTGGCAGCCGTTCATCATCCACATCTTGTTTTTCAGCACGGTTATATACTCCTCGTGCTCAGACAACTTTTGTTCGACCTCCTGGATCGCTCTCCCGTGGGTTTCCTGATTCAATCATAGCCTTAATCGGGTCCAGAGTGTCCTTCTTCAGCTTGGTGAAGCAATCCTCGAAAAACTTCACCAGCTGCTCCGTCAACCACTGTGCCGTCTCCCCACGGCCCTTGCCCTCCGCCATGCTGTCCCGTGTTACCAGCTCTGCTTGCATCTCCCTTATAGGACTTTGTCATCTCACACAGCCACTTCTGGTCCAATTCTCCATATACTGGAGGGGAGTTTCTCCTCACTGTCTCACTCTTCACTGCTTTATTCCATAAAATCCCCAAAAAAACGGGGGAATAAGGTCCAAAAGTCCGTTACAGGTGGGAGCTATCAAATGTGCGACCTACCTCTCCATGGCTGCCACCGTAAGTCACAGAGAATCGTTTTATAGCATGTTCTACTTGTACTGCTGTACGACCTGAGTATTGCACATGGAGACCCCTGCTTGGCTACTCCATGTATAAGAGGTGTACACGGTAGCACAGTCATTAGCATTGCTGCCTCACAGCGCCAGGGAGCCAGGTTCAATTCCAGCCTTGGGTGACTGTCTTTGTGGAGTTTGCACTTTCTCCACATGTCTGCGTGGGTTTCCTCTCACAATCCAAAAATGTGCAGGTTAGGTGGGATTATGAGGTTACAGGAATAGCGCAGAGTGTGGCCCAACCAGTGTGCTCTTTCAGAGGGTTGGTGCAGACTCGATGGGCCGAATAGCCTCCTTTTGTCCTGTAGAATTTGTATAGTTCTATGCATGGACAGAATTAGACTCAGCTGTGATTCCCTTCACAGTTGAATAGCATGTCGGCAATCACTAAATTACATATGAAGAATTATCACTTGGGGTAAAGTAGAAACTGCCAGTCTTCGCAGTACTGAACGCCGGGATTTTCCAGTTACCGATATGGCAGCTGTGTTAACCTTCAGGAGGACCACGACGGCTCATTCATTGATCTCCCCGTGGGGCTCGTAGAGTACGAGTACCCATGGTAACAGGCAGAGGCTTTGACGCATTATCGAGCTCTTTAAATACCATCATAGACCTGGACAAGGAGTCCTGTTCATCCCAGGCTGGGACATTTGTGTTATATTCCATTAGTGTGCCTTGAGTCTAAAATAAATTTAGTTAAACCTGCATCTTCATGTCTCATGGTATACTACACTGGTGTTGAGAAGCAAGAACAGGATTCTGGACAGCCCTGCTTGAGAAAACAAAAAGCAATTCCTCCGGGAAGAAGTGAACGAAGGGAACCCGGAAATGCTGTTATTTGGGAAACTCGAGTTATATGGTACAGGTAAAATGCGCTATTTCTTTCATGCAAATGGAATAGAAAGTGATAATTGACAGAAGGTAATTGTTTTGACTGCCTGTGGAGCCGAAGTTCACATCATTAAGAGCCTGACTTGCCCGACCGCCACGGAATCAAATACTTTTTCTCAGCTGGTCGACTTAGTGTCGCACCATTACAACCCAAGGCCAATAGTTATTCTCCAGCGCTACAGGTTTAATGAAGCCAGAAGAATTCTGGATAATCTGCAACCGAGTTCCTGACCACTCTCAGAAAACCGGCTAGCACTGTGAGTATTGGCTAACCCTGCCGGAGATGCTACAGGACTAGCTGGTATGAAACATAAATAATGTTGTGCCATGGAGAAAACTCCTTGCAGAACCTGCACTTGATCTCAAAAGAGCCACAGAATTTTTGTTGTCCCTGGAAAATACCACAAAGGGGTCCCAGGAACTCCAAGATTCAATGGACTGCAGTGTGCCCAATGTCGGACATCCGTCGTGCCGGAAAACTTGGCTCCCTGTAGACAGCGCATCCGCACCCCACCCACTACGGTTCACCATTCAGCCAAGGCACAAAAGGAAATGGGCCAATGGCCACGAAACCCCAGGAGACCCCAGCAGCACGGTAGCATGGTGGTTAGCATAAATGCTTCACAGCTCCAGGGTCCCAGGTTCGATTCCCGGCTGGGTCACTGTCTGTGCGGAGTCTGCACGTCCTCCCCGTGTGTGCGTGGGTTTCCTCCGGGTGCTCCGGTTTCCTCCCACAGTCCAAAGATGTGCGGGTTAGGTGGATTGGCCATGCTAAATTGCCCGTAGTGTACTAAAAAGTAAGGTTAAGGGGGAGCGTTGTTGGGTTATGGGTATAGGGTGGATACGTGGGTTTGAGTAGGGTGATCATTGCTCGGCACAACATCGAGGGCCGAAGGGCCTGTTCTGTGCTGTACTGTTCTATGTTTCTATGTTCTATGAGAGATTGTTTGGGAAACAGTCACGAGAGTCCTGTATCTGCAGCTGAAGGATACACCCAGGGCAAGGCTGCCAGAATTGTCAGTACACATACCACCCAGGCTGAAAGCCAAAGGCAGCTCAGGCCTGGGACCTGCAAATCCACCAGCCCAAACAGGACAAACTAATGCAGTTGAACTGCATCACTAGACCTAAAGTTGCCCCAATCAAACTTAAGCTCTGGGTCACTGGTCACACCTTAGAAATGGAAGGTGGGGCTGCACGGTGGCACAGTGGTTAGCTGCCTACGGCGCTGAGGACCTGGGTTCGAATCCCGCCCCGGGTCACTGTCCATGTGGAGTTTGCACATTCTCCCCATGTCTGAGTGGGTTTCACCCCCACAACCTAAAGATGTGCAGGGTACGCGGATTGGCCACGCTAAATTGCCCCTTAATTGGAAACAATAATTGGGTACTCTAAATTTATTTTTAAAAAGAAATGGAAGGTGACGTGGGAGCCACTGATCCCCTTAGGGATCAGGATTTCAGGCGCCTCCAAGCCGGCCTCACACTCCTGTACCTGGGGGACACCAGGACTAAGCTGGCCAGATACACAAAGGTATCTTGACAAATCATAGGAACCACCATGACCCCGGTCACCCATGGGCAACAGATGGTCTGACTCCCCCAGTAGTCTTACAAGGACCCAGTCTTCTGGGCAGAGACTAGTTGCAAAAAATCCAATTGGACCTGCAGCAAATCTTCACAATGCAAACCGGTGGCCCATATGAAGTAATCGGGAAATATCCCAAGGCGGTTCAGGATGGCAAAATCAAAGGAGCAAGGGCCAAAATCTACATAGACCCAGAGACCCTACAAGAATGCAACAGGGCGTGGCCGGTCCCCTATGCCTTGGGTGGCTGGAACGCCTTGGCAGAATAGGCCCAGTACAGTTGGTGGAATGGGCTGTGCCAGTGGTTCTGGTACTAAAACCCAATAAGTTGGTCCGCCTTTGTGGAGACGATAAATTAGCTGTGCACAGAGCCTCCCTTCTTTTTTTTTATAAATGTTTTTATTCAGTTTTCATATTTTATATTGAACAAATTACAAATTGTTAGGAGAGAGAAAAAAAAAAACAAACACGCAAAAATTAACATACATATTTACAGGTAAGCATCTTCGTAGTAGTAACTGCGCCCCCCCCCCCCCCCCTCAACATGTTTATTTAGTTTGGTTTTGGGCCTTAGCTAGCCATCGAACCCCCGTAACGAACCTGTAGCCCCCCCCCCCCCCCCCCTCCCGCTACCTTCCCCCGACTATTCTTCCTCTTGTACATTGGCCACAAATAGGTCCCGGAACAGTTGCATGAATGGCTCCCACGTTCTGTGGAAGCCGTCGTCCGACCCTCGGATGGCAAATTTGATTTTCTCCATTTGGAGAGATTCCGAGAGGTCGGACAGCCAGTCCGCAGCTCTGGGCGGTGCTGCTGACCGCCAGCCAAACAGGATTCTACGGCGGGCGATCAGGGAGGCAAAGGCAAGGGCGTCCGCCCTCCTCCCCAGGAATAGATCTGGCTGTTCTGAAACCCCGAAGACCGCCACTATCGGGCATGGCTCCACCCTCACTCCCACCACTTTGGACATAACCTCGAAGAAGGCTGTCCAGTACTCCACGTGTCTGGGGCAAGACTAGAACATGTGGGCGTGGTTGGCCGGGCCTCTTTGGCACCGTTCACATCTGTCTTCCACCTCCGGGAAGAACCTACTCATACGGGTTCTTGTTAAGTGGGCTCTATGTACCACTTTTAGTTGCGTCAGGCTGAGCCTTGCGCACGTGGAGGTGGAGTTGACCCTATGCAGTGCTTCGCTCCAGAGTCCCCACCCGATCTCCATCCCCAGGTCGTCCTCCCATTTCCTCCTTGTTGCATCCAGTACGGTGTCGTCCCTATCTACCAGTCGGTCATACATGTCACTACAGTTCCCTTTCTCTAGGATACTTGCGTCCAGTAGGTCTTCCAGTAGTGTCTGTTGTGGCGGTTGTGGGTACGTCCTTGTCTCCTTTCGTAGGAAGTTTTTGAGCTGCAGGTACCGTAGCTCGTTCCCCCCAGCTAGCTGAAATTTCTCTGTCAGTTCGTCCAGTGTTGCGATCCTGTCGTCCGTGTATAGGTCCCTGACTGTCAGTGTCCCCCCGTCCTGCCTCCACCTTTTGAAGGTGGCGTCGGTCAGCGCTGGTTTGAACCTATGGTTGTTGCAGATGGGAGCCCTGTTCGACATTTTGGTCAGGCCAAGTTGCTGCCGCAGTTGGTTCCAGGATTGGAGGGTGGCTGTCACCACTGGGCTGCTGGAGTGTTTTTTGGGTGGGGATGGGAGTGCTGCCGTGGCGAGGGCCCGGAGGGAGGTTCCCATGCAGGAGGCCTCCTCCGCACGCACCCACTCAGCTTCTGGCTCCTGGATCCATCCCCTTACTCGCTCGGCTGTTGCTGCCCAGTGGTAGAATTGTAGATTCGGGAGGGCTAACCCTCCCCTGGTTTTTGTTTTTTGTAAGACCTTCTTTGGGATCCTAGCATTTTTACCCCCCCATACGAACGCCATGATGAGTTTGTCCAGCGTTTTGAAAAAGGCCTTGGGGGATGTAGATCGGAATGGATCTAAACAGGAAGAGGAACCTGGGCAGTACGTTCATTTTGATCGTCTGAACTCTCCCCGCGAGGGAGAGCGGGAGTGTGTTCCATCTTTGCAGGTCCTTTTTAACTTCCTCCGTCAGGCTGGTGAGGTTCCATTTGTGGATCCCTTTCCAGTCATGGGCTATTTGGATCCCCAGGTAGCGGAATTTATGTCGGGCTTGTTTGAACGGCAGCCCCTTTACAGAGCCTCCCTTCTTGACGCATACGCCAGGCCGCATGTTGAAGATTTCTACGCCAAGCTGGCTGGATGCCACACATTTACCAAGCTGGAGATGAGCCATGAGCTCAATATGGCATCCAGGACGTTCATCACCATCAACACCGCTAAGGGGTTGCATGAATACACCCTCCTGCCTTTTGGAGTCTCATTGGCGAGCACCATTTTTCAGCGGGTAATGGAAAATATCCTTCAAGGGCTCCCAAGGGCAGCAGTGTACCTAGATGATGTGTTAACCACAGGAGCCACCGACAAAGAACACCTGCCAAGCTTGGAGGAAGTCCTATGATGATTCTCGGATGCAGATGTCCACCTCAAGCGAGAAAAGTGCGTGTTTCAGGTGGGCAAGATGCCATACCTCAGCTACTGTGTCATCAAAGACAGTCTGCATTAAGGACAAAGTGAAAGCCATAAAAGGGGCATCGACCCCTCAAAACACAATGGAATTGAAGCCGGTCCTAGGCCTCATCAATTATTGTGGGAAATTTAATCCCCAACCTGGCCAGCTTACTGGCACCCCTACACACATTGCTAAAGAAAATCCAGAAGTGGTCGTGGCAGGCACCACAAGACAAAGCATTCACAAAAGTGAAGCAACAGCTGATTTCATCCAACTCCCACAACACCACTGGTCCTAACATGTGATGACTCGCCCTATTCAGAGAAGCAGTCCTCTCCCATCGGTGGGGCCTTGACACTGAGCGGCCAATTGCATATGCATTGCAAACCCTGGCAGACGTAAAGCAGCGCTATGTACAAATTGAAAAAGACGGATTGGCCGTGATATTCAGAGTGAAAAAAATTCCATCTGGACCCCATACCGTGCCCAACCCCACTCCCCCCACATCCAGGGCAGCAAGGTAGCACAGTTGCTTGTGGTGAATCACAGTAGCATAATTCACACTTAATTACACACGTTGTACTATGTCTCTATAAGCTCGGCACACGAGCAGTTGCGCTGCTCTGCCACTAGGGGGAGATGCTCTGGGAGTGTACGGGAGTTTGTACTGGGCTCCACCCTTGGCTGCACCCACGGCTCCTCCCCCTAACCGGAAGTATAAAGGTTGATGCTGAGAGCCTGCCTGCCAGTTCATCTGGAGTTCATCTTGTCACAGGCAGGCTCTGTTGTAAGACGATTAAAACCACTGTTCATTTCTAACCACGTGTCGCGTGAATTGATGGTCTCATCATTGCTTCACAGCTCCAGGGCCCCAGGTTCAATTCCTGGCTTGGGTCACTGTCTGTGCGGAGTCTGCACGTTCTCCCTGTGTCTACGTGTGTTTCCTCCCACAGTCCAAAGATGTGCAGGTTAGGTGGATTGGCCATGCTAAATTGCCCTTACTGTCCAATGGTGTTGTTACTGGGTACGGGGATAGGGCGGAGGCATGGGCTTGGGTAAGGTCCTCTCTCCAAGGGCCGGTGCAGACTTGATGAGCCGAATGGCCTCCTTCTGCATTGTAAATTCGATGTATGTCCATAAATACAATTTATGATAATCACGGACCATAAATCCTTGTTAGGCTTTTTAAGGGAGGACAAGGCAATCCCACCCATCGCTTCGATTCTGAGTCAGTGCTGGGCACTATTGTTAGCAACATATGAGTCCTCCTTTGTGCACTGTCTGGGAATGCACAAAGCCAATGCTGATGCTCTGAGTTTCCTACTGCTACCCACAAGCTTGCCCCCCCCCCCCCCACCACCAAGAAAGGAAAAAGTCATCATGACTTTAAATTTTATAGACCCCCTGCCTGTATCAGCAAGGCAGATGCAGAAATGGACCTCGAATGACCCATGCTGACAAAACTGTGCACGTGATCCTAAGTGGCGGAATCAAGAATACTCGATGGAGGACCAAAAGCCCTTCCTATCCAAATGCTCAGAATTCTCCGTGGATGATGGCATCATCCTGTGGAGAGCCCGAGTTATTGTCCCTGGTCCCATTTTGAATGAGTTCCACAGTGGTCACCCAGGAGTCTCCAAGATGAAGATGCTTACAAGGAGCTATGTCTGGTGGCCCGGGTTTGGTTCCGACATTGTAAATTTGGTGAATCAGTGCCCCTCATGTCAGGAGAATCAGAAACTCCCACTGTCGACCTTGCTACACCCATGGGAATGGCCAGAGAGGCCTTAGAGTATAGGTCCATGCGGACTTTGGAAGCAATTTACGGGGTCAATGCTTTTAATCTTGGCCCATTCTAAATGGATGGATATACATCAGATGTCCTCCATGACTTCCAGTGTCACTATAGAAAACCTCCGGCAATCATTTTGCACTCATCAGATACCAGAGGTCCAAGTGTCCAACAACGTGACCCCCTTCACCTGCAGATAATTCCAGGCGTTCCTGAAGTCCAACGGGATGAAGCACATTTGGATGGCACCTTGCCATCTGTCTTCTAATAGCTTGGCCTAGCTAGCCGTCCACACATTTCAAAGTGGTATGATGAAATAGACCACCAGCTCACTCGACACCAAATTGGATTGGTTTCGCTTTAACTACAGGACCATGCCACATGTGACGACGGGGGTTGTGCCAACGGAATTGCTGATGGGCCGACGCCTCTGGACCAGACTCAAGTCTATTGTTTCCCAACCTAGGTGGGGAAAGTGGAGTCAAAACAGGAAGCTCACAAAATGATTGTGACAGCCAATGACCCAACAGGACTTTCAGGCCAGGAGATGCCATCTATATTTGCTGTTTTGGAGATGGGTCCCCTCGGATCCCAGAGTGGAAGTAAAGAAGACTAGCCCCGTGTTATACAAATTCAAAACCGTAAAAATGCACGTGGACCATTTTTGGAGCAGGAACCCTCAACTTCGAAAACTACTCACAGCGGGGTGATGCCCACAATGTCGTTGAAACCTACCACCAGGCAGGGGGCTTAACGGTTCACCCAAGAGTCTTCCTTCTAAAGGACGAAGATTCAGGCTCCGACATGGAGACTGAGGTGATGGATCCACAGCCGGAAGTTGACGCTGCGGTGGAATTCCCATCAATGGCCCTTTGGCACTGAGCTAGGAACAGCATTCCCTCGCCTCCAGATCCGATTCCACTGACAATGGACTCAAGACCGTATGTGAAGCGGCAAAGGAGGCCTCGTGGTCGTGGGAACAAGAGGGAGGATCTGGACATGGACGGGAGGGGGGATGTGATAACCCTTCCTCGTATTATGAAGGATCACTCACTAATCTCCCCATGGAGCACGTGAAGTACGTGTTCCCATGGTAACATGTGAAGGCCTGCCAAGCTGGGACTTGTTATCAAGCCTTTTAAATACTGTCCCAGATCCGGACCAGGAGTCTGGTTAGTCCCATTCTGGGACACTGGTGTTGTATGCTGTGGGTGCAGCTCCATTCTGAGTTTAACCTTTAACTCTTTGTCTCCTGGGTCACTAAGCGGGTTTTCCGGTGGCGGAGACAGTTCACCTTTGGTCACTGGCGGGATCTCTGGTCCTGCCAAAGTCCATGGTTATTTGCATTGCTCGCCAGCAGCTGCTGGGGAATCCGCTGCGGGGGTTGCCTTCGGCAGCACTGGAAGATCCCACCAGCAGGGAGGGCCAGGAAGTCCTGGCCAATGCCTTCAAGAGAGGGAGGCAGAAGACTTAAAGAAAGAGAAACAAACAAAATAAATGAGAATCAAAGAACAATACTTTAAACAGCCATCGGCATTCAGTATAATTCCAAGACATGGTGCTTGGTATTGAATCACTACATTTCCTGATCTGTGGGATTAGCGGTTTTAATAAGATTTATTGATTTTGCTAAATTCATTCAATTTTCAAGCTCAAAACTGCTATTTTTTTCCAAGTAACCCCCTGAGTATATCACAGCTGCAAAGTGGAGGTCTGATTTTAACCTTGCTCCATGCTCACATTCCATTTGGTTGACAATAATTTTATTCAGGAGGAAGGCCTTGTCGTTTCCAATTAGGCCCCAAACTAGCTGAGGGAGTACAAGTAGGCCGAAGGCTTCGCGCTCCCAAACTGTAACACTTTAATTTGTAGTGGAAGCATCATTTTTTTTCCCCTTGACCAGGATACTGAAAGGACCTGATCAGAGCAATAGCTTGGTAATAAATCATTTGAGCGCAGGTGACAATTTATGGCAAGAATTTAGTGTTCAATAAAAGAACAGACGCTACCTTTCAACACTCAGCTGACCTGGGCTAATTGACCTCAGCATGGTCTTGTCATTAATCATCTTGGCACAGGGCAAGCTTCAGACTTACATCATCAACTTACAAAGTAAATAAAATACGAGGGAGAACTGGACAAGCCATTCCTATGTGTTTTACAGATATGGTAACTTCCTTTGTGTACCTTATTAAAATAATAATTCAATACAGTGTTGCTTTGAGAAAGGGGCGAGTGTTGCTAATTTTAGCTTAAAAATTATGGCTGAGGCTGCTAACACATAAATACATAATCCATTTATCGGTTAGTTATATACTGGGGTTATTATTTTATAAATGTCAATGGTTTCACTAAAATAACACTGTTGGCGGAATTCTCCATTCCTGAGTCTAACTGTTGACTCTGGGGCAGGATTCGCAGACTTCTGCGACAGCAAAATTGGCACCGTACCTGGACCAATTCAGAGACCATTGAGGGATGAGCTCCGGCACCACGTGGAGCACCATTGATTCCAATGAGAAATAGTGCCAGATTCACCGGATTTGCGATTGGCACTCAGGAGGCTGACGAGCACATACACACTTCACTCCCCAGACACACACACCATCCTCGCCAACAAGAAGGCAGTGAGGAGAGCAGCACCAAGGTTCACAGACGTCAAGCTGGAGACGCTGCTGGACGCTGTGGAGGAGAGGCGGGTGACCCTGTACCCTGGAAAGAGACTGCCAACCGCTGCTGTGCCTGGGTGCAGGTGGCAGAGGGCGTCAGCGACATGAGCAAAACCGTCCAGCAATGCTGGAAATAACTACACAACCTCCTCATGGGGCCACGGTGAGTAGGCAGCATTATGTCCCTGGTACCAACCCCGTCCCACACACCCGAAACCCCAACTCCCATCGGGAGGGCGTCCAAATCCTCCACCCTGCACCACATACCGGCACCCATATTGGTCGTCATGGCCGGGTGCTGTGCTGCAACTGTCACACCCGCTGTGCTGCATGTGTCACAGTGTGTTTTCGGTTCCCCCCCCCCCCCCCCCCCCCCCCCCCCGCCCCAGAAGAAGGTCGCCCATTACCACCGGGAGCGAGAAAAGACTGGAGGGGGACCACTGGACCTGCAGCTCCTCTCCAGGGCACAGAAGAGGGCCCTGGACGTGGTTGGCAGGCCCAAGGAAAGAGCAGTCGCCGGGGTGGAGACTTGCATCGGGCGAGGAAGTGAGACTCCGGTGAGTTGCGGTTCCCCATGACACATGTGCCCCCCACCCCAACACCTCCCTCGCCCCAGACCACCCCCTCACCACTACTCCACACATGCCCACCACCCCCAAGGCCTGCTGTCTAATCAAACATCCAAGTTTGTGTCTTGTGGAAGCTGCTGGTGATGCGGCAGGTCCTAGTAGTGTCCTCCGCCCCTGCCTACAGCCACAGCCACAGGTGCTGAACAGCGACGAGGACACCGACAGATGAGAGCCTTCACCCCGAGACCCAGGACAACCTGGAGCTCGGGTCCAATGATGACACTGATTTCCTGTCACAGCAGTCTCCAACATCCTCCACCATCCCAGACACTCAGCTCGGTTGGGCATGTTGGCGAAGAGGCTCTTGGGACACTATCTGGTGTCCACCACACACGTGCTCTGGTACAGCGGGTGGAGGTAGGAACCCCGAAGGTGGGCATGTGGTCAGAGGGCGGGCCGACCCCAGGGACTCGCTGCCGTCCAGACGAATTTCGGGATTCTGGAACGGACAATCCCATCAATCGTGGAGATGCAGTCGCAGAGCCAGCGGCTAAATGAGGGATTGTCGGTAAGCATCCAGCACCTGCAGGTCCAACCGCATGCCGGACTAGGAGGCGGTGCCGGCCATGTGTGCCACCTAGGCCAACGCCGCATGGGTGGCGTCCACAGTGGAGGCCTTAGAGCAGAGGGTTCCATCTATGGATCAACATGGTCAAGGCCTAGGGCAATTTGTGCATGCAGTGGCCAAGGCCGAGGACAGGGCTGCCCTCTCACAGGCAGAAATGTGCCAGAGCCAACTGGACATTGCAACGGCACACCTGAGCGTGGCCCAGTCACGGCGGGCCATGGCGAGAGCGTCGACGGCATGGCCAACGTGGCACAGACACAGAGAGTGGTGGCCCAGTCCCATGTGGAGATGGCGCAATCACTGGCTAATGTGGCACAGACTCGGTGGCACAATCAATGGTTGATGTGGCATAGTCCCGGACAGAAGTGATCCACTCCCTGTGCTCCATGGCCGCGAGCATGCAGACCCTAGCCAAGATGAGAGCGGGCTGACAGGACTGGCAACGCCAGATGGCGGAGCAGCCTCAGTGGACAGGTCCACTCGCACCCCGATTTCATGGAGTAGCCCGAGGGCCCGGAGGGAGGAGGAGGTGATGGGACCCATACCGGTGGCTCCCGCAGGACATCCCCCGCCCCCGGTCTGGTGGGTAGAACAGGGCGGAACCACACCACCTGTGACACCCGAGCATCAGCCAGCCCCATCCAGGCCCAGTCGCATCAAAAGAAGCCAACGAAAGGGGACCCAGGTCACACGGTAGGAATCACAGGCCACCTCCACTCCTGATGACTGTCAGGCGATCCACCTAGACGTAGCCACACAACCGGGCAGCATGGTAGCACAGTGATCAGCCCTGGAGAATTCCAGGTTAGGCCTCCTAATGATATGCCAATGGTGTTTTACTGTACGTGCCAATTGGAATGCATTGATACTGCTGTCGAGGCACAGGAGAATATCCATTTGGCGTGAAACAGCACCCGCCACGATTTCAACATCAAAACTGATTCTCCGCCCAATCGCATTTCCCGATTCCGCCGTTGGCTATCGGAGAATTCCCGCCTACGTTCTTTCAGGACCTGTTTATTGGTCGGACCGTTTGTCATGTGCAATTGAGATTAACTGGAATAGCACTTTCAAATTCATTTTTTAATTCAGCCACAATTTATTAAACAGGGTTGAGGGTCTGAATGGCCTATACCTATTCCTATATTGCAGGAAATGGAACAGTTTCCATTTTAGGCACCCAGTATCAGGATCAAGCAATCTCAAGTCAGAAGCTGCACAGATACAATGCAGAGTGAAACTCCTCCTATACTGTTAATTCTCAGTCCCCTAAACCCCCCGAATAGAAACATGGGAAAGAATTCGGACTGAAGGAGGCCATTCATCCATTTGCACCTTTTCCGATATTCAACTGGATCATGCTGTTCTGTATTTTAACTGGTTCCATAACCCTTAATAAACTTGAACGTAAAATTTCAAAATTTTCAACAGAACCACAGCCTGGGCAGCACAATCAGCGAGAACATAGGTGGACGGCAATGTAAGGTTTCCTCCATTGTAGCCATCAAGTACTCCCAGGTTCAATATAGGCATAGTTCGCTGTATATTCCTCCACATTATCCCACTATTTTCTCTCAACCCAGACCTCAAAATAGTGCTCCTTACTGTGTCATTGTGGCATACTTTCTGTTTCATACCCTGGGCATCAGTTGGTCTCTGATCAGATTGCCAACTTTCAACTCAATTAGAAATCGTTTTTGTGAACTGCTGGCAGCTGGAAATTGAGATTCCTTACCTTTGTGAAAGGACTGTTAAAAAACACAAGCACAACTAGGTAACTTCACTGTCGTGATGTTGCTGATTCAGCACCTTTGTTCCAGGGGGGAAGCATCTTGGGCTGTGTAATGAACACCAATTGGCTTTATTGGTTGGCCAATTGGAGTATGAGCTCCCTCAATGATAGCTCATTGAGGGGGCCCATATAATCACATGTGTAGGCTTTGTGAGCCAGTCTTAAGTTGACTGGACTGCTAGCAGCACTGTTTGTAGCTGCTCCTGTAATATCGTTATTGTAAATAAATATTGGTGTGGTGACGGAACTCCTGCCTCCCGTGGATTACTACAGGCTAGAACCAAGATTACATTTTGGCAAAACAGAAAATTGCCACTAATTTGGGAACTTGGGACATAGAATTCAGCCTCAGTTCTCTGGATCTGTGAAGACATTTTCTGTTTGCTGATTGTTTTGCTATGTTTAAATCCCATGTCATTCACCTTGCAAAGGTCCTAACTATAATTTCCAACAGTAAAAATTCTGCTTAAAAACAGATTTGAGTCTCGTTTGGCTTCCAATATCCAAGTACCAATCTCCAGGGTACAATATTCAATATTCCTATCAGTCCTGTTCAAAATGAAGAAGCAAAGGCTCTGCTGATGACCTATATTATCCAGAGTGTTGAACTGAGAGATCAATCCAGTTTTTGATTTTGATCCTTGGCCAAATCAGCTGATCTCAGCCAGGATGGCAGTCAATGTGTTATAGTTGGGCTTAGCTGTCCTGGGGAGCGGGAAAGGTCAGGTGCAGTTCCCGTTCCTGATTGTTATCAAGTGAGTATGGATGGGTCTTAGGTCAGCACAACCACGAGGATGTGACTACCAGTCAAACTGTACCCTGGCAAGGAGGCAGGAAAGAAGGGGGAAAAATTAGTAACTTTTGTTCTCAAAGTCATTGTGTGATATTTTAATTCACTGTACTTGCCTGCTTTTTCTATATCCAATCCTTTACTTCTTTTAACTTTAGTAATCCAGAGCTTGAGGTTGAATGGGTACATTTTTCCAGTGCCCCCATGTACTTGTTCTGCATCTTCCTCTTTCCTTCTGGTCTGACTTCTGCAACTGTTACTGCTGCATTCGGTTACTGGTCACCAACAGATACGCCAGCCTACTCTAGCATCATTTCCCCATTGATTTTTCTTGATCTTCTTTGGGAAAGCTGCCACTCAGCTTGACATTACTCACATCAGGAACTGAGTAATGCAAGATTCAAACGTTCACCCCTCCTCGTTGAGTTAACTTACAATTCTTTATTACCCATAAGACTCTAAATACACAGTGCATGATATACTTGGGTATGCAGTCTGCCATATCATAAATTATAATTGTAACCATGCACTGTTATGTGGGAGCATTATTCAGTTTTTCCCAAAAGTAAAACATGCGCAAATTAATTTGGCTGATAAATTCCAACATAGCACAGTACAAAGTAGCCACAAAAAGTCAGAATTTGTTTAATATCCATTTCCCCCGGTCTTTCGCTCTGGCCATATTATTTCTTTGTTTTTTCTTTCCTCTCTCCTCCCCTGGAGATCTCACTGTTGCTTTTCTTATCGTTCTTTTGCATTCTACCTTTCTCACATCTTTTCCCTCCAAGACTACCTATTGCTAAATTGTCTTTCTCTTTTCCATTGTGCATTTTCCTCTGTCTTTTTTTTTTGTCTCATCATACTCAAAGCCCAGTGCCCACAAGACCCCTGCTGGTACAGCCATATGGCAGTCTGGTGGAATGCTGGCTCAGGCTGTACCCCAGATAGCTGTAGCTGACAAGCACCCCAGGTAACAGAGTAATTGATAAATGCCTGTGCTCACAGCTTCCCTCCTAGGTCCAGATGAGAGAGTGAAACAAAAAGCCACAAGCGATCAAGTTGTGTAGTACTGTATCAGCCTGGCTCTTGTGTTCAGATAGATGCTGTTTGTCACTGAATCAGTCAGTCAATGTTGTTGAATTAGGGCCACCTTAATTTCTTGTTGAATCCACACATAATATGTTATCATTTTGAGCTCTATGCCCTGTGCTTTCTTGTCTTTCATTATGCTATCAGTACTGCAGTGCATGTTCGTTTCATTGGATCAGACTTTTGCCATGACGGAGAACATCTCCATCGTGGCAAAATGGCAGAAAAATCTGGAAATCCTAAAAATGCTGGAGAGCTCATGCACCGATTCGGAAAGGCAAGGCATCCTTTTTGAGGTCAGGCACCCTTTGGCATTTATAAAAGTTTAAATGATTGTGCTTAAATGTGAACGAACTCATTGGAACTATCAAAGCTGTCACTGAACTGTCAAAACTGCCTAGGAACTGTCAGGCTGTTAAGGAACTGTCAACTAAATCAGAGAACTGTCAAATTCATTGGAACAGTCAAAACTCATTGGAACTATTAAAACTGTCAATAGATTTAACTCTGCTGGGCTTTAAGTTTCGAAAAACGTCTGGAGTGCAGAAAAAAATATTTGATATTTAATTTTGTTTGTTGACATAAGCCTGAATCCCGACAGTGCAGGAGGTCATCACTTCTGTAACAGCCCTCTGAAAGAGCATTCGACCTATGGCTAATCTCCTGCCCTGTTCCCGTAACCCCATCTAGCCAGTAAATCTTTGTACTGTGGGAGGAAATTAGAGCATCGAGAGAAAACCCACACAGGCACAGGGAGTGTGCAAACTCCACACAGTCACCCAAGGCTTGAATTGAAATCAGGTCCCTGCCGCTGTGATGCAGCAGTGCTAACCATTGTGCTGCGACCTATAGGATTTATGCCACAATGAGTGATTTTACAAACTAACATTGTTATCACAGTAGGGTGCCTGTTAAATGAGCAGTTTCATTGACAGCTAAAAGTGGTTATAGAATGGAGAACTTTGATTTTATAAGAGATTACTTGAAAGAATTTCTATACATTGAATACTTTTAAATCAGAGGTTTTTTTAAGCAGTGATGTCATCAACTAATAATTTTTATTAGTGTCACAAGTAGGCTTACATTAACACTGTGATGAAGTTACTGTGAAAATCCCCCAGTCGCCACACTCCAACGCCTGTTCGGGTACACTGAGGGAGAATTCAGAATGTCCAATTTACCCAACAAGTACGTCTTCCGGGACTTCTGGGACGAAACTGGGGCACCCGGGGCAAAACCATGCAGACACGGGGAGAACATGCAGACTCTGCACAGACAGCGACCTCAGCTGGGAATTGAACCCAAGTCCCTGGCGCTATGAAGCAACAGTTCTAACCACTGCGCTACCGTATTTCATTTTATGTCAGCATGTTTTCTGAAGCATGGCCATCGTGGATACTAAGTGAGTTTCCATGGAGGTGGTAAGGGCAAAGGATGGTGGGTGGAGGGCATGAATTGGCATTAAGTTGGCATAAGGGCTACAAGGAGCCATGGAGATGTGGGGTGGCAAAGGGGATACGAGGGCCATGGGTTGGCATACAGGATGGAGGGACATACAGTGGCATAGGTTGGCACGGACGGAGCATGTATCTGGTGTTGAGGGCAGGAGGGCTTCAAAAAATTTTTAATAATTCTTTCATTAAATTCAATAAAGTTCAAAAGCACAGATGCAAGCCTTCTGTCCAGTCGGCCTCCGCATTTGTACCAAGGGACATGGACCTGACTTTCAATCCAGCACACAACCCACCCACAGCTCCTCTGCCCCATCCCCAATGAAATATCAATTCAAATTAAATAACTCCCACAAAGAGAATGGGCGTTGACGCCGAAAACCGCCGAGAAACTCCGCAAATCATGCGCGTGCGGTCTACACTGCGCTGGTAGGGGGCCATTGACAGAGGCCGCCCCACGATTCACCGGCAACAACTTGAAACCAGAGTCATCTGACTCAAAGGTGAAGGTACCACCTACCTAACCTTAGCATCCTTCAATGAGCACGAAGGGCAAAATACAACCCCTGCTCACTATTCAGGAACCATACTTGAAAGTGTATCTTTGCATCTCAGGATCAGGCAGTCTACTAACTTTCATTGTCCACGTTTTCCTGTAGTTAATGGGCAAGCGGTTCATCCCTAATTATACTTAAACTGGGTGGCCAGCTCGCCCATTTTTTTCAGAGGGTAGTAAGAATCAACAACATTGCTGTGGGTCGGAGTCACATAGGCCAGATCAGGTAAGGACAGCAGGTTTTCTTCCAACCTGCATGGTGGAATTTGAACCTGTGTCCCCAGAACATTAGTCTGGATTACTAGTCCAGTGACATTACGACTACACCACCACTTGGGAAGCACAAAGGGCGCGATTCTCCCGAGTTACGAAAAATCGGGAAGCTGGCGTCAAAAATGGGCGCGTTTGACGCCAGCCTCCGCCCCCCCCCCCGACCGAGAACCGATTCTGCTCCCCGGTCGGGGCTAGCATCGCGTGGCCGCGAATTCCGGCATCGCGGGCTTAACGAATTTCGTTAAGCCCGCTAGCCAAAGTTAGCGACGGCTGACGCGTCAGATGACGTCAGCCGCGCATGCGCGGATTGGACGACTTCAACCCGCGTGTGCACGGATGACGTCATCACGCATATGCGTGAAACCCGCGCATGCGCGGGCCGGTATGCCCCTCAGCCGCCCCGTGAATGAATCCAGTGCGGCGGAGGGAGAAAGAGTACGCGGGTTAAGTACCCGCTGCTCGCGATCGGTGCTCACCGATCGCGGGCCCATGGCACCCTTGGCACGGCCGTACCACGGCCGTGCCAATCGGTGCCATGGTTCCCCAGATCGGGACTTTACGGCCGTTTTTACGAACGGTCAGACCAGGTGTGTTTTACGTTCATAAAAACGGCCGGAAAAAAACGGCGAGCAGCGATTCGTGTCGGGGAGCAGGCGTGGCGGGGGGGGGAGAATAGCGGGAGGGCGTCGGACCAGCGTGTCCGTAAAAATTTACGCCGCCCGCTATTCTCCGATTTTTCGTAAGTCCAGAGAATTGCGCCCTAAGACCTTGGGAACTGTTTCACAGAAAATTATAGGCAAATAAAAATAGAAGGGAAAGGGAAGAAAGGTTGGCTTTCTCAACTCACAGGGGTATTCAGTTACAGACACTGTGCTGAAGAGAAACTTGTGGCTACAGTAGATAAAAACAAGAAATGCATTTAATCAGAAAGATGATGACAATCATGGATTGAAATGATGGACATCTTGATGATGGTTGACGCCGTTCAGTTACCTACATCAAGTGCCGGGGGGGGGGGGGGACAGAGGGTGAAATCACTTACATCGCGTGCCGGGGGGTCGGGGTAGGGGGTCGGGGTAGGGGTGGGGGGGTAGGGGTAGGGGGTGGGGGGTAGAGGTGAGGGGTAGGGGTGGGGGGTAGGGGTAGGTGTGGGGGGGGGGTGGGGGGGGGGAACTCAAGGTTCTGCAAGATGGCATAATTAAGTTCAAACATTTGGAGTAATAAATAATGAGGATCACCAAGAGTGCAGCAAATTTTTTTCTCTCTCTCTCTCTCAGATAGGCACGCAGCACAATATACTCGCCATTTAAAAAAAAAACAAGGCATTCACATCTATTCCAGCCGTGTTGATTGCGGACTCTGCCACCCCCACCCCCCCACCACCCCTACCCCCCCACCACCACCCCTACCCCCCCCCACCACCCCTACCCCCCCCCCCCAGCACCCCTACCCCCCCCCAACGCCGGGCGGCGTTGATGATGTTGCCCGACGTCAACCGACGCACCACTTCCGCAGCGGGTGAAACTGACGCGTACAGCGTCACTCCGCTGCTGGCCCTTTCGGGACGGGAGATTTCGGGCTGATAAGCGTGCCCCGACACCTGAGTCACCAGCGCCGTTTTTGCCCGCCGGTCAAGGGCGTCACGATGGACTTCGGTGAATTTCGCCCGTTTCCCAATACTGTCAAAAATGCCAGGATGTAGGCCACATCTGGGGATAGGTTTTGCCACAAAGACTTATACTCACTCACCTAATGGAGATGGCAAGTCCTTTGTCCCTTTGAGAAGTGGAAACTTCCTCACGATTGACAATCTTTTGATTTTAATGTTAGCTCCCCCTAGCCTGCCTATTTCATAACTTACGTGATTGGTAAAGGATTTCTAAACCTTCATTTTGTCGTGATGAGTGCTTTTGCATCCACACTAGGACAGGAAAGGCACCATGAATAATCTGAATGGGTGTGGAGATTACAAATCCTTCATTGGAAGAGCCAGGTAATAAAAATCTCAGCTCTGCAATGCCTGTTCCTGCAGGCCAATTTTGTGCTCTTAATTTTATTTTGAATAGTGTGTAATTATTTATTATTAAACACTGATTGCATTGAAGTGACACACATCGTTCTGCCATTTGAGCCCATTTATTTTAAAAACACTGGAATGATGGATTTAAATGGCGTGCCACATTCTAAATGTGTTCACTTTCTACCTTGCAAACAATTCTTTCTCACGTCATATTCATTGTTTTAAAAACAATGTTGGAAAAGCATATTAAATTGATCTGTATCTGAAATTGCATTGCAAAAAACAAATTAATATTTGGGATTCCTGGCTGCCGGCTTTTTTCCGCCCTGTCTCGTCAGAATGACAATGTGGGCCACACGTCCAGATTTTTTCTGCACAGAGAAATGGATTATCTGGAGAGAAAAGCCACCAGTGCACCCTGCTCCCTGCATGCCGGTATTCTCGCCTCAGCCAGCACTCAAATTCTGCCTCATTTGTACAAACATTGGATTGGATTTCTTTATTGTCACGTGTATCAAGGTACAGTGAAAAGTATTTTTCTGCAAGCAGTTCAACAGATCATTAAGTATATGGGAAGAAAAGGGAATAAAAGAAAATACATAATAGGGCAACACAAGATATACAATGTCAAGATATACATAAGCACCGGCATCGGATGAAACATACAGGGGTGCAGTGTTAATGAGGTCAGTCCATCAGAGAGTCATTTAGGAGTCTGGTGACAGTAGGGAAGAAGCTGTTTTTGAGTCTGTTCGTGCGTGTTCTCAGACTTTTGTATCTCCTGCCCGACGGAAGAAGTTGGAAGAGTGAGTAAGCCGGGTGGGAGGGGTCTTTGATTCTGCTGTCCGCTTTCCCCAGGCAGCGGGAGGTGTAGATAGAGTCAATGGATGGGAGGCAGGTTTGTGTGATGGACTGGGCTGTGTTCATGACTCTCTGAAGTTTCTTAGGGTCTTGGGCCGAGCAGTTGCCATACCAGGCTGTGATGAAGCCAGATAGGATGCTTTCTCTGGTGTATCTGTAAAAGTTGGTAAGAGTTAATGTGGGCATGTCGAATATCCTTAATTTCCTGAGGAAGTATAGGCGCTGTTGTGCTTTCTTGCTGGTAGCATCGACGTGGGTGGATCAGGACAGATTTTTGAAGCTTTACGGACATAAAAAGCAAGAGGGTAGCCAGGGAAAGGGTTGGCCCACTGAAGGATAGGCAAGGGAATCTATGTTTGGAGCCAGAGGAAACGGGCAAGTTACTAAATGAATACTTTGCATCAGTATTCACCAAAGAGAGGAATTGGTGGATGTTGAGTCTGGAGTAGGGTGTGTAGATAGCCTGGGTCACATTGAGATCCAAAAAGACGAGGTGTTGGGCGTCTTGAAAAATATTAAGGTAGATAAGTCCCCAGGGCCTGATGGGATCTACCCCAGAATACTGAAGGAAGCTAGAGAGGAAATTGCTGAGGCCTTGACAAAAATCTTTGGATCCTCATTGTCTTCAGGTGATGTCCCGGAGGACTGGAGAATAGCCAATGTTGTTCCTTTGTTTAAGAAGGGTAGCCAGGATAATCCAGGGAACTACAGGCCGGTGAGCCTTACGTCAGTGGTACGGAAATTACTGGAGAGAATTCTTCGAGACACGATCTACTCCTATTTGGAAGCAAATGGACGTATTAGTGAGAGGCAGCATTGTTTTGTGAAAGGGAGGTCGTGTCTCACTAACATGATACAGTTTTTCGAAGAGGTCACAAAGATGATTGATGCAGGTAGGGCAGTAGATGTTGTCTATATGGACTTCAGTAAGGCCTTTGACAAGGTCCCTCATGGTACACTGGTGCAAAAGGTGAAGTCACACGGGATCAGAGGTGAGCTGGCAAGGTGAATACAGAACTGGCTAGGTCATAGAAGGCAGAGAGTAGGAATGGAAGGGTGCTTTTCTAATTGGAGGGCTGTGACTAGTGGTGTTCCGCAGGGATCAATGCTGGGACCTTTGCTGTTCGCAGTATATATAAATGATTTGGAGGAAAATGTAACTGGTCTGATTAGTAAGTTTGCAGATGACACAAAGGTTGGTGGAATTGCGGATAGCAATGAGGACTGTCAGAGGATACAGCAGGATTTAGATCGTTTGGAGACTTGGGCGGAGAGGTGGCAGATGGAGTTCAATCCGGACAAATGTGAGGTAATGCATTTTGGAAGGTCTAATGCAGGTAGGGAATATACAGTGAATAGTAGAACCCTAAAGAGTATTGAAAGTCAGAGAGATCTAGGTGTACAGGTCCACAGGTCACTGAAAGGGGCAACACAGGTAGAGAAGGTAGTCAAGAAGGCATACGGCATGCTTGCCTTCATTGGCCGGGGCATTGAGTATAAGAATTGGCAAGTCATGTTGCAGCTGGATAGAACCTTAGTTAGGCCACACTTGGGAGTATAGTGTTCAATTCTGGTCGCCACATTACCAGAAGGATGTGGAGGCTTTAGAGAGGGTGCAGAAGAGATTTACCAGGATGTTGCCTGGTATGGAGGGCATTAGCTATGAGGAGCGGTTGAATAAACTCGGTTTGTTCTCACTGGAACGATGGAGGTTGAGGGGCGGCCTGATAGAGGTCTACAAAATTATGAGGGGCACAGACAGAGTGGATAGTCAGAGGCTTTTCTCCAGGGTAGAGGGGTCAATTACTAAGGGGCATAGGTTTAAGGTGTGAGGGGCAAGGTTTAGAGTAGATGTACCAGCAAGGTTTTTTAAACAGAGGGTAGTGGGTGCCTGGACCTCGCTGCCGGAGGAGGTGGTGGAAGCAGGGACGATAGTGACATTTCAGGGGCATCTTGACAAATACATGAATAGGGTGGGAATAGAGGGATACGGACCTAGGAAGTGTAGAAGACCGTAGTTTAGTCGGGCAGCATGGTCGGTGCGGGCTTGGAGGGCCAAAGGGCCTGTTCCTGTGCTGTACTTTTCTTTGTTCTTTATGCACCCCATGCAATTTGAAACTGCTAACCATCTCCACCTCGGCCCCGTTGATGCTGACAGGGATGTGTACAGTACTTTGCTTTCTGAAGTCAATAACCAGCTCTTTCGTTTTGCTGGCATTGAAGGATAAATTGTTGTCCCTGCACCATTAGGTTCTCAATCTCCCTCCTGTATTCTGACTCGTTGTGATTCGAGATCCGACCCACTATGGTCGTATCAGCAGCAAACTTGTAGATGGAGTTGGAACCAAATTTTGCCACGCAGTCGTGTGTGCACAGGGAGTATAGTTGGGGGCTAAGTACGCAGCCTTGCGGGGCCCCGGTATTGAGTACTATTGTGGAAGAGGTGGTGTTGTTTATTCTTACTAATTGTGGTCTGTGGGTTAGAAAGTCAAGGATCCAGTTGCAGAGTGAGGAGCCAAGTCCTCGGTTTTGGAGCTTTGATATGACCTTGGCTGGGATTATGGTATTGAAGGTGGAGCTGTAGTCAATAAATAGGAGTCTGATGTCGGAGTCCCTGTTGTCGAGATGCTCTAGGGATGAGTGTAGGGCCAGGGAGATGGCGTCTGCTGTGGACCAGTTGCAGCGGTATGAGAATTGTATTGGATCAAGGCATTCAGGGAGTATGGAGGTGATGCACTTCATGACCAACCACTCGAAGCACTTCATTATGACTGAAGTCATGGTCACTGGATGGTAGTCATTGAGGCACGTTGCCTGGTTTTTCTTTGGCACTGGTATGCTGGTAGTCTTCTTGAAGCAGGTGGGGACCTCGGTGCGGAGTCGGGACAGGTTAAAGATGTCCGTGAATACATCTGCCAGCTGGTCCACGCATGCTCTTTGTGCACGACCAGGGATCCCGTCCAGACCCGTCGCTTTCCAAAGGTTCACTTTCAGGAAAACCGATCCGACTTCGGAAGCTGTGATGGTAGGTATGGGTGTGTTATGGGTGGCTGGGGCACTCGACAGCGGATCATTGGTTTCCTGCTCAAACCGAGCATAGAATGCATTGCAACAGCAATCCTAATCTGAAGCAGCAAAACATTCTATGCTCACTGGAATGAACTATCATGTCTGTCTCTGTTCGACAAGCAGTGGCAACTGAGAGGGAGTAAGGGGGAACCTGGGTTGGAGCTCTACTGGTTTAACAAGTTAAAATAACTGTTTTCAGTAACTTTGGAAGGATAGACTGACTAGTCAAACTAAAGCCTTAGGGTGTGAGTGTCAAAACCTAGACTGAAATGTCAGTGACATATTGCACGGCTGGAGGTCCTGCTTCTCAGATGCAATGTTGAACCAACATCCCGAGCAGGATTCTCCAGTCTGCCAGCTACATTTTCTGGCAGCGGGATTCTGTGTTCCCGCTGCCGACCAATGAGGTTTCCCATTGTGGCTACCCCATGATGTCGGGAAACCCGCAGGCGTGGGTGCGCTGCCGGGGGATCAGAGTATCCCGCCAACGAATTCCACTGCCCGCCTGTCCTCTCAGGTGTGCATAAAATGTCCCATCGCACTATTCTGGAAAACAATAGGGAAGTTATTCTTGGTATCCTGGCAGGTATTTATCTGTCAATCAGCATCACAAAAATAGCTTATTTGGTCATTATTACATTGTTATTTGGAAACCGGAGCACCCGGAGGAAACCCAGGTTCGATTCTCGCTCGGGTCATTGTCTGTGCGGAGTCTGCACGTTCTCCCTGTGTTTGCGTGGGTTTCCTCCGGGTGCTCCGGTTTCCTCCCACAAGTCCTGAAAGAAGTGCTTGTTAGATGAATTGGACATTCTGAATTCTCCCTGTGTACCCGAACAGCGCCGGAATGTGGCGACTGGGGATTTTCACAGTAACTTCATTGCAGTATTGTCAGCCTACTTGTGAAAATAAGGATTATTATTATGATTCTCCTCAAAGGTCCTAGTTGAAAGAGCAGACAACAATAAGTCAAGCTCTCCATTCCTGTTATCCAGTGATCCCTTTAGCAAAATAGATAGCTGCGGGCTCCTCGTGATTCGAGATCCGACCCACTATAATCGTATCATCAGCAAACTTGTAGATGGAGTTGGAACCAAATTTTGCCACGCAGTCGTGTGTGCACAGGGAGTATAGTTGGGGGCTAAGTACGCAGCCTTGCGGGGCCCCGGTGTTGAGTACTATTACTAATTGTGGTCTGTGCCTTTGTAAAATAGTCTGTCAAAACTCACAAGCTAGGCTCACACATGAAGAACATCCACTTTAATGAATACTAGAATTAGAGACCCAAGTAAGAGTCAGCATCTTCAGGGAGGAAATCAAATTTAAACATTATCAACCTTAACTGATGAAATTATGCATTTTACAGCAAGGATTAGTGGACAGTGATCAGAAATAGGAACACAGCCTGATTTCAACCTTCTCGCGCAAGGCAGAGAGAGGTGCTCAGTTACAACAACATAACTGGGGGGAGAGAATCTTGAAACTATCTGCCCTGTATAGTTCAGCTATCACCATCTGACGCATTGAGGAAACAGCTATGACTCCTCTATCCTTTGGTCAACAGAGAGCAAGAGAACAAGGAGGCAAAGGTGGCCAGAGGGGAAAATATTCCAGAAAGATAAACACTGCCTGAGAGTGGCATACATTGCCAGAGAGGGACGAGCTTCTCCAGAGGGGAATAAATACCCTGTATTGCCAGAGGGAAATAAATATTGCCAGAGGGGGACAAACACAGCCACAGAGAAAATAATTCAGAAAGATAAAAATAGCCAAAGGACAAACATTGCCAAAGGGATAAACACTGCTAAAATAGGCATTGTCTGAGGACACAAACAATGCAAGTGAAAGGCAAGACAACCAGAGAGACAATGACTGCCAGAGATTGACAGTCAAAAAAACAAACACTGCCAAAGAGACACACTGTCACAATCAGAAAAATTGCCAGAAAGGAACAAACATTGCCAGAGGCACAGATCCTGACAGAGACAAAGCCTGAGAGAGGGAGACACACAAACCCTGATAGAGGGGAACAATGTTTGCCAGGGAGGGACATTCACTGCCAGAGACAAAAGAATGCCGAAACAAGAGAGACAAGCACAGGAAGAGAACACAGCCAGAGAGAAGAAAACACTGCCAGAAACAAAGTGGGATGGAATGTGGGCATGAATCCAGCAGTGAAGCAGTTAACAATGAAATTATGAACACATCTCTTGCTCTGCCTCTTCAGGGAAACCATACTGTTATTCCCAAATATTGTGGACATCATAAAATCACCAGAAGCATCTGTCAGCACACGGAGCTGCTATTTTCATTGTCCAATAGCAAATTTACACAGTCAGGAACACCTGGGCCGAATCCCTGTTTGACTAATTGTCGTGGGACAGTAGCCTGCATTTGTCTTCGCTCGGGTTTCCTACCCTCCTTCCCAAACATGTGGTTTCACTTTTCTCCTCTGGCTGCAGGAAATAACAGGACAGTGAAGGCAGAAAAATGATTTCTCTTCCAAAAGGTTGGCTCCTCCGAGGCCGTTCCAAAAATAACGGCCACGTGACGAGTCATTAATCATTCCACCAGCCTGAGCTAAAGGGTCTTCATCCTGCAGGGCTGCCTGAGCAGGAGCCTGAAGGAAAGGCTCCTCACAAATGGCACTGGCCGCGCAGCGCAGAGGCCGAGGGGGTGACCCGTGCATTTTTCCGCAACAAAGGCAGTGGGAGGAAGGCACATTCGTTCAAAGGTGTTTCTTTTGAAAGAAGGGCGATGTCTGTGCACATTGTCAGCTGCGCTATTTTATTCCGGCAGATACATGGCCGCCTGAGTTGCTGCACTGTTCAGTGCCGGTGTGGGTTAGTCAGGTGATGGTTATGGACCAGGGAGATTGCAGCAAATACATTGAAGATGCAGCCACAGGACAGGCCGTGCAAGATGGGGAATTAAAAGTACTTTTACGATCTGGTGCATGGATTGGTGATTTTCTTTTGTCGGCTGGACCTTCTTTTGCCTCAAACAACTCCCCGAGTGGTGCCAGCCGTGGCTCAGTTTAGAACACTGCACTGAGTTAGAAGCTTGTCGGTTCAATTCCCCCTGAGACTGGAGCACAAAATCTTGGTTGACACTCCCGGTGTGCTGCCCTGGTGGAGATGTCATATTTCAGATGAGACATTAAACAAAGCTTTGTCTACCTTCGCTCTGAAGAGAATGCTAAAGTTTCCTTGATACTATTTTGAAGAAAAGGAGATGTGTCTAATATTTACCCCTCAACCGACATCACATAAACAGTTTGTCTGGTCATTATCATACTACTGGCTGTGGGGTCTTACTGTGTACGAACTGACTGCCACATTTTCAATATAACAGTGACAATATTTCAAAAGTACTTAATTGGCTACAGAGCACTTTTAGACATCCTGTGCTTACAAAACGTCAAATATAAATGTAAGTCTTACAATTTTGTCCTATTCACATTGGAGTACAGTTCAATGGTCGGGTTCCCAATTCTATAACATTCTGGTGATATTGTCACATGACCCAATCACCACCAGCCTTTTCCTCCCCATCTCCAATTTTGTTTCAAATTAATAAACAAAGATTATCCAATGAAAATGAAAAAACACACTATTTGTTTTGAATGTCCAATAGATTTCTCCCAGTTTTCTGACGGTGATGTCCAGGAGTTTAATCTTTAATTCCTGAAGAAGCACTAGTTGCCTGTTTGCCAACTCAAGTCAGAACATCTCACTTTTGAGCATTGAGACGGTCCACAGCCAAGCCCAATCCTACTCTTGCCCAAAAACATCATGTGCATTTCCCTAACAGTGGATTGGCTGGTGGCGGGTGTGGGTTGGGGGGGGGGGGGGGGGAGGTGAGCACAAGATAGAGAGCAGCAGCAAAGACCTGTGATGTGACCATCAATTCACAAGACACGTGGTTGGAAGTGAACAGTGGTTTTAATAGTCTTACAACAGAGCCTGCCTGTGATGTGATAAACTGGCAGGCAGGCTCACGACTGCAACGCTTTATACTTCTGGTTAGTGGGAGAAGCCATGAGCGGAGCCCAGTACAAACTCCTCATCTTCCCCCTATGGGCAGAGCCGTGCAACTGATCGTATACCGAGCTAACATGAATACAGCACATCATATAACAGTGTGAATTATGCAGAATGTGATTCACCACATTCACCCCCTGTAAAAAAAGTCCAGCAGGGGTGATGTGTCTACAAATGACAAATTACAAATTGAGTCGATCCGGCGGCCGAGTCATCCTCTGGGATCGACGAAGCACTGGGGTTGCAGCCTCTTCTGGTGGCTGGGTGGTGGCGGTTGGCAAGGGTACGATGGCGGACTCCGGCGGTGATTCTGTAGAGCTTCATATCTGACTGGTTCGACTGGTGACGTTGAGCGCCGGAAACCCAAGGGCGCTGAGCACGGGCAGCGGACCTATAGGCGTGGGGCGCCGGGCGCGAGGGGTTGGGAGAGGTATAGTGTGCGGGGTACCTCGGCGGAAGTAGTTTCGGAGTAGGATCCTGCAGGCGCCAGGTCCCGGAAACAGTGTCCTGACCGCTGTTAGGGTATTCGATGAACGCGTATTGGGGGTTCGAGTGGAGTAGGAGCACTCTCTCAACGAGTGGGTCAGTTTTGTGGGTCCGGACATCCGGAGGAGAACTGGGCCCGGTGTCCTCAACCATGCTGGGAGCAAAACCCCCCTGGTAGTGCCCCTGGAAAAAACAAATAGCCACTCGTGAGGGTCTGGTTGGTGTCCGTACATAGGAGGGACCTAATAGCATAGAGCACATCGGGGAGGACCTCCTGCCAATGGGAGGTCAGGAGCTTCCTGGACCGGAGGGTCAGTAGGACGGTCTTCCAGACCATTGCGTTCTCCCTCTCCACCTGCCCGTTCCCCCTGGGGTTATAGCTGGTAGTCCTGTTCGAGGCGATGACCTTTTTGAGCAGGTACTGACGCAGCCTGTCACTCATAAAGGACAAACCCCTGTCGCTGTGTACATAGCTGGGGAAACCAAACAGGGTGAAGATACTATGCAGGGCCCTAATAACTGTGTGGGAGGCCATATCGGGGCACGGGATAGCAAAGGGGAAGCAGGAGAACTCGTCTATTACGTTCAGGAAGTACACATTCCTATTGGTCGAGGGGAGTGGCCCTTTGAAATCGATACTCAGGCGTTCAAAGGGCTGGGAGGCCTTGACCAGGTGGGCCCTGTCTGGTCTATAGAAGTGCGGTTTGCACTCCGCACAGATCGGGCAATCCCTGGTGATGGCTTTTACCTCCTCGGAGAAAAGCAGGTTTCGGGCTTTGATGTAGTGGGCGGGCCGGGTGAACCCCGGGTGGCAGAGGTCATTGTGGATAGCATTGAGGCGGTCATCTTGCGCGCTGGTGCACGTGCCGTGGGACAGGGCCTCTGGGGGCTCGTTGAGCTTCCCCGGTCGGTACATGATATCGTACTTGTAAGTGGAGAGTTCGATCCTCCACCGTAGGACCTTATCGTTTTTAATTTTGCCCCTTTGTGAGTTGTCAAACATAAAGGCAACCGATCTTTGGTCGGTGATGAGGGTGAACCTCCTACCTGCGAGGTAGTGCCTCCAGTGACGTATAGCTTCCACGATGGGTTGTGCTTCCTTTTCGACCAAGGAGTGTCGAAGTTCCGAAGCGGAGAGGGTTCAGGAGAAAACGGCGACTGGTCTCACTGCCTGATTTAGTGTGGCAGCGAGAGCGACCTCTGAGGCATCGCTCTCTACCTGGAAGGGGACGGATTCATCCACCGCCCGCATGGCCGCTTTGGCGATGTCCTCCTTGATACGAGTGAAGGCCCGACGAGCCTCATCCGATCGAGGGAAGAGTGTGGCCTTAAATAGTGGGCGGGCTTTGTCCGCATACTGAGGGACCCACTGGGCATAGTATGAGAAAAACCTTTTGAGGGCCCTGGGACAATGAGAGGGAGGGAGTTGTAAGAGGGGGCGCATACGGTCCGGGTCGGGGCCCAGGACTCCGTTTTCCAGGACATAGCCGAGAATGGTCGTACGGAAAACAAATTTCTCCGTGTTGTAAGTAAGGTTAAGTTTCTGGGCAGTTTGGAGAAATCGATGGAGGTTAGCGTCGTGGTCCTGCTGATCATGGCCGCAGATGGTGATGTTATCCAAGTACGGAAACGTAGCCTGCAGCCCGTACTGGTCCACCATTCGGTCCATTACTCGGAACACCGAGACCCCATTCGTGACGCCAAAGGGAACCAGGAGGAAGTGGAAGAGGCGGCCGTCGGCCTCAAACGCCGTGAAGTGGCGGTCCTCCGGGCGGATTGGGAGCTGGTGGTATGCAGACTTCAGATCCAAGGTGGAGAAGACGCGATAGTGGCCGATCTGATTCACCATGTCTGCAATCCTGGGGAGGGGGTACGCATCGAGGAGCGTAAACCGATTAATGGTTTGGCCATAGTCCACTACCATTCGGAATTTTTCCCCAGTCTTGACGACCACCACCTGAGCTCTCCATGGGCTATTACTGGCCTCTATGATCCCCTCACGAAGGAGCCTATGGACCTTGGTTCTGATAAACACCCTGTCCTGCAGGCTGTAGCGCCTGCTGCGAGTGGCTACGGGTTTGCAGTCCGGCGTGAGATTGGCAAAGAGTGGAGGGGGGTCGATTTTTAGCGTAGCGAGGCTGCAAATAGTGAGCGGGGGCAAGGGCCGGCTGAAGCTGAGTGAGGCTTTTCAGGTTACACTGGAAGTCGAGTCCCAGTAGGAGTGGGGCGCAGAGTTCAGGGAGCACGTACAGCTGGAAGTTCGAGTAGCTAGTGCCCTGGATCATTAGGGTCGCGACCGTGCGCCCTTGGAGGTGAACAGAGTGAGAACCCGAAGCGAGGGAGATAGTTTGCCGTGCAGGGAAGATAGGGAGCGAAAAGCGTCTTACCAGATCTGGGTGTACGAAGCTCTCGGTGCTCCCGGAGTTGAAGAGGCACGGTGTACTGTACCCGTTGATTTCAATGATCATAGTGCAGTTGCGGAGATGGTTCGGACGCGACTGGTCCAACGTCACCGCGCTGAGTTGCGGGTAGTCGGCGGCTCGATCGGCTGTGCTGGAGTGGCCCCGTGAATTCGTAGCCTTCGAGGCGATTTTCTGAGTGAGGAGAGGAAGGATCCCAAGATGGCCACCCCCATGGATCGCACGTGGTGGGCGGCGAGGAAGATGGCGGCCCCCATGAGTCGCACGTGGCCGGCCGCGTGGAGGGGGGTTGCCAAGATGGCAGCCCCCATGAGTCGCACGTGTCGTTTGGGGACGGAGTCGGAGTACAGGCCGCAGCATTTCGGGGCCTGCGGACCTGTGGAGTTTGAAAACGAGTGCTCTAGGAGGCTGCGGGAGAGTTAGGAGATGGCGCCTGCTTTGCCAGGCAGACACGGGCATAGTGTCCTTTGCGACCGCAGCTGCTGCAGGTCACGTTACAGGCCGGGCAGTACTGCCGTGGGTGCTGGGGCTGCCCGCAAAAACGGCACCCTGGAGCTGCGTGGTGGCTGGGTGGCTACGCGGCGCAGGCCTGGGGAAGTCGCTGGTCGGGGGCCCAGGATGGGGTCGCTTGGTCCACGGGGAACGAGGTGAGGCTACGGAATGAGACCTCCATGGTGGTAGCCAATTCTACCGTGTCCTCTAGATTCTGGGCCCCTTTTTCGAGCAACCGCTGGCGTACATAGTTTGATCTGAGGCCTGCCACGTACACATCCCTGACGGTGAGCTCCATGTGCTGTTCGGCTGATACAGCCTGGTAATTACAGTCCCGAGCTAAAGTCTTTAAGTCCCGCAGGAATTCTTCCAACGACTCCGCGGGGCGCTGGCGGTGGGTCGTAAAAATATGGCGTGCATAGACCTCGTTGATGGGCCTCACGTACATTCGATCTAGCATGGCTAGGGCCCCCGTATACGAGTTAGCACTATTGAGTTGAGTAGATATACGGTGGCTCACCCTTGCATGCAGTAGACTGAGATTCTGCTCCTCTATAGATTCTGGAGTACGTGATTCAGCCAGGTAGGCCGTAAAACATCTGAGCCAGTGTTGAAAGATTTCTCTTACCTCTGCAGCCTGCGGTTCGAGTTCTAGTCGGTCAGGTTTGAGGGTGATTCTATAGTCGTTTCCTTAGTTGTTTTCTTCTAGTTTCCTAAGACTATTAAATTGATGTGACCATCAATTCACAAGACACGTGGTTGGAAGTGAACAGTGGTTTTAATAGTCTTACAACAGAGCCTGCCTGCGACGTGATGAACTGGCAGGCAGGTTCACAACTGCAAAGCTTTATACTTCCAGTTAGTGGGAGGAGCCATGGGCAGAGCCATGGGCGGAGCCAAGGGTGGAGCCCAGTACAAACTCCTCATCTCCCCCTATGGGCAGAGCCACGCAACTGCTCGTATACCGAGCTAACATGAATACAGCACATCATATAACAACAGTGTGAATTACGCAGAATGTGATTCACCACAACCTGACTGATTGTTTTCTATCCCTCACCCAGGGTCACCAAAGCCAGTTGGAGTATCCCTCCTGCAGTCCCAGCTCAGATTTGCCAAATCAGCACAAATTGCGATGAAACCTAGAACTTTCCTGCTGTGTGGAGCCAAGCACCAGAGAGTTGCAACCACTGGGGCTCATGCCACCACTTTTTTGGACATTAGTTATGCTTCTCCAGCCACTTTGTTTCAAACCACATATTTACATCTGACTCTCCCTTTCTATTCCCCAACTTTACACATTGTTTTGCTTCTGAATTTAGCAACTGAACCATAAAGGGAATCATGAAATTGCCTCTTCTGAACTTCTCTCCCTATTTCTGTAACCTCGTCCACCATACCCTCTGAGATGTGAGTTCCTCAAATTCTGAGTTCTTACGCATCCACGAATGTGAATCACTCAGTCATTTGTGGACATATCTTGAGTCACCAAAGGCCTAAGCTTCAGAGTTCCAACTTGAAACCTGAATACCACACAGCACATTGAAGTAATGCTTTATTGTGTGTTTGGGAAGGTGGAACCCCAGTTCTACAAATTGCACCTGTACAACCACCCAGAAAGTCTGCCTCAGAGGAACTCTTGAACATTTCATGCCTATGTATGTCAAAAATCAAGCATTTTTCTTGTTCGCTATCACAGGATGGCATGATGTAGGCAGGGCTATCTTAGCAACCACAACAGTTGTGAATGCCTCGTATTAAAAGTAAATGATCATGTCATAGAAGGTTTTCACTGTTGTTCAGGATGTTGTAATATACTTGCTTTCATAACATTCCTCATAGAAATCCTCCATAATTCAAGAGATAATGAAAAACACATCAAAATGTGCAGAGAAAGGCAGGGGGAAACAGGTAAGAAAACTAAAGAAAGACTTGCATTTATATAACACCTTTCCCAACCTTGCAATGTCTCAAAGTGCTTTACGGCCATTCAACTACTTTTTAGAATGCAGTGAATGCTAGAAGTTTGGAAATATAAAGCAGCCAATTGGGAGAGGAGAAATTAATATATATTGGTCATCCCTGTGATCCATGCAATAATGGCTGCAGATAGCACATTTGGAGGCCTTTCCTAAAAATGTTGCCCTGGTCTTTTCACCATCGCCTTTACATCCATGAACAATAACTGGCAACTTAAACATAGATTTTACAGCAGCGACTCCTTGAATAACCCATTTACCAGTCTCGACGACCCACCTTGAGTCAACCGGCACCCCCACCCCCCCCCCAACCCGAATATCCCCACCCCGAATATCTGCCACTACTCTCCTGACTTGACGACTGCTGACTACCCAGCTAATCTTAACCACCAGACTAGACCTGGCTACCCCAACCCACCTACCACTTCGTTCCCTTACCTATCTCTCCAACCCTCCCCCTCCTGCCCTTCCCAATCACTCACTCACCAACTCATCCATTCACTAACATTCAAACTGGACCTTTGAAGCTAGTACCGTATAAAAGAGGCGTGCCTTCCCCTATCCTCTGCTCTGACAGAGTTCCCCGAGGGATGCTGCGCTGTGCATTTCTGTGAAAGCCAGGCTTGGAAAGTCCCAATAGAAATGCAGAGCAGTTGGAGGAATTTTCGAGTGAAGCGACAATCCGATGATCCAGTCCAAAGTATTAATGATTCGAATGGGAACGTGACAATGACAATCAATTTTCGGACTGCTGAAAGTCTACCCAACATCTGAAGCCTGAATTCAGAAAAGAGCCTCTTGATATCTTGACTTTCACTTTCTCACCATAGCAACAGCAAGAACTTGTATTTATATAGCACCTACAATGTAAGAAAACGTCCCAATGCACCTCAGTGATGCATGAAGCACACCACACCACATCAAAAAGATATTAGGGCGGATGACCAAAGAGGTAGGTCAAAGAGGAAAATATTAAAGAATGGAACGGAGATAGTGAGAGAGAGGTTAAGGGAGAAAGGCAGTTGAAGGCATAGCCATCAGTCATGGTTAATTAAAATTGAGGATGCTCATGGGGCGGGTTAGAGGAGGTTACTGAGATAGGGAGACGAGCAGGCAGGGATGGATATGAAAATAAGTATAAGAATTTTAAAGTTGTGACATTGTTTACCTGGGAACCAATGTAAGTTTCTGAGCACAAGGTGATGATTGAGCAGGACTTGCTGTGAGTTCAGACCCAAAGCAGCAGGTTTTTGGATGGCCTCAAGGTTATGGAAGGTGGAACATGGGAAATCGACCAAGAGTGGGTCAGCCCTGTCTCAATCTCATCCTTGTTTCCCCTCTCAATGATACCAATAAGCTCATTGTTCCTCTGAGCTTTCCTATATTGTTGCAGGCTTTTCCTCCTCCCTGAGTTGAAAACAAGTTTCATTGTTTCTATTCTCATTCTTCCCCAGGACCTCAAAACTCATGTGCGACACATTATGCAACTTAAGGCATTTTAGTTTACACACTGCAACTTTTCATCCTGCCCACAATATGCAGCTTTTAAAAACAAAAGTTTGGTGTTTGTTGATTTACATTCTTATTTACTGTTTTCAGCAATGGTGATGCTTACAAGTGGCATGGGGGATTCCACTCTGTTCACATTTTGAAAGGAAAGTTCAGACAGAAAGGAGACAGACTCAATTAAAGACCCATCAGCCAGGCCCCCAGGCACAGCAAACAGAGCAAATTGATTATCTGGAAAACTGTCAAATGTGACCAGCAATGTGGAACTGGGATTGGGAAAAAGACAAAAAAGGTTGGGAAACAAAATACTACTAATAATAATGTTTTATTGTCACACGTATGAAGTTACTGTGAAAAGCCCCTAGTCGCTGACGAGACCATCAATTCATGCGACACGCGGTTAGAAGTGAACAGTGGTTTTAATCGTCTTACAACAGAGCCTGCCTGTGACGAGATGAACTCTAGATGAACTGGCAGGCAGGCTCCGACTGCCAAGCTTTATACAACCAGTGGGGGGGAGGAGTCATGGGCGGAGCCAAGGGTGGAGCCCAGTACAAACTTCCGTACATTCCCAGTACACCTCCCCCTAGGGGCAGAGCCACGCAACTGCTCGTGTGCCGAGCTTACTGAGGCAAGGTACAACATGTGTGATAACAGTGTGAATTATGCAATTATGATTCACCACATTCACTCCCCTTTTAAAAAATCAAGTCCGGCGGGGGTGATGGTTTACAGATTGAGCCTGTCCGGTGGTCGAGTTGTCCGTTGTGATCGGCGGAGCACCGGGGTTGCAGACTCTTCTGGTGGCTAGATGATCACGGTCAGTTGGGGTACGATGGCGGACCCATGGGGTGATTCTGTCCGAGCTTCGTACCCGTCTGGTTCGACTGGTGAGTGGGGGCGCTGGGAGCTTGCGGGTGTGGGCGCGCGGAACATGTGTAGCGAACTGGTAGGCGCGGGGGCGTGGGGCGCTGCGAGTTGGGTGGGATGTAGTGTGAGGGGTACCTCGGCGGTGGTAGTGGTGGGGTTTGATCCTGCAGGCGCTAGGTCCCGGAGGGATACGGTGTCCTGACGGCCGTCAGGGAACTATATGAAGGCGTATTGGGGGTTCGAGTGTAGTAGGAGCACTTTTTCCACAAGCGGGTCAGTTTTGTGTGCCCTGACGTGCTTCCTGAGGAGCACTGGGCCCGGTGTCTTCAACCATGCCGGGAGCGAAACCCCCATGGTGAGAGGTCTGATTGGTGGCGGTACACAAGAGGGACCTAATAGCGTGGAGCGCGTCTGGGAGGACTTCTTGCCAATGGGAGATCGGGAGATTCCTGGACCGGAGGGTCAGTAGGACGGTCTTCCAGACCGTCGCATTCTCCCTCTCCACCTGCCCGTTCCCCTGGGGTTATAGCTGGTAGTCCTGCTCGCGGCGATGCCCTTGTCGAGCAGGTACTGACGCAGCTCGTCGCTCATGAAGGACGAACCCCGGTCGTTGTGTACATAGCTGGGGAAACCAAACAGGGTGAAGATACTATGCAGGGCCCTGATGACTGTGTGGGAGGTCATGTCGGGACACAGGATAGCAAAAGGGAATCGGGAGAACTCGTCGATGACATTTAGGAAGTACACATTCCGGTTAGTCGAGGGGAGTGGCCCTTTGAAATCGATAGCGAGGCGTTCAAGGGGCCTAGAAGCCTTGACCAGGTGGGCCCTGTCTGGTCTGTAGAAGTGCGGTTTGCACTCCGCGCAGATCGGGCAATCCCAGGTGACGGCTTTTACCTCCTCGGTGGAGAAAGGCAGATTTCGGACTTCAATGTAGTGGGCGGGCCGGGTGACCCCTGGATGGCAAAGGTCATTGTGGATGGCTTTTAAGTGGCCGCTCTGCGTGCTGGCACACGTGCCGCGGGACAGGGCATCTGGGGGCTCGTTGAGCTTCCCCGGTCGATACATAATATCGTATTTGTAGGTGGAGAGCTCGATCCTCCACCTCAGAATTTTATCAATTTTAATTTTGCCCCTTTGCGAGTTGTCAAACATGAAGGCAACCGATCTTTGGTCGGTGATGAGGGTGAACCTCCTATCTGCGAGGTAGTTCCTCCAGTGACGAATAGCCTCCACAATGGCTTGTGCTTCCTTTTCAACCGAGGAGTGTCGAAGTTCCGAAGCGGAGAGGGTTCGGGAGAAAAATGCGACTGGTCTCCCTGCCTGATTTATTGTGGCTGCAAGAGCGACCTCTGAGGCGTCGCTCTCAACCTGGAACGGGACGGATTCATCCACCGCCCGCATGGCCGCTTTGGCGATGTCCTCCTTGATGCAGTTGAAGGCCTGGTGAGCCTCAGCTGACAGGGGAAAAAGTGTGGCCTTAAAGAGTGGGCGGGCTTTGTCCGCATATTGAGGGACCCACTGGGCATAATATGAAAAGAACCCCAGGCACGTTTGAGGGCCCTGGGACAATGAGGGAGAGGGAGTTCTAAGAGGGGGTGATTACGGTCCGGGTCGGGGCCCAGGACTCCTTTTTCCACGACATAGCCGAGGATGGCTAGTCTGGTTGTGCGGAAAACGCATTTCTCCTTGTACATGAGATTAAGCTTCTGGGCTGTCTGGAGAAATCGATTGAGGTTGGCATCGTGGTCCTGCTGGTCATAGCCGCAGATGGTGACGTTATCCAAGTACGGAAACGTGGCCCGCAGCCCGTACTGGTCCACCATTCGGTCCATTGCTCGTTGGAACACCGAGACCCCATTTGTGATGCCAAAGGGAACCCGGAGGAAGTGGAAGAGGCGGCCATTGGCTTCGAACGCCGTGAAGTGGCGGTCCTCCGGGCGGATTGGGAGCTGGTGATTATGCAGACTTCAGATCCACCGTGGAGAAAATCTGATACTGGGCTATCTCATTCACCATGTCTGCAATCCTGGGGAGGGGGTACGCGTCGAGGAGCGTAAACCGATTAATAATCTGACTATAGTCTACGACCATGCGGAATTTCCCCCCGGTCTTGACGACCACCACCTGAGCTCTCCAGGGACTCTTACTGGCCTCTATGATCCCCTCACGTAGGAGCCTCCGGACCTCGTTTCGAATGAACACCCTGTCCTATAGGCTGTAACGCCTGCTGTGAGCGGCTACGGGTTTACAGTCCGGAGTGAGATTGGCAAAGAGAGGAGGGGGGGGATTCGCAGCCTGGCTAGGCTGCAGATAGTGAGTGGGGGTAGAGGTCCGCCGAAGCTGAGGGTGAGACTCTTGAGATTGCACTGAAAATCGAGTTCCAGTCAGAGTGGGGCGCAGAGTTCGGGCAGGACATATAGTTGAAAATTAGAGTAAGTAGCGCCTTGGATCGTTAGAGTCGCGACGGTGCGTCCTTGGATGTGGACAGGAAGGGAACCTGAAGCGAGGGAGATAGTTTGCCGTGCAGGAAAAACAGGGAGCGAACAGCGTTTTACCAGATCTGGGTGTACGAAGCTCTCGGTGCTCCCGGAGACGAAAAGGCACGGTGTACTGTACCCGTTGATTTGGACCGTCGTCATAGAGTTGTGGAGATGTTTTGGGCGCGATTGGTCCAGTGTGACTGCGTTGAGTTGCAGGTAGTCGGCGGCTCGGTCGTCTGCGCTGGGGTGGCCCCGCGATAATACGATATACGATGGCTCACCCTTGCTTGCAGCAGGCTGAGTTTCTGCTCCTCCGTCGTTTCTGTGGTGATTGCTTCAGCCAGGTAGGCCTTAAAACATCGGAGCCAATATGAAAAGATTTCTTTCGCCTCTGCATCCTGTGGGTCGAGTTCCAGTCGATCAGGCTTGAGGGCTGATTCCATAGTCGTTCCTTACTGTTTCTTAAGACGATTAAATTGATGAGACCATCAATTCACGTGACACGTGGTTAGAAGTGAACAGTGGTTTTAATTGTCTTACAACAGAGCCTGCCTGTGACGAGGTGAACTCTAGATGAACTGGCAGGCAGGCTCCGACTGCCAAGCTTTATACAACCAGTGGGGGGGGAGGAGTCATGGGCGGAGCCAAGGGTGGAGCCCTGTACAAACTTCCGTACATTCCCAGTACACCTCCCCCTAGTGGCAGAGCCGCGCAACTGCTCGTGTGCCGAGCTTACAGAGGCATGGTACAACATGTGTGATAACAGTGTGAATTATGCTATTATGATTCACCACAGTTGCCACATTCCGGCACCTGTTCAGGGAAGCCGGTACGGGACCTGACTGGAAGAGACAGTAGACAGAGAGGCACACAGCCTGACAGGTCAGAAAAAAAATTGGACAAAGCACTGAGTCAGAGGCAGAGGGAAAATAGAGGAATGAATCAAACGTACAGACAAACATACTGAGATCAAGGAGGCGAAGGAAGCATACTGTTGTCAGACCAAACTCTTAAAATTTTCTGCTGTTTGGCCAAGTTCCCAGAACTGACATTGATACAATTCCAGCGTTCCGATCATAATCAGACTTTTCCTGTACATTTCATAATTTTGTGCCTTTACTTCCTGGATGAGTTCCCTTTCTTTCTTCCTCTGTGTTCCACTCATTAATTGACAAACGCTTTTTTAAAATTTATAAGAATGAATGTGTCAATTCAGTAAATGCACTTAATCATTTATTTATGTACTGATAGAGAAGAACTCAGTCCAACACACTGAGTTTAAACACAAAAGGGGTTAGTTTTATTGTGCTAAGAATCCACACAGGTAAAGATAAAATAGTCGTAAAAGGTAAACAAATGTCCTGATCATCCACACACACAAACGCACACACACCAAGCTGACAAAAAGTTGCAGAGTGGAGAAGGTGGAGTTGAAAGGAGTTAAAATCCGTGGTGGTCTTGAAATTTCAATGGTGTTATGGTTTATATAAACTAGAGAAAATCTCCATTACACTGTGGGCCCGATTTAACAGCCTCGTCGCGCCGGATGCAACGAGGCCGCTGAATCTCACATGATTCTCAATGCTTGAGGTGTCTCTCGCCGATCCTCACAAGATGTCACGACCTGGATCTCGTCCATGCTGGGCGAGATCCAGATTAACAGCTCATTTAAATATGCTTGCACCATATTATCCTGGAGTCCGGGAACTAACAGCCTCACCAGTAAGGCTTGGACCAGGTACCGTTTCATACTGGTCCACACAAACATGAATAAGGGGGTTCTAATGCACATGGGGGTCTCCAAGGCCTTTGAAGAGCCTTGTGTAGTCGGGCACAGGGCAGGGTGGCACCGTGGTGCTCCCTCTGGCACCAGGCATCTTGGCACTATCAGTACTGGCACTGCCAGTGCCCAGGTGGCACTGCCTGGATTCTAGGGTGAAACAATCAACACTGAGAAGCCTAAAGGGGAAGGGGGCATGCCCATTAAAGGGGGAATGAGAGGGGGTATGAAGAGTGGGGAGGGCGGGGGGGGGGGGGGGGGGGGGGGGAAGGGAGGTATGAAAGGACCTAATAATGATGGGGGGGTGTAAGGTGCAGATCCTGAAAGGGGGGGCGCCCAATAGGTGAGGGATACCTGAACAGAGAGGGCACCCTCAGCGACCCCATAGCAGGGTATCCTCACAGAGGGGTTGGGGGAGGGTAATGCCCATATGAGCTGGGGGTGACATTGCCCATGGTTGGAGTGTGTGGGGGAACCCTCAAGCTCACTTAGAGATCAGGGCACCATTTCAAAATGGCACCCCAACATCTGAGGAACCGGTCTCAATGGCCAGTTCAGCTTCCCAGTGTTGAAAACATTTCTAACTGTGGGCTTGACCGGGGAGAAACTCGCCGAGGCCCAGATAAATGACCGTAGGTGTGGTTGAACAACAGTGTGAATCTTCCTCAAAAAGCTGGCATGAAATACCCCGCCAAACTCTTTTCACAGTAACTTCATTGAAGCCGACTTGTGACAATAAGCGATTATTATTATTATAAACTCACCCAAAATGACACTCAGAAATGTTTTGATTGAATTGTGCCCTGTAATTCTTCTTTTCCCAAAGTGGATGCTGTGGCATCTGAAGCTCCTTTCGACTGAAATTCTACAAAACTGTGATATATTCCAAAATGTAGCAGCGATAAGGACCTGAACTTCAGAACAGTAGCAAGAAAGATGGTGTTACTGATCCATTCTGCAAACTTTTTCTTCTGCCTACTTTCTGCAGACTTTCCACTTTTTATCTTTAGCAGTAGGTTTGAAGGCTGATGTATCATGTGAATGATGTTCATTGCACAGTCATTATCCCGTCTGTCAATGGGATTCTCTCTCACCAATAGTTAGAAGCTCTATAGATCAATAATGGCCTGTTAGCCATTGTGATAGCCAAACATAAGTGAATATTAATGTCTCAGCTGATCAAGAAGCCAACAAAACAGAAGGTCAGTTCGCTAGCTTCGGGGAACTGAAAAATATGGGTTCACAGATGCTGATGGGTTCAGGTATCTCTAGGCGCGCAGCTGGGTCAAAAAGTACATTTCAGCCTTTCCAATGAAACAGCCTTCTACCTTACTCGAGAAGGTCGCTTCCTGCTCTGGTTTGGAGATGCCCAGCATGTCGGGTATATACCAGCAGATGATGGGGGTGGAGATGGGCTCTATTGATGGTGTGAAGGCAAAGTGGACAGAGGAGCTGGGTCCGCTCTTGGATGAGGAGGTTTGGAACGAGGCACTGAGGAGGTGTGGTGAATGTAACTTAGTCATTCACACTATATTTACCAATACCATTGTAAGCGCAGTAGCGTTATCCGACCACTAGGGGGAGTAGCTCTGGGAATGCTCAGAAGTTTGTACAGGGCTCCACCCTTGGCTCCGCCCATGACTCCTCCCCCTAGACTGCTGTATAAATAACCGTGTCCAGAGCCAGCCTGCAGTTCATCGAGAGTTCAACGGGTAACAGGCTGGCTCTGTAGTAAGTAGATTAAAACCACTGTTCATATCTTAAAGCATGTGTCTCGCGAATTGATGGTTCCATCAGGAGGGTGAACTCAACATAGTCCTGTGCAAGGCTGAGCCTCATCTGATGGTGTTCCGAGCACACCTTACGAAGGCTAGACTGAGTCGATTTTTCGAAGGGCGGGGGGGATGATAGATGCGATTGGTGTATAGGTGCCCAGCACAACATGCGCACATATTCTGGTCGTACCCAAAGCTGGCGGACTGCTGGAGATCCGTTTTCGAGACGATTTAATCAATTCTGAATATTGTGTTTGAGCCTTGCACATTGGTATCGATATTAGAGGTTTTGGCTGTGGATGTGCCGGAGCTCCGGTCAGGGCAGATATCCTAGCCTGGTAGCAAGGAACCTGTGGTGAATGTACTTCATGTAATTCACACTGTATAGTATTGTGTCCTTGTGGGCTCTGCCTATGAGCTGTTGCGCGGCTCTGCCCACAGGGAGAGATGAGGAGTTTGTACAGGGCTCCGCCCATGGCCCCTCCCACTACCGGAAGTATAAAGTGCGGCAGCCTTGTGAGCCTGCCCTCAGTTCTTCTGGTCGCAGGCAGGCTCAGTTGTAAGTCTATTAAAACCACAGTTTACTTCCTATCGTGTCTCGAGTGACAGATGGTCACATCAATTTAATAGACTTAAGAAAACTACTATGGAATCAGCCCTCAAAGCTGATCGACTAGAACTCGACCCGCAGGCTGCAGAGGCGAAGGAAATCTTTCTACACTGGCTTTGGTGTTTCAAGGCCTACCTGGCTGCATCAACCACCTCCAAGACAACAGAGGAGCGGAAACTCAGCCTACTGCACGCACGGGTGAGCCATCGCATCTCTATGCAACTCAACTGTACCGACTCGTATACCGAGGCCCTCACTATGCTCGACCGATTATACATGCGGCCAGTAAACGAGGTCTACGAGCGGCACATTTTCGCTACCCGCCGGCAGAGCCCCGCAGAGTCGCTAGAGGACTTCCTGCGCGACTTAAAAGCCCTTGCTCGGGAATGCAACTTTCAGGTTGTAACTGCCTCCCAGCATATGGAACTCGCTGTCCGTGATGTGTGCGTTGCGGGGGTTCGGTCTAACTATGTGCGGCAGCGACTACTCAAAAAAGGGGCCCAGAACTTGGAGGACACAGTAGCGCTAGCAACCACAATGGAGGTCGCGTTTCAAAGTCTCAACTCATTCCCCCCAGACCCCATCATGGACCCCCAACCAGCGACTGCCCCAGGCCTGCGCCGTGTGGCCACCCACCCACTATGGAGCGCCAGCGTGCCATTTTTGTGGCCAGCCCCAACACCCACGGCAGCACTGCCCGGCCTGCAACGCGACCTGCAGCAGCTGCGGTCGAAAGGGACATTATGCCAAAGTATGCCTGCCGAAATCAAAACCCTCTAACTCCCCCGCAGTCCAGAGCAATCACTCCCCCAACTCGCAGGCCCGCAGGCCCTGCAGCATGTCTGCCAACTCCGCCTCCGCCCAATATGTGCGACTCATGGGAGCCGCCATCTTGGCAATCCTCCCCCACGCGGCTGGCCATGTGCGAGTCATGGGGGCAGCCATCGTGGGCGTCATCTTCCTCACCGCCCGCCACGTGCAACCCACAGGGGCGGCCATCTTCTTCATCGCCCGCCACGTGCGATCAACGGGGGCCGCGATCTTGGCCATCATCCGACTACGACCTCCGCGGACAGTCATCACGGGGCCACTCCAGCACTGCTGATCGAGCTGCCGACTACCCACAACTCAATGCAGTCACGTTGGACCAGTCACGTCCGAAGCACCTCAGGAGCTCGATGATGTCCGTTCAAATCAACGGATACAAGACACCGTGCCTCTTCGACTCCGGGAGCACCGAGTGCTTCGTACAGCCTGACCTGATAAGACGCTGTTCGCTCCCTACCTTCCCTGCACGGCAAACTACCTCCCTCGCCTCGGGCTCACACTCAGTCCCTAATGATTCATGGCGCCAACTACTCTACTACTCTAATTTCCAGCTGTACGTACTCCCCGACCTCTGCGCCCCACTCTTACTCGGGCTCGACTTTCAATACAACCTCAAGAGCCTCACACTCAGCTTCGGTGGACCCCTACCTCCTCTCACTAGATGCACCCTAGCGACTCTAAAAATCGACCCCCCCCCCCCCTCCACTCTTTGCTAACCTAACGGCTAACTGTAAACCAGTAGCCACCCGCAGCAGGCGGTACAGCCTGCAGGACAGAGTATTCATCAAAGCCGAAGTCCAGCGGCTCCTACGTGAGGGAGTCATAGAGGCCAGTAACAGCCCCTGGAGAGCTCAGGTGGTGGTCGTCAAGACCGGGGAAAAGCCAAACCATTAACCAGTTCACGCACCTCGATGCGTACCCCCTCCCCAGAATTGCAGACAAGGTCAACCAGTACCGCATAACTCTCCACGGTGGATCTGAAGTCTGCATACCACCAGCTCCCAATCTGCCCGGAGAACCGCCCTTTCACGGCATTCGAGGCAGATGGCCGCCTCTTCCATTTCCTCCGGGTTCCCTTTGGCATCACGAATGGGGTCTCGGTGTTCCAACGAGCAATGGACTGAATGGTGGACCAGTACGGGCTGTGGGCCATGTTTCCGTACTTGGACAATGTCACCATCTGCGACCATGATCAGCAGTACCACGACGCCAACCTCCACCAATTTCTCCAAACCGCCCAGAAACTCAATCTCACCTACAATAAGGAGAAATGCGTTTTCCGCACTACCAGACTAGCCATCCTCAGCTATATCGTGGAAAACGGAATCCTGGGCCCCGAGCCGGACCGTATGCGCCCCCTCTTACAACTCCCTCTCCCTCATTGTCTCAGGGTCCTCAAGAGGTGCCTGGGATTCTTCTCTTATTACGCCCTGTGGGTCCCTCAGTATGCGGACAAAGCCCACCCACTATTTAAGACCACACTCTTCCCACTGTCAGCAGAGGCCCGCAAGGCCTTCAACTGCATCAAGGAGGACACGCCAAATTCTCCATGCGGGCGGTGGATGAATCCGTCTCCTTTCAGGTGGAGAGCGACGCCTCAGAGGTCGCTCTGGCCGCCACTCTGAATCAGGCAGGGAGACCAGTAGCCTTCTTCTCCCGAACCCTCTCCGCTTCGGAACTTCGACACTCCTCAGTCGAAAAAGAAGCTCAAGCCATTGTGGAAGCCATACGTCACTGGAGGCACTACCTCGCAGGTAGGAGGTTTACCCTCATCACCGACCAAAGATCGGTTGCCTTCATGTTCGACAACTCGCAAAGGGGCAAAATTAAAAACAATAAAATCTTGAGGTGGAGGATCGAACTCTCCACCTATAATTATGACATCATATATCGACCGGGGAAGCTCAACGAGCCCCCAGATGCCCTGTCCCACGGCACATGCACCAACGCGCAAGACGACCGCCTAAAGGCTATCCACAATGACCTCTGCCACCCGGGGGTCACCCGGCTCGCCCACTGCGTCAAAGCCCGAAATCTGCCTTTCTCCACCGAGGAGGTAAAAGCCATCACCAGGGTATTCCTGATCTGCGCGAAGTGCAAACCGCACTTCTATAGACGAGACAAGGCCCACCTGGTAAAGGCATCCCAGCCCTTTGAACGCATGAGCATCAATTTCAAAGGGCCCCTCCCCTAGACCAATCGAAATGTGTACCTCCTCAACGTCATAGATGAATTCTCCCGCTTCCCCTTTGCCACCCCGTGCCCCGATATGACCTCCCACACAGTCATCAGAGCCCTGCACAGTGTCTTCACCCTGTTCGGTTTCCCCAGCTACTACACAGCGACAGGGGTTCGTCCTTCATGAGCGACGAGCTGCGTCAGTACCTGCTCGACAAGGGCATCGCCTCGAACAGGACTACCAGCTATAACCCCAGGGGGAACGGGCAGGTGGAGAGGGGGAACACGATGGTCTGGATGACCGTTCTACTGACCCTCCGGTCCAGGAATCTCCCAACCTCCCACTGGCAGGAGGTCCACCCCGACGCGCTCCATGCAATTAGGTCCCTCCTGTGCGCTGCCACCAACCAGACCCCTCACGAACGACTATTTGTTTTCCCTAGGGGCACTACCACGGGGGCTTCGCTCCCATCTTGGTTGAGGACACCAGGCCCGGTTCTCCTCGGAAGCACGTCCGGACACACAAAACGGACCCACTGCTACACTCGAACCCACACTACGTCTTTATTGAATACCCCGACGGCCGTTAGGACACCGTTTCCCTCTGGGACCTAGCGCCTGCAAGATCCACGACTACCACCACCACAGCCGAGGTACCCCTCACACTACACACCACCCAACCCCCCACGCCCTGCGCCCCCATGCCTAAAGGTTTCCTGCGCCCCCCTTCGCCCATCGCACCGGTCAGGAACGGAGCTCGGACCGTCTCCACCCAGCTCCACCCTCATATCCACACCGACCGTCACCACCCAGCCACCCGAAGAGGCTGCAACCCCGGTGCTCCGCCGATCCCAAAGGACGACTCGGCCACCAGACCGGCTCAACCTGTAGACCCGTCACCCCCGCCGGACTTGATTTTTTTACAGGGGGTGAATGTGGTGAATGTACTTCATGTAATTCACACTGTATAGTATTGTGTCCTTGTGGGCTCTGTCTGTGAGCCGTTGTGCGGCTCTGCCCACAGGGGGAGATGAGGAGCTTGTACAGGGCTCCACCATCGGCTCCGCCCATGCCGGAAGTTTAAAGTGCGGCAGCCTTGTGAGCCTGCCCTCAGTTCTTTTGGTCGCAGGCAGGCTCAGTTGTAAGTCTATTAAAACCACAGTTTACTTCCTATCGTGTCTCGCGTGAATTGATGGTCACATCAGAAGCCAATTACCCTGCCAAGTGCTCGGCGTGGCTGAGTGACTTCATGGAGTTTTGCACGTTTACACTGAGATGGTCAGTGTAAGAGTTTTACCACAGATGGCAGCCATTTGTATTGTACTTTGAAGAGCTGGTCACTATTAGCTGTTAAGAAAGGGGGACAGAGGGACTTAGTAGCTAAATTTTACTGTTGTAAGGGAAGAGGGTGATGGGGTAGGGGACTCTTACTTTTTGATTGTTACTCTGTGTTTTGTAGGTTTTGTATTAAAATTGTTCAAACATTTGAATAAAAATATTTCCAAAACAAAAGCCATCAAAACAGATACAGATCCTTGCATTCCAGCTTTCTGCGACCTTCTTTCTTCCTGTTGGCTTCTGGGGTCAGAAAGTCTTGATGCCCATTGTCCTTATGTTTTGGAGATAAATTAGACCAGTGTTTTTCAAATGATTTTATCAGGGACCCATTTTTACCAACGGCCAAACTTTGGACCCACGCCGGCTTATCCCTGCCGCATTTTGTAACCTGTACCGGCTGACCTTCGTGACCCACGCTGCCCAAACATACCATTTTCACTTACCTTCAAAGTGACAGGTGAGCCTGTTTGGTCCTCACGATCACACTTGCTTTGTTACTCAATGTTACATTTCTGTTAATGACTTCAGCTGATGATTTCAGATCTCACTGCATCCGTTGAACAAAATAAAGGGGTTTGTCCTCGAACTTGCCATGCTTAGGCTTCAAATGTCTTTGAATTTTTGAGGGTTTAAACCTTCATTTACCAGTGCTACCTTGCAGTTAACACACATGAAGTTGGAATCCTGATTTGCAGCGGCACAATTAATAACCCATACCTCAAGTGATCATCTATATGCTGCTTTGTTCCTGTTTTCACTTTCTTCTTCATGGGTTGTTCACCAGAAGCCCTGGGGTTCACACCAGCACTGCTGGAAGCTGATAAATGGAGGAATCTCTCTCGCGCCCAGAACACGTGCGTCAGCATAACCTGCTCTCTGCTACCGCTCCAGTTGGGAAGACTCCAGCGATTTAAAAACAAATCTGCTCCTGGGGTCAGCGTGCTGACACCAGGAGGAAGCATTCTGACCCGCTGAGCTCCGGGCCTGCGCACTACTGAGGGGGCATACAGGTGTGGAACGGTCAGCATTCTGAAAGTCGGTCGAGCTGGCATTTTTAAAAGCCGGATGCGCCATTGGGAATTCCGCAATGTCTAATGCCACGATGCATGGCCCCGTGGTCAGGATCGGTGACACATGGCCCCGCAATCGGGAATGCCTACGCATGCCACTGCGACAATCCCAACACCCACCCACGGGTCACGACCCTAGGTTTGAAAATAACTGGTTTAGACAATGGCAGATGTGAAGTCTATCACAGAAATTGTCTGCAGATAGGTCTCCTGGAAAACCCCATTCATAAATTTCAAGACTTCGTCAATGTTAAGGTCAGGTGACTTCTGTACCCATTTTTAAGTCAGTGAGCTGAATTAAATGCTAGGGCAGTGAGAGCAGGTTCGACTGCCGGAAGTTAGTGGCCTTTCAACTTCCAGTCCTACCTTTGGATAATATGTTGAAGGACGCGATTGAGGTCTACATCCTGCCGAATGAGTGCTGTCAGGCGAGATGTCCGGTCTCTGAGGTCATAGACGATGACCCAGGACTAGGTCACGAAAAATACTTTAACGAGCCCCCGGCAGAAGTCAATGTCAGGGGAGCCAACAGGTGCAGGGTCAAGTAAAATCTTTTGGAAGAAGTTTCGAACGTGAATGCAGTGGTGCCCAGCAGGTTATGCGATGCCACTGAGGTATCCACAGGCTGCCTGGAATGAGCCTGTTATGATTAAATTGAGCGCCACATCACGGATCAGCCACACACGTCAGTGGTGATCTTCACTGCGAGTATGTCAGTGATGCGACCATGGTGTTGCGTTTGGCCTTCTATACTTTGCAAAGAAATCCACCAAGCACCTTGACTTGTCCAAACCAGGATCTTTATTAAGTCGCACGTGGTAAGAAGTGACCTGTTACAGAGCAAGATATCATGGAGTTTCTTCATACTCCTCTGGAACTACACCAAGCACAACTGTTCACCTGTATGTCATACTACCATCTCCTGCAACCATTTGGTGATGGCCGGATGTGTCTCCACTTATATGGGAGACCCTGGTCACATGACCACATCCTTGAGACCGCATGGTCTGTCTGCACCATCACCTGTGGTCGCACACCATACAACTATCAAATTGCTCATAGGCATATCACCACAGCCCCATTCCTCACAAAGCATTAAGATACGTTTACAAGCAACATTGATTTTTTTAACTTTATAAATTCATCATATTTGTCTACTACGTGAGTGAGTTTTACTCGGGTATCCATAAACATGATATGCCTGGCCAGTGGCCATTTCTTTTGCACGAGATCACCTCTGTGATCATTCGAGCTGTTGCCAGCCTCTTAGAAGACTGATTTACTTGTCAGCCTCTTGTTTCTTTTCCTCTTTTCTCTGTGCCTTTGGAAGGCCTGTGTCCATGACTGGAACAGTTGTGTCACCAGCCTCTTTCTTTTGCGCATCCTGGCAAGACTCTGTTTGCTGATTCTCTTTGTTACCGTTGCTGGTCTTTTAGTGGGATGAGGTAGCTCTCCCAGTGTTGTCCTCAGTCAGTGGCTGATCCTCCAGAGTGTCAACGGCTTCAATTTCTAAGTGCGCCATCTCCAAACTCTCGCTCTTCTCAGCGTCCAGTGGGTCTGGGCATCCCCCGTGACCACCTCGTCATTTCTTCCAGACCACAGGTGGAGTGCTTCTGGTGCCTTGTCATTGAGCCCATCTGTGCTGCTGGAAAAGAGATCTGCACATAGTTCATACTGGTCTTCATCTGACTCACCTTCCATGCCATCACTTTCTGCACCATCGTCAAAATCTTCGAGTAGATATTCGTAGTAGAACATAGAACATAGAACAGTACAGCACAGAACAGGCCCTTCAGCCCTCGATGTTGTGCCGAGCAATGATCACCCTACTCAAACCCACGTATCCACCCTATACCTGTAACCCAACAACCCCCCCCCCCCCCCCCAACCTTACTTTTTTAGGACACTACGGGCAATTTAGCATGGCCAATCCACCTAACCCGTACATCTTTGGACTGTGGGAGGAAACCGGAGCACCCGGAGGAAACCCACGCACACACGGGGAGGACGTGCAGACTCCGCACAGACAGTGACCCAGCCGGGAACCGAACCTGGGACCCTGGAGCTGTGAAGCATTTATGCTAACCACCATGCTACCGTGCTGCCCAAAGTAGTCGTCATCGGATTCAGCATCATCTGCAATGATCTCTCCTGCAAATTATAACATTGCATACGGAATTATTTGTTCACACAATAAATAGGGAGTCAAGTTCAAAGTCAGCCTTGAGTTTAGCTGCCGAACATTGTCTTAACATTCCATGCTGTGGGACTTCAGTGGGACTGATGAAGTCAAAGAACAATTCATTTGGTACAGTTTTCGTCGCTGTTCTGGGAATGCTTCGACCTTTGTGCTTTGGTTTTGTCTAGATTGTTCTCGTGGTTACATTTTTGCCAACCCTCCAGTCAATTTTGCAGCCTTTGCAACCGATGATTTGTGGTTCTGCAAAGAATGATTTGAGCGGCCGCGAGTCCAACTGATATACTTTAGTGATCATCCCATTTATTAAATACACATTAGGCTTGAACTTAAACTCCAGAGTGAAGCTGCACGATTTCCCACGCACTGTCCATTTAACAATCACATCTTGCAGATACTCTAATACGGGTTTGTCATGCACCCGTTTCATGCCACTGAGCCTATTCATGTTCTTGAAGACTGTTAACCAGAATTGCAGAATGCCCACCGGCTGTTCCATCCCCGTGTGTTCAGCTGACCAACCATCTTCCATGACACATAATTGCTCGACTAAATTCAGGGATTCAAATTAATGTACTCCTAGGATGATGTCAACGTCTATGTCTACAATACGAAACAGTAGTGTGTACTTTATTTCTGCCACGGACAGCACCAGTTCGCAGACACTGAAGGTCTCCATTGTTCATGTTCCGAAGTCAACCGGCAGCCCTGACAGATCAGCAAATTTCTGCTGCACGTTCAGCTTTTGCAAATCAGACTGACTCATGAGGTTGACTGTTGCTTTGGGGTCAAAGTCATATTGTTATAGAGAATTGTTCACTCCCACCATCAATTTGAATCTAAATTTAAAGGTTTCCGGAGAGTTCTTACTATCTTCATTCTTACTTAAAATTTTGTTTTCATCATTGATCGGACTCTTTGCTGCGATGAGATCGATGAAAAACTGTTCTTCGGTATTTATCGCATCAACTACACGTACCGATCCTATATGGTCCACTGTAGGACATGCAAAACATTGTTTATAAAATGCCCAATACGGCTGCATCTGGAACAGACTTTTCCAAAGGCCGGACAGTGCCATGGGGCATATCGAGCACCACACTTTTGGCACAAGGTGGCGGTGGTGGCTCCTGTCAGCTGCTTAAAATGGCCGCCCACACTAAGACCACGTTTCTTCATGACATGCATCACAGCACTGGCGTCTTCCTCTAAGTTGGCGCCAAGCTTTTGTGAGCTAAGTGCTGTTTTGCTGTGCAGGCATCTCGTTCGCAAGTCACATTTTAATGTGGCTTTCTGATTGAAGCCCTTCTTTCTGGGTACGCGTACTAACTATGTTATGTTCACATACTTCGTCATTTTTCATAGAACAATGCCGGTCGAAGTATTTTAACGCTTGATCATAGATTTTGTTCTGCTCTTCGCTGTCACAGGCAAAGGTATGATATAGTTCTGCTGCTTGAGGACGTGCTGCTGCGAGCAGCAATGCACAGAGCCTGTCTTCAGGCTGTGCCTGGAGGCCGAGGGCTAAAATATAGAATCGGAACTGCTCTTTAAAAAAAAGTATTCTACATTACCTGTGAACTGGAGCTGGTGGGGTTCCCTGACTTTATCTATCTGTAGCTCCATTCTTCTATTGCGTTAAGTCAGGTTGCAGATTGGTCTGTAAGGCGAATTTTAACTTTGTCACTGCCATCGTTACCTTCAAATCTTCAGCACTTGTGTGTTTGGTCTTCTGCAAAGGAATCCACCAAAATCCTCGACTTGTCCAAACCAGGATCTTTATTGAATCACATGTGGTAAGATAGCGGTCTATTACAGAGCAAGTTGTCATAGAATTTCTTTGTACTCCTCTGGAACTACACCGAGCACGACTGTTCACTTGTATGTTTTACTACCATCTCCTGCAATCAAATGGTGATGGAGGATGTATCTCCACTTTATGTGGGAGCCCCTGGTCACATGACCACAGCCTGGAGACCGCACGGTGTGTCTGCACCACCACCTGCTGGTTGGAGGTTGCACACCATCCAACGAAGATATTGCAGACAGACATATCACCACATCCGGCACGATAGCCTGGGTTGAGTCTCTGACAGTCGCATAGCTCAATCTCTGCCTGTATACTATCGGGGCTGCTTCAGACCTTCTACAACTCAGGTGAGGGTCTCTGAGTGGCTCCAAAGCCTCAGGCTCTGGTCCGCCCCTTCATTCACCTCCAGTGCATCCTGCATCTCCTGCTCTTCCCTTCTTCCTCTCGCCCTCCTCGTCACCGGAGTTGTGTTTCCCACAATGCCCATAACAGATAATTTATAACACTGTTACATGGACAGGAGCAAAGTCTAGAACTCGGCAAAGCACTCCACAACCGTCTCAAAATGATGTAGTAACTGTAGGTTGGCTGCTGCATCTATGGTGCTGCCTCCCGCAGTGTTGAAGCACAGTGTCCATACATCAAGGTGTGATTGAGATGCTAGGAAATGAGTTGTACATGCTACATGGCCCGCCCACCCACCGGAATCCACTTAACTACAACTGACAATTCCCTATGAGTAATAGACTTCAGCCGCATAGCCAGAGGTATCCATGGTCAGTGGGAGTTATGAATGATCCTGAGGTAAATAGGCAGGGGCTAGGGTTACCTCGGTACGGGAACACATGGTAGAGGGGTTGGCATGGCAGATCCACGAATAGAGCTTAAGCGGTAATAACTGGTTTCACCATGCAATGGTGAGATCTTGATTTCGGCTACGGGACCGGGCCAGTTGCATTGCAAACGGTTTGGTGCTCAGCGTGGTTCCGCCTCTCCCACTGTTCACTGGTCTCACCTCGCTCGAGTGAGAACGCAGCGAGGCTGGAGAATTGTGCCCAAAGAATCTAGAATAGAACCCCAATTTCTTTTTTCAATTGTCGCACCTGAAATGTCATGCTGACTAGCTCAACTCAGATTGCAACTCGAACCTACCTGGGACTTTCGTCCTTAAACACACCAGTTTTGGCATCCGAGTTGTGCCCGACAAATTTTCATCAATAACCAAAAACATTCTCAAGTAAATATCTCAATGACACACAAGAACAGGGTGAAGCCCTTTGGCCACTCCAGCGCATCCCGCCTTCGATTATGGCTGACCTGTCATCAATTTAAACTGCTGGCTCTGTGGCACTCTCCAATCTAAAAATAAACTCTCCAATCTGAAAATAAACTGAGTGCTCTGTTTACTTGCACACATCCGAAGAGCTGTGCCGACCCGTGACCAAAAAATAAATGCCGATTAAATTTACAAATACTTGAAAAAGAGATGACCATTCCCTTGTAGTGCTGGACTGAAAATTGAAAAAAATCTGCACTGACCCTGCCAAGGGCTCAGAGAGGTAAATTCATCACCAGCTTTACTGTCATACAGTCCAGGAAGTTTTCAGGTCAGTGCTGAGTTAACTGATCGCAGCTGAGGTAGCAGCACAGGCTTGAGAATTGGCCTCAGTACCTTTGGGCTGGAAAAGGAAAAAAACAAACAAGGATTTCTGCTGCCAATTGCTATCCAATGACCTATGGAAAGTTCTGCAGGCAGACTTTGGGTGGGACAGGATCAGACTCAGCTGTGCTGCTCCCACGTGCACTCTGCCAATGTTCTTTGTCCTCACGAATGCAGAATAATCATTTGAGTTGGGAGGAGGCAGTGAGGGCTGCCAGCAACTCTGGAACTGCACTTTGAAAACAAAACAGCACCTTCTCGAGAGAGGGTGAAATAAAATTGGCCAACAAGAAAAATCTTTAATAAAGTTGCTGTGAAAAAGACCCGAAGTGAAAAGAAGCCATCCCCTGGAGAAGGTTTTCCAAAGGCAAAATCCAAATTTATTCTGGTTTGAACATTTTTCATCAATGTGAGTTCAAATTCCTTAATAGTAACAGAAATTGTGCAGCAGAACCGACCGTGGAGACTCTGCATAGCACCAATGAAAAATATTCTTACTGATCCAAAATGTTGACCTATCTTCCTTTTTTCAGCTACACACACACATCCAGCATTGGCAGATTTTGTTCACCTTTCTATTCGCTTATTTGGCCACATGATGGAGGTAGAGAGCCAGGTCATTTTCAATGAAACCTTCAGCTTATAAATCACAGAATTTTTACAGCTGAATTGGAAGCCCATTAGCCCATGGTATCTGTAACCAAATAATCAATTCACTTTGTGCTATTCCCTCACTTTCCCCTCATAACCGTGCACATTCTTCCTTTTCAGATAACAGTCCAATTTCCTCATGAATGCCTCAATTCAACCTGTCGCCACCGCACTCTTAAGCAGTGCATTCCACACCTTAACCACCCGTTGCGTGAAAAAGATTTCCTTCTGTCAATTTAGCTTCTGTTGCCAATTACTTTAAATATGTGCCCCTCATTCCCAATCCTTTCACAAATGGGAAGAGTTTCTCTCCATCCACTCTGTCCTGACTCTGAATGATTTTGAATACCTCACTCAAGTCTTTCAGCCTTCTTCAAGGAAACCAGTGCTAATTTCCTCCATCTATCTTCATAACTGAAGTTCCTCAATCCTGAAACCATTGCCTTGAATCTTCTCCCCACTCTTTCCAATGCCTTCACATCTTTCCTTAAGTGCAGGGCCCAGAATTGGACGCAATACTCCAGCTTAGGCCAGGCGAGTGTCTTATATAAGTTCAATGTAATTTCTTTGCTCTGTGGTCCTATTAATAAAGCTTACGGAGATTGTGTACTTTATTAACCACGCTCTCAATTAGTCTTGCCACCTTCAATGACACAGACATCTGCCTGAGAGTTTTTTAATGTTGCATTGTCTCCCCACCATATGAATCACTTTTATATTTCTCCGCACTAAACTTCATCTGCCACTTGTCCACCCAACTAAAAAGTATTTATTTGCCGACAGAATACTTTGGCATACTTCTTTTTGTTACTTGCCAGTCACTTTTCATACTCCCTCTTTGATTCTCTTACTTGCTTTTTCACTTCCTTTCTGAACATTCTACACTCAGCCTGGTATTATCCATCTGACATCTGTCATAATCACAGTTTTTACTCTTCATCTTAATCTCTACCTCTTTTGTCATCCAGGGAGCTCTGGATTTGATTGCCATACCTTTCCCTTTCGAGGGAATATACCTTGCCTGGGCCAGAATGATCTCTTCCTTAAAGTCAGCATATTGATCATTCACCGTTTTTCCTGTCAACTTTTGACTCCAATTTATTCAGCCCAAATCTGTTCCTATCGCAGAATCAGAATCATAAAATCTCTGCAGTGCAAGAGGCCATTCAACCCATCAAGTCTGCATTGATTCTCTGAAAGAGCATTTCATCTCTTCTGCGACAAAACAACTAGTTTATTGGTTCATGTTAATATTTTAGAGGCAATTTTTATTGTGAATAAAGATCTGGAAAGATTGAAGTTTAACTGTGTAAAATAGGGTAAATGCAACTAAAGAAGCTTGGAGTCTATTACACACAAAAGTTTGGGGCCGTGTTAACTTAAGGGGTTAATAGCTCGAAAGGTAAGACTCTAAAACAGCAGGTGGGCTTACTTAGCTGGAGAACTGGAGACTTGGTGTTCACACGATTTGTAAAGAAGTGCAGTCTAGAGAGATGTTTTCTTTGGGATTGAGAGTTAAAGTAGTTTAAAAGCACTCTGTGAACCGTACAATGTCATGGAGATATATGGAGATAAATAAGTTTCTGTGGTTTCAATTTATTTGAGTATTTGGCAGCAGGGGAGGTGGCTCTGCTGAAAAGGTACAACTGTTCAGAGGCTCAGACAGGGGCTCAGAAAAGCCTTGGGGAGATATTCAATGCAACTGAGAGTTTGCATGTTTGGACCTCATACGGTTCAAGGCTCACAAAGAAGCCCTGGGAGCTGTTTGGTGCTGTTAGATCCTTGAGATTTTCGCAAAGAGAAAAGATGTGGAGGTGCCACACTCAGGATTCTTACAAACATGACGAGAGGTTTTATTAAGTATGTTGCTCAGACAAACTGTGGTGGAGAACTGAAGCCACGCAAACACTATCCGCTGATGTCACGATAAATCACGTGATGCTTCACCAGCAGGGATGTATCCTGATACATAACACCCTGTCCCCTTTACTTCTTTCGTACAACAACTTAACATTTATACAATCGATCCACTTATGCATTATCTTTATACATATATTAATCACTCTGATTCCCCAGAATAAATCTCCTTTCTGGACTGTCAACTCAAGTCTTCGTGTGATATAGTGCTTGAAGTCTTGATTTTTCTAATGAACTTCTGACAGTGTTCCTATCTGGACCAAGTCCATCATCTTCCTCATCAATCACAGGATTGGTTCTTGTGTATCCCTGAACTTGAGATGAATGAAGTCATAGGTACACTATCCATGAGTGAGAAATGTTCATCAATTTCATATTTGACTTGTAGCGGCAAGCTTGACAAAACATCAACATTTGCATGTTGCTCTGAGTTGAGATATTGGATATTATTCAAATGTGTCAACAATCTTTGTAACCTACTAGCTGCTCAAGTAGGAATACCTTTAAACGACCCAAAGATTGCCGTCAAGGGTCGATTTTCCATCACAAGGGTAAAAACGGGTGGCACGGTGGCCCAGTGGTTAGCACTGCTCCTCACACCACTGAGAGTTAATTAATTAATGCCTTTGGCGAATAATGCTGTTCTAATATTTTAACAAATTCTTGATAAGTCATATTGCCAGGTTTCTCGGGCTGAACAAAGCTTCTTAACAAAATTAAAAGCTTTGCTTCCAATTGTACTTATGAATGCAAGGATCTTAATATCTTCTGAAATCTTATTGGCTCGAATATAATTTTTAAAAATAAATTTAGAGTGCCCAATTTTTTTTCCAATTAAGGGGCAATTTAGCATGGCTTATCCACCTAACCTGCATATCTTCAGGTTGTGGGGGTGAGACCCACGCATACACGAGGAGAATGTGCAAACTCCACACGGACAGTGAACCAGGCCCGGAATCGAACCCAGGTCTTCAAGGCTGTGAGGCAGCAGTGCTAACCACTGCCCCATCGTTCCGCCCTGAGATAGACAGGGTTATGGTGATAAGGTGGGAAAGTGGGAGTTGAGGATTATATAATCAGCCATTATCTCATTGAACGGCAGAGCAGACTCGATGGGCCTACTGGCCTACTTTTGCTTCTATGCTTTATTGTCTTATGGCAGCAGATACCTTGGAACACCACTGCCTGGAATATCTCCTCCAAGTCACTCACTATCCTGACTTGGATATATATCACCTTTCCTTTGCTGTCAAAATCCTGGAACTACCTCCCTTACAGCACTACAGATGCACCTCAGAGACTGCAATGCTTCGAGAAGACAGATCACTACAACCTTTTCAAGGGCAATAAGGGAAGGGCAATAAATGTTGGCCCAGTCAGTGACACCCACATCCCGTAAATTAATAAAAAGTAAATTCATTTCAAATTAAATTCACCACAGAAAGTTAATGCTGGGAATGAACTGCATTGGTAACTTTTTCAATGGCGAGAATTGAGTGCAATGTTAGTCAACTGCTCCATCCTAGAAAGAGAGTTTAAATCTTGAAGTGTCATTCCACAAGCAAGTTTTTGTCAGAGAACTTCAACAATTTGTTGTTGTTTTTTTAAAATATCAATTTAGACTACCCCAATTATTTATTTCCAATTCAGGGGCAATTTAGCAATCTAGCATGGCCAATCCACAGACCCTGCACATCCTTGAGTTGTGGGGATGAGACCCTCACAGACACGGACAGTAACCCAGGGCCAGGATCGAACCCGGATCCTCGGCATCGTGAGACAGAACTTTAAAATTTTACATTGTTTCATACTTTTCTTCCCTGTCTGATTGACTCTAATTTACTCAATTCCCTTCTCCATCCTCACTGTTTCTTTTTCATTGGTTGAAGAGATACTATGTTGGTCCCATAATTCACTAAAATCCCAGATGCCACATTGCCCTAGCCATGACATTATCAGCTCACACTTTCAGTGATTTTCAGGGCAAATGTCCCAATCCAGCAACATCTGAGATCTTGTATCTGAGATCACCACTGCAGACGTCAGAGCAGCCTTCTCGAAGGTCAACCCACAGAAAGCCACTGGCCCGGATGGGGTACCCGGAAGAGCACTCAAGTCTTGCACGGACCAGCTGGCGGGGGTATTCGCAGACATCTTCAACCTCTCTTTACAACAATCTGAGGTCCCTATCTGTTTCAAGAAGACGACCATCATCCCTGTACCAAAAAAAAAGTCAAGCGGCGTGCATTAATGACTATCGTCCAGTGGCTCTGACATCCATCAGCATGAAGTGCTTCGAAAGGTTAGTCATGGCATAAATCAACTCCAGCCTCCAGGATTGCCTTGATCCACTACAGTTCGCCTGCCGCTGCAACAGGTCCACAGCAAACACCATCTCCATGGCCCTGCACTCTACCCTGGAACACCTAGATAACAAAGACACCTATGTCAGACTCCTATTTATCGACTACAGCTCAGCCTTAAACACCATCATTCCTACGAAACTCATCTCCAAACACCATGGCCTTGGCTTCGGCTCCTCCCTCTGCGACTGGATCCTGAACTTTCTAACCCACAGGCCACAATCAGTAAAGATAGGCAACAACACCTCCTCCACGATCATCCTCAACACCGGTGCCCCACAAGGCTATGTCCTCAGCCCCCTACTATACTCCTTATACACCTATGACTGTGTGGCCAAATTCCCCTCCAATTCGATTTTCAAATTTGCTGATGACATCACCGTAGTGGGTCGGATTACAAACACTGACGAGACAGGGTATAGGAATGAGATAGAGAATCTGGTGAACTGGTGCGATGACAATAATCTCTCCCTCAATGTCAACAAAACTAAGGAGATTGTCATCGACTTCAGGAAGCACAGTGGAGAACATGCCCCTCTCTACATCAATGGGAAAGAAGTAGAAAGGATCGAGAGATTCAAGTTTTTAGGTAGACAGATCACCAACAGCCTGTCTTGGTCCCCCCATGCCAACACTACAGTTAAGAAAGCACACCAACAACTCTACTTTCTCAGAAGACTAAGGAAATTTGGCATGTCAGCTACGACCCTCACCAACTTCTACAGATGCACCATAGAAAGCATTCTTTCTGGTTGTATCACAGCTTGGTATTGAGCCTGCTCTGCCCAAGACTGCAGGAAACTACAAAAGGTTGTGAATGTAGCCCAGTCCATCACGCAAACCAGCCTCCCATCCATTGACTCTATCTATAATTCCCGCTCCCTCAGAAAGGCAGCCAGCATAATTAAGGACCCCATGCACCACGGACATTCTCTCTTCCACCTTCTTCCGTCAGGAAAACGATACCAAAGTTTGATGTCACGTACCGACTCAAGAACAGCTTCTTCCCTACTGCCATCTGACTTTTGAATGGACCTACCTCGTATTCAGTTGATCTTTTCTCTGCACCTTGCTATAACTGTAACATTATATTCTCCACTCTCTCCTTCCTTCCCTATGTACGGTATGCATTGTTTGTACAGCATGCAAGAAACAATACTTTTCACTGTATACTAAAACATGTGACAATAATAAATCAAATCAAATCAAAATCTAAGCCTATTTGATTGATGCTGATCTTGAAGAATGTTGATGCCAATGATGTTGATGCTAATGTTGGCTCTTTAAACTGAAGTGTTGGGCACTGTGGACTCGTGAAGCAGACATATGCCACCAACACTGAAGAAGGTTCAACACTATTTTATTAACTCTTATAAAATATTAGGCATACTATAACTGTGGGTTTACACGATGTTAGTTTAGCTAGAGACCTGTGCCTGTCCGAAACAGTTGAATCACTCAGCACATGGTGTGAGTTTGTACTGTACTTGATGAGCTCTTGTGCTTCTGAGAGGCAGCATCCAGAATGATGCCCTCTGTCTTTATACAGTAGTCCCCCGTTATACGGCGCTCCGCAATACCGCGGTATTCGCGATATACGGTGGGGGGGCTTATGGACCCCAACTGTCAGCTTCCCTCTCCGGATCGAATTGGACTTCAGAGCCCGATGAATGTTAACGTTACAAGGGAAGAGCATTCCCGTTAACTGAAGAATTACACGCACTTTCCTTGCAGAAATCAGTAATGGCGGGTAGTGCTGGACTGTCAGTGTGTGGCAGCACCCAGTCCCAGCGGACTGACTGCCAAAATAAAAGAAGAAAGTAGGGGTAGTACCCAACAGCCCGGTAGAAAGCAGAGAGCAACAGACAGACACAAAAGCTAGTAAAACATCTAATAGAGGGATCCTCAAATGAGGATGGAGTGAGGGAATTTCGGATGTGATCATTAGATGGTAAACAGTCAAGGGCAGGTGCGTGAGGCAAGAACATTGAACCTACCCAGTGTCACGAGCGCTCAGAGAGTCTCATGAACAGCAGTAACATTTGCAGTCACCTACCCGGAACACCTCCTCCTCCCCCCTCCCAATATGATATTTTTTCAGACAGCATGCATGTTTCTAATGGACTGACTGAGTTTTTGCGGATAAGTGGAGCTGGAGGATGTGTGTTAATCGATGAACAATCTCCCCCGACAACCGCCTTACTAAGACATGTAATCGAGAATGCCAAAGGAGAACAATATGGGGTAATTAAAGTAAAGATTCGTCATAGACCCTTGCCAGATTTTTAAATAAATTTAAAAATAAATTTAAAACCCCCATCGTGGATATCCGCGGCTCGGATGCAACGCGGGTGGCTGTCTTGGACCCCAACACCCGCGTTATAACGCGGGACTACTATAGTGCGTGTGTTCTAACTGGTGATTGGCTGCGGTGTTTGTGCATGTTGATTGGACCTAGTGTATGTCCATCAGTGTCTGCACCGTGATATACTGGTGTATATCATAACATCCCCCCCTTTTAAAAAAGATTTGATGTGAATGTGTGACAATTAATAGTGTGAGTGTGTGAAGAACCTCACTACATGTGAGGTGCGAAGACATATGTACAGATCTATATACAGGAAAACAAAGCTATATACAAGGGAAGGTGCCTGGTGCAGATAGTTTGTATGCAATAAATTGAACAAAAACAGTGCTGCATACAAACCAATAGAAAACGATTGAACAAGGAAGGAAACATATCAGAGTCCATAAATTTGCAAAGTTCATAAATTCAGTCTCTGAGGTGGGCGACAAACTCTGGTTGACCGCCTCAAGGGTGGGTCGATAGCCGCCAGGTCAGGAACTGGGTGGGCTGCAACAAATGGGAGGCAGAGTGACTGGAAGCTCTGCACAGTCCATGGCAGGGTCAGCAGAGGGGCTGCTCGGAGGATCCCGTGACGATTGCAAAACAAGGTGAAGGGAATGCCGATAGCGGCGCCGAATGGATCCGTCTGGTAACCGAACCAGGAAGGAGCGGGGGGGCCACCTGGCTAAGGACAACAGCAGTCGCAGACCAGCCACCATCCAGGAGATGAATGCGAACCTTGTCATTCGGCCGGATGTCGGGGAGATCAGCAGCACGTGAGTCGTGTGTCGTCTTTTGCTGCGCCTGAGACGTCTGCATCTTGTGAAGCATGAGAACCAGATCAAGATTCGGGGTATGAATAGACGGCACCGTCGCCCTCAGGGAACGATTCATCAGCAACTGTGCAGGTGACAGCCCAGTGGAGAGCGGGGCGGAGCGATAGGGCAACACAGCGAGATAGAAGTCAGATCCGGCATCGGCAGCCTTGCAGAGTAGCCTCTTGACTATGTAAACCCCCTTTTCTGATTTGCCATTGGACTGAGGGTACAGGGGACAGGATGTGATGTGTGCGAAGTTGTACTGCCGTGTTAAGCTGGCCAATTCTTGGCTTGTGAAGCAGGGGCCATTGTCCGACATCACTGTGAGCGGGATGCCATGCCGGGCAAATGTCTCTTTGCACGTCCGAATGACAGAGGATGAAGTGAGGTCGTGCAACCTGATGACCTCCGGGTAATTTTGAGAAGTAATCAATAATTAATACATAGTCCCTACCCAATGCGTAGAACAGTCAATGACCACCTTGGTCCAGGGCGATGTGACCAACTCATGGGGCATCAGAGTCTCCAGTGGTTGGGCGGGCTGAAAACGCTGGCAGGTGGGGAAGTTGAGTACCGCATTGGCAATGTCGTCGTTGATTCCCGGCCAATAGACAGCTACCCTGGCCCTGCGTTGACATTTTTTCAACGCCCAGATGGCCCTCGTGCAGCTGCTCTAGGACCAGCTGCCGCATGCTATGCGGGATCACGATGCTGTCTAGCTTCAGGAGAACCCCAACAACGACCGCCAGATCGTCTCGAACATTGTAAAATTGTGGGCATTGGCCCTTGAGCCACCCGTCCGTCATTAGGGGCATGGCATGCTGTAGTATGGGGTCAGCCGCTGTCACACGGCGAATTTGTACCAGACATGCATCCGATGCAAGTGGGAGGTGGGAGGCTGCGAACTGAACTTGAGCGTCGACCTGGCAAACGAACCCTTAGTGATCGTATGGAGTGAGGGCGTCTGCAACGATAAGGTCCTTGCCAGGGGTATAAACGAGTTGGAAATCATACCTCCGGAGCTTGAGCAGGATGCGCTGGAGGCGAGGCATCATATCATTCAAGTCCTTTTGTATTATGTTGACGAGCGGACGACTGTCCGCCTCGACAGTAAACTGGGGAAGTCCATAAACATAGTCGTGGAACTTCACGACACCGGTCAGAAGGCCGAGGCACTCCTTCTCTATTTGCGCATAGCGCTGTTCTGTGGGGGTCATTGCCCGTGACGCATACGCAACGGGGGCACATGACGAGGCCTCATCACGCTGCAGAAGCACGGCTCCAATGCCAGACTGACTGGCGTCCGTCAAGATTTTCGTTTCCTTAGCCGGATCAAAAAAAGCCAGCACTGGGGCCGTGGATAGCTTGGCCTTCAGTTCCCTCCACTTGAGCTCGTGGGCAGGGAGCCACTGGAAGCCCGTTGTCTTTCGGACCAGGTTCCGGAGAGCCGTGGTATGCGAGGCGAGGTTGGGAATAAACTTTCCTAGAAAATTTACCATGCCCAAGAGCCGAAAGACTGCTTTGTTGTCCTCGGGCGTTTTCATGGAAGTGATAGCAGCAATTTTGTCCTCATCCGGCCGCACACCCAAATGGGAAATATGGAAACCCAGGAGTTTAATGTCCGACTGGCCGAAAGAGCATTTGGCTCTATTGAGGCGGAGGCCATGCTCGTGTATGCGCTTGAAGACGCGCTTGAGGCGGCTGATGTGCTCCTGCAGGGTGGTGGGCCAGATTATTGTGTCGTCTACGTAAACACGGACGCCTTCGATTCCCTCCATCATCTGTTCCATTATTCTGTGAAATACTTCGGACACCGAGATGATGCCAAATGGCATTCGGTTGTAACAGTATCTGCCAAAGGGCGTATTGAATGTGCACAGCATTGTGCTCGATTCATCCAGCTGGATTTGCCAGAAGCCTTTTGAGGCGTCGAGGTTTGTGAAGAGTTTGGCGTGGGCCATTTCACAGGTGAGTTCCTCACGCTTGGGAATCGGGAAGTGCTCCCACATGATATTCCGATTAAGATCCTTAGGATCTATGCAAATCCTTAGCTCACCGGATGGTTTTTTCACACAGACCATGGAACTCACCTAGTCGGTCGGTTCCATGACCCTGGAGATGACCCCTTGGTCCTGGAGCTGTTGCTTGAGGCAGTCCTTAAGGGGCACTGGGACCCTGCAAGGTGCGTGTACCACAGGCGTGGCGTTTTGCTTGAGTAGAATACGGGAGCGTGCCCATGCCCTCGAAGACATTGTGGTACTGTTGGATGATGGAGTCGAGTTGCGCCCTGAAGTCTGTGTCAGGAGAGGCTGACATGTCGCTGGGAGAGAGAGAGAGAGAGTGAACCCTCTGCACCAATTTCAGCAGCTTACATGCCTGCGCAACAAGCAAGGAGGCTTTCGAGGAGGCAACGATCTCTAAGGAGAGTACAGCTTGTGAGCACGGTGTGTCACCTCGAGTTGGCAGGATCCACTGGCAGCGATGGCATTTCCGTTGTAATGAAGCAGTTGGCATGCAGATGGCAGGCTGGACACGAAGGCTGCGAAGGTCAGACGACGCAATGAGATTGGCGGAGGCACCAGTGTCCAGGCGGAACCTTACTGGGGACCGGTTGACCTTGAGGGTGGCACACCACTCATCATCCGGATCAATGCTGTGTATCGGAATGGGCTTGGTGCTGCGCTTAGGAGACATCCTGTGCTTGGTTATGATGCCGACTTGGGAAGGGGGTTGCAGGTCATCGCAGTCAAAGTCGGAGGACAGGTCTGAGACAGGCTCGTTGAGTGTGGGCTGAATGGACCGGACATCCCTGCGAGGCTGGCTGGATCTTCGGAAACTAGCAGGCTGAGTCGACCTGCACAAAACATCATCGTCGCCAAGTTTGCCACACTGCAAACATCGTCAGGTCTTCGCGGTATATTGCGGCTTTAAGTGGGCGGAGCCACAGTTGCCGCACGCCGTTGCGTCGGCGCATTCGTTACGCCACCGCGCAATTGCGGTGCGATCCAGCGTGGTGCGCGCCTGCACAGTATGTTCTTCGACGTCGCCACGTTTGTTGCGTCCCAGCGCGGGAGCCCGCGAAAAGCTCACACAGCTGTACTCTCCTTAGAGATCGTTGCCTCCTCGAAAGCCTCCTTGCTTGGTACGCAGGCATGTAAGCTGCTGAAATTGGTGCAGAGGGTTCACTCTCTCTCTCTCCCAGCGACATGTCTGCCTCTCCTGGCAGCACGGTAGCATTGTGGATAGCACAATCGCTTCACAGCTCCAGGGTCCCAGGTTCGATTCCGGCTTGGGTCACTGTCTGTGCGGAGTCTGCACATCCTCCCCGTGTGTGCGTGGGTTTACTCCGGGTGCTCCGGTTTCCTCCCACAGTCCAAAGATGTGCAGGTTAGGTGGATTGGACATGATAAATTGCCCTTCGTGTCCAAAATTGCCCTTAGTGTTGGTTGGGGTTTCTGGGTTATGGGGATAGGGTGGAAGTGTTAACCTTGGGAAGGGTGCTCTTTCCAGGAGCTGGTGCAGACTCGATGGGCCGAATGGCCTCGTTCTGCACTGTAAATTCTATGAAATCTATGAAATGGCCGCCTTCGTCCAGGCTTAGGCCGTGGAGCGATTTGATGACCTGAACCCGTTCTGCCTCGTGGGGAGCTTGCTACGCCATTTCAGTGGCCTGGATGCGGGAATAGCGCGTGGTGGCGTGCTCGTGGAACACGCAGGTCTCAATGGCAGTGGACAGGGTGAGCTGTTTGACCTTAAGTATCTGCTGGCGAAGGGGCTCCGACTGCACACCAAAAACTATCTCGTCGCATAACATGGAGTCAGAGGTGGACCTGTAGTTGCAGGACTGCGCAAGGACACGGAGGTGGGTGATAAAGGACTGGAAAGGTTCGTCCTTACCCTGTAAGCGATGCTGAAAGATATGGCGCTCAAAGCTCTCGTTTACCTCGACATCGCAGTGGCTGTCGAACTTTAGGAGGACCGTCTTGAACTTTGATTTATCTTCCCAGTCAGCGAAGGTGAGCAAGTTGAAGATGTAGAGGGCATGGTCCCCGGCTGTGGAGAGGAAGAGAGCAATCTTCCGTGCGTCCGAGGCAGCTTCCAGGTCCATGGCCTAGAGGTATAGCTGGAAGCGCTGTTTAAAGATCTTCCAGTTGGAGCCCAGGTTGCCGGCAATGCGGACGGGTGGCGGCAGGTGAACGCTGTCCATACTGCAGGGTGGCTGAAGACTGGTGGAAGGCTGATCACTGGAAGGTAGGTCTCAGAAGTTCTAACATCCCTCAACTGCTGGTACCGTGAAGTGTTGGGCACTGGGGACTCGTGAAGCAGACATATGCCACCGACACTGAAGAAGGTTCAACACTATTTATTAACTCTTATAAAATACTAGACATACTATAACTGTGGGTTTACACGATGTTAGTTTAACTAGAGACCTGTGCCTGTCCGAACCAGTTAAATCACTCAGCACGTGGTGTGAGTTTGTACTGTACTTGATGAGCTCTTGTGCTTCTGAGAGGCAGCATCCAGAATGAACGGGAAAAGTGATGCTCTCTGTCTTTATAATGCGTGTGTCCATCAGTGTGTGTCTGCACCATGATATACAAAAATACCTGCATTTATGTCTGAGCCATCATGTACAAAGCAATAGATGTGTAGTCAAAATGTGCAGGCACCAGCACAATATATGTGTACGGACGCATATGTAAGATATTGCTCTGATAAAGTGAGGGGAGTCCGATGTGTTTCATAAGTCTATTTATTCAGGAAAACAACATTACCTACGTGAGGCCCGGTACACCTCACCGGGTCCTCTCTCCTTCCTAATCGGCTCAACAATGGCCGAGCTTTTATACTAGTACTGGGTAAGCTACCTCTCCCACAGCAAGGGAGCATGGGTTCCAATGGGCATGGGGAAACAATGTAGGTTATTACACCCCTCCCTGACGTCTGGTCCAACAGCCCATCAGTCACACAGGGGGCGAAAATGGCAACAACCAAACAAAGGGAGGGCGTGTATCACAGCGTCTGACCCATCAATCCAAGGTCCAATCACGTGGCAGTCCTTCCAGCCACAGAGTTACCAGATGAGACGACAACAGAAAATGTCTGCTCGATGTCACGTATGCCCTGCACGGCGCCAGCATGGATAAAGGGGGAACTGCAGCGCCTACCGAAATGCCAGGGGAGCTGTTGCTCCGAAGTGGTTCCTGTACATTTCTCACAATCACATAAAACCCCATTGCATATTTTATTTTTTTAAAAACAGCAGGGTTCCTTGCATGCCGCCCCAGGACCCGCAATCCCTTCCAGAATGCCCAGCTAACTCAATAACAACAGAGTTTTCAATGTGCTCATCTGCAACCTGGCCCCCGTCTGCAGCACACAACCTTCCACTGTCTTTGTCAATTATCAGCCACAGGCAACTGTCAGCTCTCAGGTAGAATCACTGTAGCACAGCCCTCCGACCAAACAGTCGTGAACGTCACACTCATGACCCATACAAATTCCAACAAGTTGGCATCAAACGCAAGAACAGACTCCCCGGTGGACCACTCTCCTGCAGCGTAACAATGGCAGACGGAAACGGACGGAGGCATTGCAGAACCCTCAGCAGAAGCCAGTAAAATTATGCTGCCTCCAGTACTGCTGGTTCCTCCAGGCCTCAGACCTCTCCAAGCGTATGTGCTCCACAAGCCGGTGCAAAACCTCGGCCTGGCGCTCACCTTCCATGTCTGCACAGGCTCTGAAAATGCACCACAGCAACGAATTCCATACCCTAGTCCACTCAAAAATAATGTTTGGGGAGTCCACTCAGCTGAACAGGAAGCTCGCCGACAGCACCAATTCACCCTCGTCGTCAGCATGATGAAGTGAGAGGAGTCCAATGAGGTTCATAAAAGTATTTTTATTCAGCAAAACATTACCTACTCGAGGCCCAGTGCACTTCACCGGGTCCTCTCTCTTTTATAATTGGCTCTCCATGACCAAGCTTTGACGCTAGTGCCGGGTAAGCTACACGCAGGGGAGCACAAGTTCCATTGAACACGGGGAAACAATCATCCTCAATTGGATGAGTCGCGTGCAGTTTATTTCAATTGTACGTACACGAAGAGGTATGTTGGGCATTATATGTGCAGATTACTCATTTGTCAGACATGTATGAACTTTTTTTCAACTGCCTTTAAAAATTGTTTACATTGCATCAGAAGCGGAGGCCAAGGAGAATAGGGTTGGAAGAGGAATACATCAGCGAGGCTTCAAGAAGACAGGTCATGGGCAGGATTCTCCGTCGGCGTGATCCTCCGCTTTGCCGGCAGCACACTCATGCCTGTGGATGTCCCGACAGCGTGGGGGAACGAAGGATTCTGCTGCCGGCGGGGGCACCCGCACCAGAAAATGGTTGCGGCGGGATGGAGAATCCTGCCCCATACGTCTGACCATTAATTTATTCTGAGTCTTGCTCCCAAGGTTTAAATTATAATGCTCAACAGGGCGGCACTTGTGGTGGATAATGGTTAGCGCAGTTGGCTAGAATTCTCGTGTGTGCATCAGGAATCAACAGCATGGACTGCAATCCCTATTTTGGCTGAGGAAGCCTCAGGGTTTTGTTAATGGACAACTCAGGAACAATAAGTTGAATAAGAGTTAAGGGTTAGATAGTTAATTTAGAGTTGGTTTTTCAGAAAATTTTGAAATGTGAATCAGCTATCCAGAGAATTGGAATTTTAGGTTGAAACATTCCATCCTTTCCATTTATGGAAGTGAATTTAGGTATTGGTAAAAAGTAGGCTTCTTCTGACTTCTATCCGTGAAAGCTGAATCAGGGGGTGGGGGTAGGAAAAGGAGTGAAGTATCTTCTCACAGGGAGTACGGTACTGTATTGTGTTCCAGCATAGATCTGCGATGCAAGATGTGGTGCATTTAACACAAGCACTGTAGTTTATCATGTTATCTTTTCACATTCTATTCGCATTTAATTATCTTTTTAGAAGATTGGGCTTGTTTTTAAAGCCAAACATTCAAAGGATTCTGCTACTATCAAAAGTATGCAAGGACTGCTTGATGTAAAACTAAGGAACATATATCAAATAAAATAAGTTTGTCCTGTCAACTCTTTTCAATTTTGATTCCCAGGAAAATTACCTACTTGCCAGAAAATTTTGTTTGAAGAGGTGCTGCAAATGTCACAAGATGCACAAAGAGCTAATGGTGACCTCAAGGGTGAGGTATGGAAAGAAGATGGCAACTTGGAGTATCAACAAGTGTCAACAAAGTTTGGAGAAAAGTGGGTAGGGAGGAGAATTTCCCCTGTGAGATAATGAAACATCATTGTAAATCTATTTTCCAAGAGTAGGTTTAGGATTACATGCTTCATCCACCAAGTTCCATGTCCCAGAGAGGGTGTTGGGAATCATGGACTTCCATTGTATTAGTTCATGATTATGCTTGGCCAAGAACTGAAGTGGTTTGCAGTTGCCTTCTGCAGTATGGCTGACCAGGAAACTCTCCTGTTCTTTACCTCCAGCCATCAGGTGTATCAGGAGAGTTTGCAGGTTGATAATCAATCTGTTTTGGCCATATTACGCACACACCTATGGTCATCAAGTCAAGTGGGACTTGAACCGGAGCTGCTGACACAGATAGGGATGCTGACACTGCAGCACAAGACCTCTCTCAATTACATTCCACAAAGCAATAAGAACAAAATCTTTCCCAGAATGATTACAAGCGGCAGCTGTGACCTAGTGTATCAATAGTTCAATATTCGGGAGCTCCAACGTTAAATTGTCAAACCACCAGAACACACATGGCGAAAGAACACCAATTTCGTCACACTCTGTTTAAGATTTTCTTCCAAAGATATCTGAATTCATCACCATAATATTCTGTCCCAATCTATCCCTGGAGAGCCGCCCACCTCTATATCGTAGATGATGGTTTTACAACTTTATTTGCGAAGCTCAGCATTTTCTGAATGTTTTTCTCAAACAATGACTCTAGTCACTGCCAAGTAATCAACTAAACCCGAAAACAGGGCTGGAGTAAACCACATAATTCGATGAGAGAAAGAATGAGGGTGAGTGTAGGAGTAAGGATCCCATTAAAGAGCCAAGTAGCTCAAGATTAGCATAATGAACTCCCACACACTGCAGATGTTGCATGGCTTTGTTTATATTACAAAGCCATCTCCAGAATCAGACCACACCAAAGTTTGTGAATAAATGGCCCAAGTATTAAGTTTGCATGTTGACTCAAGCCAATAATTCAGAACATGTATTATGTTTTAAAACAGGAAAAGCCAACAGATCCAACAATACTGCGCCATGTGTAATAGGTTGCAACCTCATCTACCCGCTTACTCACCATATCCTGAAAATCCATCTCTTTTCAGAAATACATTCAATCTTTTCCTCGATCCAACTATAGTGCATCTTAGTGAGGTTTCCAAAATTACACTAAGCACTAAATTCCCAAAGTACAACTTTGGCTGTAAAGCACTTTGACACTTTTGTGGTCATGAAAGGCACAATATAAATGCAAATCTTTCCTTCAACTATAATGTCTGGAGCCCTTCGTGCTAATTTATTGCATAATTATATTTGCGTTAACAAGCTCTGCATGATTTGTCTTAAGCTTCACTTCCATTTTTTTAAAAACTTGAATTCTTGTATTTGAATCATTTTCCATTGGATACACCCTACCCAGATCAATTGTCAGTTCTCTTCAAAATCCTGTAGCCTTCAATTAATTCATTTCAAAGTATTGTCTTTTCCAAAGGAAACAAAGCCAATCTTCTCAGAAATAAAATTATTTTTTACCCAGAATAATCTTTGTGGTTGTGCAGCTGAATCATAACAAAGGCATTAAAATTACTTATTTGATTAGATGGCAAGAATTACTGCTGGTATTCCATACAGGGTCAGATCAACCCAATTTTAATTCAATCAAGGCATTCAAGAACGAATTGGATTGTTATCTGAAATAAAAAATGTGCAGGGCTATAGGGAGATGGCGTGGGAGTGGATCGAGGTAAATTGTTTGTGCGCAGAGCTGGCGCAGACATGACAGGCTGAATGGGGTCCTTCAGTGTTTTTGTGCTGTAACAATTCTGTGACTCTGATGACATGACAATGGAAACAGATAGCACTGCAAAAACCCTAATTGCATCAAAATGTTCATATTAAAAGTTCATATTTAATTCCTCTCTTTTGACAGATCCATCAAACTCTTTACCTTAAATTGAGTGGTTGAACACATGTGTATTTATGTGTAACACATTCCAACCTGTGTACAAGATTCCAGTGATGTTTACAATGCACTCCAGCATGTTTCTTATCTTTTCTCATGTGCTATTCTGTGTGAATCACATTCTGTGCACAACACACACTTAACTGCATTTTATTGTTTATTACACATCAGCCTGGGTGTTATCCTGTGTGAAATGCACTCCAGTCCGTGTATAACTCGATACCCAAGAATTGTCTTTTTCACAGAAACTGAATAAAAACATATACTGTTCTGTCATGAAAAAAAATAAGTTTTCAAAAAAATTGCACAACAGGCCAAGGTGAAAGAGCACGAGTTAATCAACATGGAAAATATTTGAAGAGAGGGTGTGGTAAATAAAGAAGCAGTGATTAACAGTCACTTGATAGTACAGAACTTGAATATCACTAAAAAGACAGACATGCAGCCAAAGCTTTTTGTCAGAACAAATGTAAAAATACCACATTTCTAACTATCACAACCATTTATACTCCAGGAGTTCTCACTAATTTATATTCACTCACTGACCGAGATGATGCCACGGAGAAAGCAAGGGGGAAAGATAGGCTGCCCACGCTCCCAGGTAATTCAATAACAGCACATGGCCTGCAACATTTATGTTTTGTTTGCAGGTCCCTCTGTATGAGTGTATGTTGTTTCCAGTATGCATCAATCAGGCACATTATGAGCTAAACTGATGATCCTAACTTGGCTGTTAGTGCAGTTGTGAACACCCTCAGGATTGTTCAGCAAGTTCTCCCAATGACAGAATCACATCTAGCAGTAGATGTTTTTGTGGGGAGTGTCCCTTTAAGGGCAACACAGCAGAAGAGTGTCACCTGTCTTTGGGGACCAATTGGACCGAGAATGGGTAATCACCCCAGGGGATGGAGTCCTCTCTTAGGCAGAAGACATGTACAAGACATGGAGGGACTGGGGCAACCGGTGGCTACTCTTGGCAGCCGGGGGGCTGCTCGCCTCTGTACAGTTTTCCGTATTGATAAATACCTTTCATATTTCGAAAGAATTCTGTGAATGTGCTTCATTACACTTTTGTTTTGGGTTTTGCAAACATGGGTTGGTTGAGTACAGTCTGTACTCTGCCGATTGAATGACTAAATGAAACTGAATGTTCCTTTGGCTGTGATCATTTGAAATTTGGCTTTCTTGCATTTGTCCTGATGAGTACAAGATGAAAAACTTTGGCAATATATTTCTCTTTTGAATAATATTGAAGTTGTGATTTGTCGGTGTTAAAATGGCTGTAGTAGAAAGTGTTCACTGGAGGAAATAATGAATTCTAGTTTTGAGTTCCGGAAAACAGTATGTTCGCATTGGAGTCTGTGTCACCAGAATGAGTTAAGAAAAAGCTAGACTGCCTGATGTGTTATCGGTTGATTGTTGCAGTTGTTGCATTGTCTCTTTAAGAGCCATATCACATGACAGGCTGTGACATCATTGGCGACATTGCGGGTTTTTGCTCATAGCCTACCAACATTTATAAACATCCATCTAATATGCCTCTGTTGATTATTGCATTCAACTCGCATGCATCTGAAATCATTTTATGGTACAAAGATACAACAGTACCAAAAGAAAACTGGTGATGAGGAACGGATCAGAAAAAAAATCTTTTTGGAGGAGCTGCAGGAAGGACAGGCGACACGAAGATCCAACATGCCTGGGGGACAAGGGAGGCCTTCATCCTCGCTTGATTACAAATAGTATACTCTTCACAGTGCCCAATCAATGATCCTCAATCTTCTTGATCTCATGTCGTCTACTGCTACATGAGAGGTGGAGGCAGCCTGCTACTTTTCATGCGTTGTGGCCTTTGATGCCCTTAGTGGATATCCTCTGGAGACTGCTGTCGTCTCCTTGCTGGTAGGCCGCAGTTTAGCCTCCAGCATTTCCTCCTCCCTGATGATGCCCGTGGGGCCCTGGGGGTCCACATGGGATGGAGAGACAGCTGACATGAGCTCCAGAGGCCTCTGCAGCATCTGGCTCTGCCAGTCCTCCCCGTTGTCTGCACCATGGTGTCGACAAGCGAAGCTCCTTAGTGACTGGGCCATTGCCTCCGGTGAATCAGTGACTGGGACATGATGCCAAGGCCCTCATCCATGGTTGTCAAAGCCATGCCTTGGACAATGGACCACCACTCAAGAGGCTGACCTCGTGCTCCAGGCGTTCAACTGCGATTGTTACCCTAGCAGTGTTGGCCTCGGGTGCCATGCTTTTCCGGTATCATCTCCTGTACCTGTTGCCTTTTGGACTTCTCCAATCAGCTATGGACTCACTGGAACATTGCTGACATCCTCTCCTGAATCTCACAGCCGTGTCCTAGCATCTGCATTAGCTCTGAGATAATCTGAGTGATATACCTTCAATTCACTGAGAGGCAGAGAGAGCGAGTGAACAGTAAGCTTTATTAGTCATGAACTTGCCCAGCCAGAGTCGGTTGTACAGATGAATGCCGCCCACAGGTGGCCAGTCTATATATGGCCCCTGTAAGCAGCTCGTATCACCACTTCCAGGTCATAGGTTACAGATCATACATGCATTATGGTGAATACATTCACCACATTCACCCCCTGTTAAAAAAATCAAGTACAGCGGGGGTGACGTGGCGTCATTACATATTCAGTCTATCTGGAGGCCGGATCGTTCTTTTCGACCTCCTCAGCTCTGGCGGGCGGCGGGCACAGTTGTCACAGATGGTGACTCCAGGGGCGTTGTGTCTGGAGCTTGAGCCTCAGTCCGGTGTGTCGGAGATGGTTCGGGTGTGGGGGAATGCAGGGGGGTGATGGGTGGAGGCAGTGGCGGCGCGGGACAATACAGGAGACCCAGGGGAGCATACGGGGCACTGTGGGTCGCGGCGGGCAGCAGTGGGGAGGGGGGTAGTATGTAGGTGGGAGGGGGGGGCGCGTTGGTAGGGGAACCAGCTGGCGTCAGGTCCCGTAGGGAGACCGTAACTTGCCGTCCGTTCTGGTGCGCAATGTAGGCGTACTGGGGGTTAGCATGGAGCAGGTGGACCCTCACGACCAGAGGGTCGGTCTTATGGCTCCTCATGTGCCTCCGGAGAAGGACTTGTGCCGGAGTTTTCAGCCAAGATGGAAGCGAGACCCCGGCGATAGACGTCCTGGGTAAGATAAACAAACGATCGTGAGGGGTCTCGTTTGTGACTGTGCAGAGGAGCGATCTGATGGAGTGAAGGGCATCGGGAAGGACCTCCTGCCAGCGGGGGATTGGGAGACTTCTGGACCGGAGGGCCAGAAGAACGGCCTTCCATACCGTCGCATTCTCCCTCTCCACCTGCCCGTTTCCCTGTGGGTTTTAGCTCGTAGCCCTGCTCGAGGCGATGCCTTTGTTGAGCAGGTACTGATGTAGCTCATCGCTCATGAACGATGTGCCCCGGTCGCTGTGGATGTAGGCAGGGAAACCGAATAGTGTGAAGATGCTGTGCAGCGAACATAGAACAGTACGGCCTAGAACAGGCCCTTCGGCCCTCGATGTTGTGCCGAGCCTTGTCCAAAACCAAGATCAAGCTATCCCACTCCCTGTCATTCTGGTGTGTTCCATGTGCCTACTATCACAGCAGGCAGTCCATTCCACACCCTAACACTCTCTGAGTAAAGAACCTACCTTGGATATCCCTCCTATATCTCCCACCCTGAATCTTATAGTATGCCCCCTTGTAACAGCTACATCCACCCGAGGAAATAGCCTCTGAACGTCCACTCTATCTATCCCCCCTCATCATCTTCTAAACCTCTATTAAGTCGCCTCTCATCCTCCTCTGCTCCAAAGAGAAAATCCCTAGCTCCCTCAACCTTTCCTCTAAGACCTATCCTCCAAACCAGGCAAAATCCTGGCCCCTTCTAATGCTTCCACATCCTTCCTATAGTGAGGTGACCAGAACGGCACACAGTACTCCAAATGTGGTCACACCAGGGTCCTGTACAGTTGCAGCATAACCCCACGGCTCTTAAACTCAAGCTCCCTGTTAATAAACACCAACACGCTATAGGCCTTCTTCACGGCTTTATCCACTTGAGTGGCAACTTTCAGATATCTGTGGTAATGAACCCCAAGATCTCTCTGTTCCTCCACATTCCTCAGAACCCTGCCGTTGACCCTGCAATCCACATTCAAATTTTTCCTACCAAAATGAATCACCTCGCACTTATCAGAGTTAAATATATCTTTTCAAAGACTACTGGGAAGAACTCAGGTTTGACCTGTGGTCTCTTTAAGAGATGGGGGACAAAAATAAATAAGCATGCTTTCCTGTTCCCAATGAAATTTAATAACCTTATGCCTTTATTACGGTGGCTGAGGTCATGTCGGGGAAGCAGGAGTACTCATCGATGACGGTGAGGAAGGATGCATTCCGGTTGGTGGAGGGGAGGGGCCCTTTGAAGTCAATGCTTAGGCGCTCAAAGGGCCGGGAGGCCTTTATCAGGCGGGCCTTGTCTGGCCGGTAGAAGTGCGGTTTGCACTCGCGCAGACTTGGCAGTCCCTGGTCATTGCCTTGATCTCCTCGGTGGAGAAGGGCAGATTGCTGGGCCTTAATGACGTGGGTCAGCCGGGTGACCCCCGGGTGGCAGAGGTCATTGTAGATCGCCCGAAGTCGGTCACCATGTGCGCTGGCGCATGTGCAGGACATCTGGGGGCTCGTTGAGCTTCCCAGGACGATACTTGATATCGTAATTGTAGGTGGGGTGTTCGATCCTCCACCTCAAGATTTTATAATTTTTTCATTTTGCCCCGTTGTGCATTGTCAAACATGAAGGCGACCGATCGTGGTTGGTGATGAGGGTGAACCTCCTACCGGCTAGGTAGTGCCTCCAGTGCCGTACGGCTTCCACTATGGCATGTGCTTCCTTCTCAACTGAGGGGTGTCGAATTTCGGAAGCATGGAGGGTCCGAGAGAAGAATGCTACTGGCCTGCCCGCCTGGTTGAGTGTGGCGGCCAGTGCGACGTCTGACGGATCTCTCTCTACCTGAAAAGGAATGGACTCGTCCACCGCGTGCATTGCGGCCTCGGTGATCTTGGCCTTGATGCGGCTGAAGGCCGAGCGGGCCTCATCCGTCAGGGAAAAGTGGTTGTTTGAATAAGTCTTTGTCCACATAGGTGGGGACCCACTGGGCGCAGTAGAACAGCCCCAGGCATCGTTTTAGGGCCTTGAGGCTGTGGGGAGGGGGAGTTCTGTGAGGGGGCGCCTACGGTCGGGGTCGGGCCCTAGGACTCGGTTCTCTACGACATAGCCGAGGATGGCTAGTCGGGTAATACACAAGACGCACTTTTCTTTGCTGTATGTGAGATTGAGGGATTGGGTGGCCTGGAGGAATCGCTGGAGATTGGCGTCATGGTTCTGCTGGTCATGGCCGCAGATGGTCACAAGTACGGGTATGTAGCCTTAGGCCGGCCCAGACAGACTCTAGCGAAGTGCCCCTTTTTCCCACAATCGCTACACATCGCTGTGCGGGCTGGGCAGTGCTGCCGGAGGTGTTGACCCTGGCCGCAGAAGTAGCACTGCGGTTCCCCGGGCTGGGCTGGCAAATGCACGGCATAGGCCTGCGACGTAGTCGTGTCCAACGGGGGCCGCGACGCGGGTATCCACGAGGGGTTCGCCAGGCCCGCGGGTAACGCATCGAGATTCTGGTAGGCCACCTCTAGCGAGGTAGCTAGCTTTACCGTGTCCCGCAGGTCGGAGGTCCCGTTTTCCACCAGACGCTGCCTCATATAGTTCAAGTGGACCCCCGCCACGTAGGTGTCCCGGATCTGAGAGTTCATGTGTTCCTCCACCGTCACATCTCGATAGCTGCAGTTCCTCGCGAGTAGGGTCAGGATTTCCAAATACTCATCCAGCGATTCTCCTGCGCGTTGACGGCGAGTAGTGAGGAGGTGTCTGGCGAACACCTCATTTACGGGCTGTACGAAGTGTGCCTTGAGAGTTGCGACCGCCGCCTCGTACGTGGCCGTTTTCTCGATCATTACTGAGATTCGGTGGCTCACCCGAGTGTGGAGGAGTCGCAGCTTGAGAGTCTCTGAGGGAGGCGTTGTGGAGGAGCCGAGATAGGCCTCGAAGCATCGGAGCCAATGTTTGAATATTTCCTTGGCTTCGGACGTCGAGTTCGAGCCTGTCTGGCTTTCGAGCAGCTTCCATAGTGCTGTTGATGACTAATAAATTGATATACCTTCAATTCACTGAGAGCCAGAGAGAGCAAGTGAACAGTAGGCTTTATTAGTCATGAACTTGCCTAGCCAGAGTCGGTTGTACAGATGAATGCCGCCCATAGGTGGCCGGTCTATATATGGCCCCTGTGAGGGTGGAGCCAGAGGCGGAGCCATACCGGGGTTACAGTACAGTACCTGGAAGCAGCTCGTATCACCACTTCCAGGTCATAGGTTACAGTATCATACATGCATTATGGTGAAAACATTCACCACACTGAGGTATGCGTCTCTGTGCTGGTGAAAGGTGGATAGCTGTGACGCTTCAATGGTGGTCTCCTCGGAGATCTGCTCTCAGGCTGTCCTTTGGGTGGTGGGAGGAGGGAAACGGATCTGGATGGCCGGACCAACCAGATGGAGATCCTAGGAGAAAATGGACATGTGGTCAGTGAGAAAGAAGGTTCATTTTAGATCATAGAATTTACAGTGCAGAAGGAGGCCATTCGGCCCATCGAGTCTGCATCGGCTCCTGGAAAGAGCACCCTACCCAAGATTAACACCTCCACCTTATCCCCATAACCCAGTAACCCCACCCAACACTAAGGGCAATTTTGGACACTAAGGGCAATTCATCATGTCCAATCCACCTAACTTACACATCTTTGGACTGTGGGAGGAAACCGGAGCACCCGGAGGAAACCCACGCACGCACGGGGAGGATGTGCAGACTCCGCACAGACAGTGACCCAAGCCGGAATCGAACTTGGGACCCTGGAGCTGTGAAGCGATTGTGCTATTCACAATGCTACCGTGCTGCCATGAACAACTCACTTGAGAAAGATCATCTGGTAAAGGGGCAGTGGATCCTCACTTCTGTGAAAAAGCCTCACTTCTGTGAAAAAGCCTCACTTCTGTGAAAAACCACAAAGGGGTGAGGACTCGGATCTCTGGGGACAAAACAAAACTCGGATCTAGGACATTCTTAATTGGTACCCTTTCCACAAACATTCGCTTTCCTCACCAGTGACGCACAGTGGTAACTATGTGCACCAACACCAGGTGGCACTGCAGCAACTTGCCAAGGCTCCCCCGACAGCACCTTTCATGATCTATAACAGCTTGAAGACCAAGGGCCACAGATTGATCAGAACATCACCACCTACAAGTTTCTCTCCAAATTACAAACCATCCTGATTGCCATTCTTTCACTCGCTGTGAAAATCCTGAAATCTTTTCCTTACAGCTCTTTGGTGTACTTGCACCAAATGGACTCTAGCAGTTCAAAAAGGCAGCCCACCACCACCTTCTCATGGGCAATTGGGAATGGGCAATAAATGCTGGCCTTGCCAGTGATACCTACATACCGTGAACGAATCAATAAAAACAAGTAGCATTGTAAATCTCCTGTAGTACTGTAAGTGATTTTCCTGCTGAGTTGAGAGGGAGATTCAGAGGAGCAATGACTGAGTGTTGATCAGGTGGAAAATGAGCAGAGGCGGAAATGAGGTTTGAAATCTGGAGGTCAGACTTGGATCAGCAGTCAGTCGACAAAGTTTTTGCTGTACCGTTTCAAGCCCTGGGAGAGAGCTATGGGAGCAGTATTCAAATATTGGATGGACTTGCGCATGTTCAAATGGTCTTGTAAAGGGTTGAGAGTAACTAGGGAGAGAAAGTTTTGGCAAGAAAGAAGTAACAGTGTTTCTTGGAGGCAGCTTTATATCCCACATATGCAATGATATATGGTTCCTGCTTCACATCAGTCAGATTTTCAATTACTGCATTAAAAGTGATTTAATAACTCAGAATAGAGAGAATTAAGGAAAAACAGAAATATAAGCCACTACAAGAGAGGAAATGTGAGTGCCTTAACAAACTAAACACACACGGGAAGCGAGTGGGCATTGCAGGATATATATAGGACACTCGGGAGTGCTGAATTCCAAGAGAATGATGTCAGCAAAGCTCAGCACTTGCAGGTGTGTGCATGTGTGTGGTACAGTAGGACTGCACTTGGATTTTTCACAAACAGTTTAGACTTAATGCTGGGGAGGGAGATTGTGGCAAGTATCACTAAATATTATAACCAAGCTGCAATGCAACCTTCTTCATGTTGCTGTAGCCTTGCCAGCAACAACAGAGGTTGGAATCAGACAGCAAGAAGCACTGGAGTCAAGTCAATTTCTTTTTTCCCCCCACTATAGTTTTCTTCACTGCACAATTGACTCCTGTTGGAATTCAGTTCCATTGTTCCTCGTTCGAGTGGTTACTCCTCGTGCAAGCTTCATCAACTGTGATAGTATGACCGCAATCCCTATCCTCCACTTGTCTGGCTCTCAACATACAGCTGCTTTCACTTAATAAGATGCCAATGAAGTCAGCTATATTAAACTCAGTTTAAGTGAAAAAATCCAAGACTGCAGGTTATTTTACTTGATAAAACCAAATTACCAAGTATTCTAATGACTGGCTATGCAAGGAACACAATGCAACAATTGGAAGACACCTCCACATGCGCACGTGTATTTTCACAGTAGGATTCAGTGGGTATTCATCAGAACAGGGCCGGTTTTAAGCCTATTTGACCAATTTTATCAAATTGGGCCCCGCACCTTAAGGGGCCCCCGCGCAGGCGGCGACAGAGTTACCGTTTGAAGCCTTTTCTGTGTTCTAACAGTCGCATCAGGTGAAAGAAGTTTTTCAAAACTAAAACTGATTAAAAAAATAAAACTTTCATATTGTCTTTCAAAATTTTAGTATGTCAAGCATTTAATGTTTTTTTTTGGTTAAAGACGAGCATACTACACGAAATATAAACATACATAAATTTTTACTTTTGTAGAGTAGGGGCCCCGCCATCACTTTTCTAATTGGGCCCGCAATTCCTAGCACCGGCCCTGCATCAGAACAGGAATTCAGGGCCTGAATTTTTTGTCCATCGGGTGCACACACTCGGCGGTCATGGAAACAGGTATTAAACGTGTTCATAACTGTGGTCAGCCCCAGAGCACAATTTCATTATGGTTGGCCAATTAACAGCCAGTCAGTGGGAAATTTGCTCTGCGAAAGGCTGCCTTGGAGATCAAGAGAGTGTAGGAGCCAGGGAAATGGATAGTAGGCTGGTGCTTCCATTACACTCCATTGGGGACAGTCATCACGGGGCTGTCTCGGGGAAATGCTCACCTGTGAAAAATAAATCTATACAAAAAACAATGCAAAGAGTGTTTGGATAGCACATTCAAACACAAACCTCAGTCCCCAGACACGCATCTAAATTTTATTTCAGCCCTCACATTTCATCATAATGACCACCAGTCCAATTGGCCAAATGTAAAAGCAGACAAACCATTTAAAATTGCATTCAATTGGCCTATTAATGGGCTAAATTGCCGTCTTGCGCATGCCCACTGACTGAAATATTGCATGGGTGCACAATGATGGCAGGATGTGCACTTGATGTCTTTTTGTGTGATTTCACTTGTTTGCGGGTCGGACGCACACCCAACCAATCAACATAATATTCTGGCCCTGGTCAATTTTCCTCCTTCCCTGTTGCCGTTCCAATTAATTGTCTTTCCAACTAAAATCAGATACCTCAGACCAGCATTCCACACAAAGACCTGCATATCAGAAACATATGGGAGTCTTTTTTAAATTCAATCTGTTAGCTGTATTTATTGTCCATCACTAGCTGCCCGAAAAATTGACTGATGCAACTAACGCTTGCCGGAATACTGCAGAGGATGAAGAGTCAACTTTGACAAAGAGTCATCCAGCCTCGAAATGTTAGCGCCCTTCTCTCTCCACAAATGCTGTCACACCTGCTGAGATTATCCAGTATTTTCTGTTTTTGTATCTCATAGCATGGGCCACTGGATAAGGCTGGAAGAATGAGAATATTGTCTTATCTTTTTCCCCCTTTTCCCAAATGCAATAAGGCTAGCAGATCCCCAACTTCCAGGTTAGCCTACACAAATCATCAAACCTGGTACATTTTGGTCAGCATACGCTTCATCTGACAGTGAGTTTTTATATATTTATATTTAAGGATTAATTCGATTTAATTATGAGATTTATTAGATTTAGTCATATCGTTAGGGATTCCAATCAGCATGAATTACTAACAAAAAGAAAAACATGGCCCACTGTGCTGACCAAAACATGTCCAGTAGGGTCTCCAAACTCTCACGGATTTACAGTTTTCCATTTGCATCAGCAATTTCTCATCATTGTGATCTCCCTTTATTCTATGACACAAGTGCCATAATAATAGAGACAAGAACATCAGAACACAGTCAAGATGCAGACAGCCAACCATATATAGGACATAAGACAGCTAATAATTTTGGGGCACAAGACATGAGCATTCATTATGCTAGAGAGATAGTGGACCATATAGAGGATACAAGGGAGCTGTGAATATCGATGATAGAAAGCTAGCCAGCAATTTAGAGACAGTCAGGAATCTACAGGAGACAAGTACCATGCAACGCTACCTAGGAACTCCGAGTAGATCTGGACATTGATCAGATCATGATGCTTTCCCTGCTTATAATGTCTAACCTTAGCCTTGGCTGCGATGGTCCTGTGTCATGCCTGTGGCAGAGCATTCCGAAAAAAGGAGTGCAGAAACTGAAAAGTAATAAGAGACAATCAGGAATTTATGTAACACAGAGCAAATATGAATTTAATTCCGTACAATATAGTTAATACAGTGCAGAATGATGCTCCAATCTGTGAAATCAAACTGTGGAGCATACTATTCACATCAAAAGACTCAGCAATCACTGGAATTATCTCACCTGTCATAATTTTGTCAAATGTAACCAGAAGTCAAAGAAGTTTTCAGGATTAAAATGCCAAATGTCAGTTAGAGTCTGCACTGACCTAAACAGTCGTGTAAGCAACTGACAATATGTGACATCCCATTGCACGTTTGCCCTGAGCTCACTTTTTTTAATACTTGACTTGGATAAAGGAAGCACATTTTCAGCCCAGTTAATTTGCTCAACTAAGCTGCAGGGCAAGGGTGCAATAGATACAAGTGCAATTATTTACAAAATTATTCACTAACCACCATCATTTACTTTAAAAAGTCACAATGCGCAGGTAGCCATTTGCCTCAGAAAAACAAAATAAACTTTTTTGCTTCCAGAATTTGCGTATCCTTGTTTATCAAAACATTTACATCATGCAGAAAGTTTTTTTTCCACAAAAACAATTGGGTGATTTAGTATTCTTACTCGAAACGTTAATTGGCACATTGATTATTTACCCTCCTCAAAAATTTCTCCCAAACTGTTAGTATTTATGTTGGCTGTGAACTGTCTCTAAGCTGAAGAGGTTTAGTTGCCTTACTGCTCTCCTACAGTACAGAGTTGAACTCCTGCCAAGCAGATAGGAACAAGTATCCAGTTCGAAAAGGAATTTTTTTTTTTGTTTTCTTTGGCCCACATGTTGAGGAGAACAGTTTCCACCTCATCTTGACTGGTCAAAGGTTGTGAAATATTGAACATTTCAAGCCATTCATTATGTAGTTGCTTGCTTCTTCTGCACAAACAAAATGGCTGACAGCTTCCAAATCTGGATGGGGGTCAGGAAGATGAGGGTTAAAGGTCGCTGGAAGAAACCCAAGAAAAACTGAAGTTTTGGATTTGGAAGGAGACCAGTTTCATCTCTTCTCTCCCAAACGACATTCCATTATTTCAGTTCACTGCAACACAGTAATAAATAATTGTCATGTTGTATCGAGTGTGAAATCCAAGCCAAAAGCATAAGACGCAAATAATGCTGGAATTCATGCGTGGATGTGGAAGTGTTGCTGTGCTCCCACTCGGGTTTTATTTTGTTTTAAATCCATTCAATTAAAAGGTCAATTGACGATTTAATTTTTTTTTCACATAATTGCACCGGTGAAGACAACCAGATCATAGCAACAAGAAAATTTCAGTTCAAGAAACCATCTGCTTTGTTCACAGTTCAAAATTGTTACTTCGCAATTTCACCAGAATGATTTATTTCTTATCTCTGAGAAAGGTAGATGAAGGGAAAAGGCCGTCAGGGCAGAACACCAACAAGGCTGGGTTGGGTGGGGAGAAGATGAGATGAATCAAGCAGCGCTGATTAGGCGACACCAAATTTGGCTTTTAAAAGCTCATAGAATGAAGGAACATAACAATGACAAAAGAAAAAGAAGTGGCACCATTCTCTCAACACTGCTCCACAATTCAAGAACCTCATGGCTGAACTCCCATCGTATCCCCATCTATTTCATCAGTGCTCAAAAATACATCAATCTCTGACTTGATCATTACTCATGGTCTGAGCCTCCACATCCTTCTAACGTAAAAGAAAGACTAGCGTTAGTGAGATGTTCACAGTATTGAGGGCTGTGAAACAAGCAGTTAAACAATGCAGCAAGTCTATTTCAACAGAGTGAGAATGTAGCAAAGAGGAAGAAAGAGCAGGTAAAAAAACAAAGTGAAGCTGACGAGCAATAGAAAAGATAAGTAGAGAGAGATTGAACAGGAAGAAACTGTGACTGAGTCTTTATTTTTTTCAAATTTAGAGTACCAATTCATTTTTTCCAATTAAGGGGCAATTTAGCGTGGCCAATCCACCTACCCTGCACATCTTTGGGTTGTGGGGGCGAAACCCACGCAAACACGGGGAGAATGTGCAAACTCCACACGGACAGTGACCCAGAGCTGGGATTGAGCCTGGAACCTCAGCGCCGTGAGACATCAATGCTAACCACTGCACCACCGTGCTGCCCCTGAGTCTTTATTTTTAAGCTTGAAAATTAAAAGGAACAATTCTGCTTTTTGCCAGCAAGGCCAATTCTTTTATATTGTGCTGTGTTTCTTAGAGCTTGGCTTGATTTCCCTGATGACATGCAGTCAGTGCTGAACCAGATGGGCTTCCAGCCACATTGACAGCAGCACCTAACTGCAAATTACTGCAGTTAGTAACAGAAGCACTGCATTGAGAACACACAATCCGATGAGTAATTTTATTACCAGTTTAGGAATCATAAAATATAAATGAGTTTTATTGTTCAAGGTCTCCCTACGCCTTCATCAGTTTAAAAAAAAATTGCCATTGAGTAACTGAACCAATCAGACCAGGAAGGTCTTGGGTTTGATCCCTCATGACAGCCTGCAACAAAATCCGCAACATTAATAAACTTGCAGAGTGGGAGTGTAATTAGCAAATTAATTTCAATGTAGCTAAATGTGAGGTCGAAAGAGGAGAAAGGCCACATATTCCTTGGATAATAAATGCATTGGAGGAGCAAAGGGATCTAGAGACAGTCACAAATCATTCAAATTCAGCAACCATTCTTCTGCAGAGCTCGGAACATTGGGCATAATGCAAATAAAGCTCTCCTACTGCCAGTTAACAATGCCAATTCATGAAGAGTACCTCCCAGTAATTTCAAATCTGCACTTCTACACAACAATCAATGACAAATTCAACAATGAACTGTTAGGGACACCTGGTCAACCCTCAACAACGGCTAAGATGCGGAGCCAAATGTGTAGCGTTTTTTAATAGATTGATTCGTTCTGGGAGCAAGAATACAAGAAATAGGGCTTTGTTATTTAATAAAAAACTTTATGAAAACAAAAGAAATGAAAACAATATTTACACTTTTACTTCAAACTCTAACATTAACAGATTGCATGCAGCTTCTTAACCTTAACACTAGTCCCATCAAACAATATTTTGCATCAAAATAGAGCTCTCGTTCCACTCACACAGAAAGGTAAAGGCACCACTTGGAGTTAAGAAGCCATCTTTCTTCTGTAAGGGACATTCGTTCAGAACTATTTCTCTCACGACAGAGAGAATCAATTTTGGAACAGACAAGAGAGAAGGAAGTGAGCAGCACAAGATAGGACATGAAATCTGCTACACAGGAAATGGCGAAAGCAGCCATCTTAGAGGTTATGAAAAAAGCCACACAAACAAAATTGGGAATGACCATATTCAAAGTCAGTATATTTGCACTTTGAAAGCTGTTTCAAGCTTTTTCTTTTCAATAAAGCAGCTACTATTCCCCGAACAGGCGCCGGAATGTGGCGACTAGGGGCTTTTCACAGTAGCTTCATTGAAGCCTACTCGTGACAATAAGCGATTTTCTTTCTTCTTTCTTTCTACTGTCGTTGGTACAATACTCAAGGGCCAAACATATTGGTACAAACACAACACAAGATTATCATAGAATTTACAGTGCAGAAGGAGGCCACTTGGCCCATCGAGTCTGCACCGGCACTTGGAAAGAGCACCATCCCCGAGGTCAACACCTCCACCCTATCCCCAAAACCCAGTAACCCCACCCAGCACGAAGGGCAATTTGGACACTAAGGGCAATTTATCATGGATAATCCACCTAACCTGCACATCTCTGGACTGTGGGAGGAAACCGGAGCACCCGGAGGAAATCCACGCACACACGGGGAGGATGTGCAGACTCCGCACAGACAGTGACCCAAGCCAGAATCGAACCTGGGACCCTGGAGTTGTGAAGCAATTGTGCTATCCACAATGCTACCGTGCTGCCCACCATAAGATGGTAATTTCTCAAGAAAGTCCGCCATTGATCCAAACAGAGGTTCAAGTATTGTTGGAGGAAGAGAAAAGTTTCAGCTGATCACGTTACACATGAACCTCCAGATTAAACTTTCGCCTCTTAATCACCACGAAGTATCGGTTATTGTGTTTATTCTGCACATAGGAGAGAGTTAAAGTTCCCTTTTCTGGAGGGCTGGATGGTGTGTTGGGTCAAAAATAAATCTTGCATGTGGGACCAAGATCAAATCCAGCCCTGGCTGAAGGAATTACTCTTTGTCAGTGATGAGACCATCAATTCACAAGACACATGATTGGAAGTGAACAGTGTTTTTAATAGTCTTACAACTGAGCCTGCCTGCGATGAGATGAACTGAGAGCAGGCTTACGACTGCAGAGCTTTATACTTCCGGTTAGTGGGAGGGGCCATGGGTGGAGCCATGGGCGGAGCCAAGGGTGGAGCCCAGTACAAGCTCCTCATCTCCCCCTATGGGCAGAGTCACGCAACGGCTCGTATACAGAGCCCACAAGAACACAATATACGTAAGGCAATACAGTGTGAATTAATGAGTTATATAATTCACCACATTCATCCCCTATTTAAAAAAATCAAGTCCGGCGGTGGTGATGGGTCTACAAATTGAGTAGGTCCGGCGGCCGAGTCGTCCTTTGGGATCGGCGGGGCACCGGGGTTGCAGCCTCTTCGGGTGGCTGGGTGGGGGCGGTCGGCGAGGGTACGATAGTGGACTCCGGGGGTGATTCGGTCCAAGCTTCGTACCCGACTGGTGCGACGGGCGACGGTGAGCGCAGGAAACCTATAGGCACGGGGGTGCGGGGCACGGGCAGTGAACCTATAGGTGCGTGGGCGCGGAAGGTTGGGTGGGGTGTAGTGTAAGGGGTAGCTCGGCGGTAGTGGTGGTGGAGTTGGATCCTGCAGGCGCCAGGTCCCGGAGGGAAACAGTGTCCTGACGGCTGTCAGGGTTTTCGATGAAAGCATATTGGGGGTTCGAGTGGAGTAGGAGCACTCTTTCTACGAGTAGATCAGTTTTGTGGGCCCGGACGTGCTTCCGGAGGAGAACCGGGCCCGGTGTCTTCAACCATGCTGGGAGCGAAACCCCCGTGGTAGTGCCCCTAGAAAAAACAAATAGCTGTTCATGAGGGGTCTGGCTGGTGGCTGTGCATAGGAGGGACCTAATAGCGTGGAGCGCGTCGGGGAGGACCTCCTGCCAATGGGAGGTCAGGAGATTCCTGGACCGGAGGGTCAGTAGGACGGTCTTCCAGACAGTCGAGTTCTCCTTCTCCACCTGCCCGTTGCCCCTGGGGTTGTAGCTGGTAGTCCTGCTCGAGGCGGTTCCCCTGTCGAGCAGGTACTGACGCAGCTCGTCGCTCATAAAGGACGAACCCCTATCGCTGTGTACGTAGCTGGGGAAACCAAACAGGGTGAAGATACTGTGCAGGGCTCTGATTGTGTGGGAGGTCATATCAGGGCATGGGATAGCAAAGGGGAAGCGGGAGAACTCGTCGATGACGTTCAGAAAGTACACATTTCGATTGGTTGAGGGGAGTGGCCCTTTTTCAATCGATGCTCAGGCGTTCAAATGGTTGGGAGGCCTTTACCAGGTAGGCCTCGTCTTGTCTATAGAAGTGTGGTTTGCACTCTGCGCAGATCGGGCAATCCCTGGTGATGGCTTTTACCTCCTCGGTGGAGAAAGGCAGATTTCGGGCTTTGATGTAGTGGGCGAGCCGGGTGACCCTTGGGTGGCAGAGGACATTGTGGATAGCTTACAGGCGGTCGTCTTGAGCGCTGGCGCACGTGCCGCGGGACAAGGCATCTGGGGGCTTGTTGAGCTTCCCCGGTCGATACACAATATCGTACTTGTAGGCAGAGAGTTCGATCCTCCACCGCAGGATTTTATCATTTTTAAATTTTGCCCCTTTGTGAGTTGTCAAACATGAAGGCAACCGATCTTTGGTCGGTGATGAGGGTGAACCTCCTACCAGCGAGGTAGTGCCTCAAGTGTCGTATAGCTTCCACGATGGCTTGTGCTTCGTTTTCGACAGGAGTGTCGAAGTTCCGAAGCAGAGAGGGTTCAGGAGAAAAAGGCGACTGGTCTCCCTGCCTGATTCAGGGTGGCGGCGAGAGCGACCTCTGAGGCGTCGCTCTCCACCTGGAAGGGGACGGATTCATCCACCGCCCACACGGCCGCCTTGGCGATGTCCTCCTTGATGCAGTTGAAGACCTGGCGGGCCTCAGCTGACAGACGAAAAAGTGTGGCCTTAAAGAGTGGGCGGGCTTTGTCCGCATACTGAGGGACCCACTGGGCATAATACGAGAAGAATCCCAGGCACCTCTTGAGGGCCCTGGGACAATGAGTGAGAGGGAGTTGTAAGAGTCGGTCCGGTCCGGGTCGGGGCCCAGGATTCTGTTTTCCACGACATAGCTGAGGATGGCTAGTCTGGTAGTGCGGAAAATGCATTTCTCCTTATTGTAGGTGAGATTGAGTTTCTGGGCGGTTTGGAGAAATCGGTGGAGGTTGGCGTCGTGGTACTGCTGATCATGGCCGCAGATGGTGACATTGTCCAAGTACGGAAACGTGGCCCACAGCCCGTACTGGTCCACCATTCGGTCCATTGCTCTTTGGAACACCGAGACCCCATTCGTGACGCCAAAGGGAACCCGGAGGAAATGGAATAGGCGGCCATCTGCCTCGAATGCCGTGTAGTGGCGTTCCTCCGGGCTAATTGGGAGCTGGTGGTATGCAGACTTCAGATCCACCGTGGAGAAGATGAGGTACTGGGCGATCTGATTCACCATGTCTGCAATCCTGGGAAGGGGGTACGCATCGAGGAGCGTGAACCGATTAATGGTTTGGCTATAGTCCACTACTACAGCTGCAGCATTACGGGGCCTGTGAGTTTGGGAAGCAAGTGCTCTGGGCTGCGGGAGAGTTTGGACTAGGAGTTTCCTTCGCTAGGCAGACCCGGGCATAGTGTCCTTTGCGACCGCAGCTGCTACATGTTGCGTTGCGGGCCGGGCAGTGCTGCTGTGGGTGTTGGGGCTGCCCACACAAATGGCACGCTGGAGCTGCATAGTGGGTGGGTGGCCGCGCGGCTCAGGCCTGGGGCAATCACTGGTCAGGGGCCCATGATGTGTGCTCCAAGTGTCAGTGTCAGTCCTCCCAAGTTCTGGGCCCCTTTCTCAAGCAACCGTTGGCGCATAGTTGGACCTGAGCCCTTCCACGTATACATCCCGGACAGCGAGCTCCATATGTTGGGTAGCTGTTACAGCCTGATAATTGCAGTCCTGAGCTAAGGCTTTTAAATCGCGCAGGAATTCTTCCAGCGACTCCGCGGGGCGCTGGTGGCGGGTTGTAAAAATGTGGCGCGCGTAGACCTCGTTAATGGGCCTCACGTACATTCGATCGAGCATGGCCAGGGCCTCCGTATACGAGGTTGTACAGTTAAGTTGAGTAGATATACGGTGGCTCACCCTTGCGTGCCGTAGGCTGAGTTTCTGCTCAGCCAGGTAGGCCTTGAAACATCTGAGCCAGTGTAGAAAGATTTATTTCGCCTCTGCAGCCTGCGGGTCGAGTTCTAGTCGGTCAGGTTTGAGGGCTGATTCCATAGTAGTTTTCTTCAAGTTTCCTAAGGCTATTGAATTGATGAGACCATCAATTCACAAGACACGTGATTGGAAGTGAACAGTGGTTTTAATAGTCTTACAACTGAGCCTGCCTGCGACGAGATGAACTGAGAGCAGGCTTACGACTGCAGAGCTTTATACTTCCGGTTAGTGGGAGCAGCCATGGGTGGGGCCATGGGCGGAGCCAAGGGTGGAGCCCAGTACAAACTCCTCATCTCCCCCTATGGGCAGAGCCGCGCAACGGCTCGTATACAGAGCCCACACGGACACAATATACATAAGGCAATACAGTGTGAATTAATGAGTTATATAATTCACCACAGTCAGTTGTCTGTAAATTTCCTGCAAGGAAAATCAAAGCATCTCCCATTGTGGAGTCACAAACTCTCTTCCGATGTCAGTCCTGAAACAGAGTAGACAAAACTTTACTCTGCATTTAACAATATTGCACCTCACCAAGAAGTGCTTAATGCTGATAATTGGTATGTCAAATGTAAAGTATTCCAACCCACAGCAGTGAAATCCCTCACCTGAAGGAGCACAGCATTTAACACCAAAGTACTTTTTCAACATAGTGGGAAATGTGCTTACAATTTCATGTCAGACAGATCCTGTATCAAGTCCAAATGAACCCTGGTTTGCAATGTAGAAATTCAACAAATATTGAATCTTGCAGTACTGCCAAGCCCTTCGAGAAAAATTCAGGCTCACACACACACTTTCTCTTGTTCCTCTATATGCCTAGTTTCATCCCCTCCCCAACAACTATCAACCACCATAAATAAAGCAAAATGATAAATCCATAGTCTGGCCTCCAACGTTGCTGCTCTCAGGAGGTACATCAGCTCCATTTGGAGGGCCTGCCTCCCTGCCATTAACTCCCCTCCTCCTCTGTGGGGAATATTTGGCCTCTGCTTACTACTTCCCTGCAGCAAAACAACTGCGATCAGCAAAAGTTATTTTGCAACCATAAATAACAAGGAAATACATCACCTAACAAGATTACAACTCCCAACATGGAATGGATGAAAAAAAGATTCTGTCGTTATGTATGTTTGTTAAATTTGATTTCATGATCAAACTTCACACAGAATACTTTCTGCAGATGTTAGACTGAAAACTTGCAGACCTTTATTTGTAAAGCTGGGAAACACATCGAGTACTTAATGGTCTCTTATATTTCCAAACAACTTCTAGCTTGAACAGCTTATAGTCATTGTCCCTTGATGGAAGTTTTATTAAGGATGGTTGCTGAGAGAAGAAGGAAGGAAAAATTGGAGCAATATTTCAACTCAGAATGCACAGATGGAGACTCAACCCTCAAGGTTCATGAAAAGGAGGGAAATTAGAAAACCATCAATATGACTCAAAGCTGGTGTTTTAAATCTCTTCAGTTTGCCTGAGTAAAAGACTGGGAGATAAAGGGCATGATTCTCCCAAAAGGGAACAAAGTCCCCAAGCGAGCGCATTTAAATTGGATCCCACAGTACCCAACAGACTTGTAAAGTTTAACTTATGAAGCCGAGGCCTATCATGTGCCATTTGGATACCCAGATATCGGAAGCTACCGTTGGTCTGGCGGAAAGGTAATACACCCAGATTGGCTCCCCTCCCTGGGGGATTAACCAGAAAATATTTATTCTTTCCCAGGTTTAACTTATAACACGAGATGGAGCCAAAGCTCCTCAGCAGTTCCATAGAGAAGAGACCAGATCAAAATACAGCCCTCGTTCCACTCACATATACAGTCAAAGGCATCACTTGCAGTAAAGAAACCATCTATCAATGGCAGCGCAGTGGTGCAGTGGTTAGCACTGCTGCCTCACAGTGCCGAGGTCCCAGGTTCAATCACAGCTCTGGGTCACTGTCCGTGTGGAGTTTGCACATTCTCTCCGTCTTTGCGTGGGTTTCTCCCCTACAACCCAAAGATGTGCAGGGTAGGTGGATTGGCCAATGCTAAATTGCCCCTTAATTGGAAAAAATGAATTGTGTGCTCTAAATTTATAAAAAATTAAGAAGAAAAAGCCATCTTTCTTCTGTGAGGGTCATTCATTCAGAACCCGTTTCCAAATCTTTCTCTCGTGACAGAGAGAGATAATTAATTTTGGAACAGGCAAGAGAGAAGGAAGAGAGCAGCATGAGACAGGTCACGACATACGATAGAAAAGCATCACATACAGATACGTCTTCCCTGATTGATCCCCCTCCATCCCCCGGAAGACCTGTGTTATCGCCAGGGGTTCTACCGTCAGGGCAGAAAGGAGCAGTGACGATGGGCACGCCTGTCTTGTACCATTGTTCAGTGGGAACTATCCTGAGCTTGTCACATTAGTGCGAAAGCTAGCATCGGGGGGCCTATACAGAAGCCGCACTCATGAAATGAACATCTGCCGAAATCCAAACCTCCCAAGCATCTCAGTGAGGTACTTGCACTACACCCTATCGAATGCTTTCTCTGTAGCCATAGATATAATCACCATCCGGCTCAGAGGCCAAAGAAGGCGAGAGGACAACTTTCCGAACCAGCCATATATTAGTCAACAGTTGCCAACCTTTCACAATTCCTGTCTGGTCTTCAGCAACTATACCTGGGACACATGGCTCTAAACGTGAAGCCAGCACCTTGGCATCCACACTTAGCAGCAAAATGGGCCTGTAAGAATCATACTTCGTGGGCTCCTTACCGTTTTGTAACATGAGGGGCCTGGAGGCCTGTGAAAGTGCATCCGGTAGCGAACCCCGAGCTAAAACATCGTTGAACATATCTACCATTAATCGCACCAGCTGGTCTGAAATATTTTTGCAAAACTCAACAGGATACCTATCAGGGCTGAGAACCTTGCCCGTCTGCATCAACTAATCACCCTCAGCACTTCCTCTGAGCCGAGCGGGGACCCCAACTCCTCCCTACTCTCCCCCTCTACTTTTGGGAAGAGCAACCTGCCTAGAAACCCCACCATGTCCAACACCCCCTCTGGAGGCTCTGACCTGGAAAGATCCCTATCAAAAGTTTCAAATGTCTGAGTTTGCGTGGGTTTCACCGCCACAACCCAAAGCTGTGCAGGTTAGGTGGATTGTCCATGCTAAATTGCCCCTTAATTGAAAAAAAAAACTTTAAATGCCACATTGACTTCCCTCGATGCAGTCACTAAGCTGCCCCTCGAGTCTCTGATCTGTACAGTCTCCAACGAAGCCGTCTGCTGCCGCGTCGCAGCTGTCTCACAGCCTTTCCGGTGGACATCAAGTCAAACTGCATATTGGAAGCAGCTCCAGCGTAGGATCATCCGAGTAGTGACGATCTGGTTCCAGGATCACCCCCAGCAAACGCTGCCATACCGCCCTCACTGCCCTGTCTAATTGCGCTTTATACAAGATTATCTTTCCTCTTATCACCGGCTTAAGTGCCTCCACTACATGGAGGGAGACCCCGATCCATTCCTGTTGAACCCATTGGCATGGCTATGCATTCACAGAATCGCCATCTCCGCCAACAGCGCCACATCAATCTCCATGGTGCCCGCTGAATGGGATCTGTCCTCGGCTCAAGGTCCATAATATGTGGAGCATGGTCAGAGATTACTGTCGCCAAATATTGCACCTCTGATATCGGGAGCAGGGACTTACCCAGTAAAAAATTGTCTATGCTTGAGTAGACCACAAGATATCAGAGCAGAATTAGTCTGCCCATCTAGTCTGCTCTGTCATTGGATCATATCTGATATATTCCTCATCCTCACTTTCCTACCTTTTCCCATAATCCCTGATCCCTTAATTCATCAAGAAATTCCCTCATTAATGAAGAACAGCATATTTGTGCTTGTGGTGCTGTTACCAACAGACCAAGAACTGGAATGTAGAATTAGACAGAATAGTTCTTTCTTAGAACATAGGAACTAGGAGTAGGCAATTTAACCTCTCGAGCTTTTCCACCGTTCAATACGATCAGGGCTGATCTCAACATGGCCTCATCTCCACCATCCTCCCCCTTCAACCCATTACCAATTCAAAATCTGTCTAACACCTCCTTAAATTTACTCACTTTCCCAGCATCCACTGCACTCTGGGGTAGTGAATTCTACAGAATCATGACCCTTTGAGAGAGTAGTTCCTCCTCATCTCTGTTTTAAATTTGCTCCCCCTTCTCCCGAGACTATGACATCTCATTCTAAAATGTCCCACTAGAGGAAAGATCTGCTCCATGTCTGCGTTATCCATTGCTTTTGTCATCTTACATACCTCAATTTGACCTCCCCTCATTCGTCGAAACTCTAGAGAGTATAGACCTAAATGCTCGATCTCTCTTCATAAGACAAGCCCCTCTTCTCTGGAATCAATCTAGTGAACCTCCTCTGAACTGCCTCCAATGTCACAACATCTTTCCTCAAATAAAGGGACCAAAACTGTGCACAATACTCCAGGTGCAGCAACACTTCCTTACCTTTATACTCTATTTCTTTAGCTGTAATGCCAACATTCCATTTGCTTTTGTAATACCTGCTGTAGCTGCACGCTAGGTTTCTATGACTCACGGCATGAGGAAATCCCTCTGCACTGGAACACCCCAAAGTCTCTCTCCATTTCGATCATTTGCCTTTCCATTTTACCAACCAAAATGGATGACCTCACACTTATCCACATTAAACTACATCTGCCACATTTTGGCCCACTCACCTAACATATCTATTTGTAAGATTCTTATTTCTTCATTGCACTTTACTGTACCACCTATTTTAGTGTCAGCTGCAAATTTGTCTACAGAACCTTCGATCCTTGTATCCAAGTCGTTAATAAAGATTGTAAATAGTTGGAGCCGAAGGACCGAACCCTCTGGCACCCCACCCATTTACATCATGCCATCTGGAAAAAGACCCCATTTATCCCGACTCTCTGACTTCTGTCCGTCAGCCAGTCTTCTATCCTAGCTAAGAAACTATCCCTTTTGATTCTGCACACCAAACTTGGTGTTACTGATCAATATTCCTTGATTCCTGAATACACTAATTACTTTTGATGAAGTGAGGTTACAAATCAGCCATAATCATTTTGAATGACAAAGAGGCTTGAAGGAGTTCACTTCCTTTTCCATTTGCCATGTCCTGAGATGCCCAAGTAACTGTGGGCTAGCCAAGACATGGCAAATGGGTAAATTCCAATGGGACATTCAACCAAAGAGGATACCACAGCCAATCCTGTCCTTTTTTTCATTGACAAACAAATACAGTCCAGCAGCTATAAGCAGGAATGGAAACCCTGGCTCATATTGCAATGCCATCCTAGTCTGTGTGATGTTTCCACTTCATGAAATTAAGGGATAGGAATGGTGGAAACATTTCTGGCACTAGATGTCAGCATCAAGGATAGCATTGTCAATGTAAAGTTCTTCTTGCTTTTCTCCAGGAACTGGAGAACTTCTACTTCCAAGTGTTATTATTTTTCCTGATTCCCACAAAGGTTACCTGGTGAAATCTCGGAGAAAGCCATATTGTCAATTAATACCAAGGAAAAGATTTTATGATACATGTCCACGCCTTTGCAAAACTGAATTGAGGCCCTTCTCACCAACAGTCTAGGGATATGTTCAGCCCACCAGTTGACATTATATTTAAACAAATGCAGTGGCTAACCATTTCACAATGTTGTTTCCCTTTTATGGCATTGATACTACATTGTTGTGGTCTTTAGTCACGAGTCCATCAAAGAGGCATTTAAACCAGTTGTTAATGGAGGTGAGTCCACAATATAATTTGTTCCATCACCTATTTCTCAATTTTAAAAAATGGTGACTCATCAATGAATGCGCACAAGGCAAGAATCTGTCATGGGGGATGGGAAATGCAGAGCAATTTTTCTCATGTAAGCTGCCACTAACCCAGCTCTGTATCATCTGCTGAAGAAAGTGGAAATTAATTCTGTCTGTCTTTGGTCAAGCCAACATATTTTATTACCTCAAATTGTTTCAGATGTACATTAATAACTTCAAGATGCTTTCTTAATTTGTTTTGTTTCCTATCTAATAGACTGCACCTGCTTTCTGTGTAGGGTCCATCCGCACAAAAGTTTGGATGCTGTCCAACTCCAAGCAGTCCATTGAGTGGAAAACTTCCTGAAATCACATTAACAATGGAAAAATGTAGTGAACCCTCTTCAGTGTGTTGTGTATTTGACAAGCAACTTAAGAACTTGCAATTATCTCAAATACCATGCAGATATATTTGGCTAAAATGTAAATGGACAATAACTCTTTCAGGTGCGCTCTTGCTTCCCAGTAAAGAAAAAGTAAGATTGTGCTGAGCTGAGGAGTGCTGACCTGGTCTCTCCACCACACATCCGCTACTCATTGCTGAAGGTAGGGTGTGACTGATGCTCTTTAATTCCCCTGCTCCATTTTTGTGAAGCAGGTAAAATGTGATGCTAATATTCTTGAAATCCAAAGCTCTTGAGAACACATCTGGGATTCTGAGGGTTTGAGACTTCAAAAAAAAAATGGGGACGGTGGAACTCCATGATTAAACCTAGATATGAATAAGGATGGCCGTTGGAATTTAAGAGTGAAGGTTTTCAGATCCTTTCTAAGGCAAAAAAATGTCTTCCTGCAAATTAGAACAGATTCCAAATCGTCTTGTGGCTGGGATCTTGGAGTACAGGGACCATCTGGGGTGAAACAGTATGGAAATTGATATCTTTATTTGAGATATAAACTTTACATGATGTTAAAAAATGGAGACAGTAATCCTGACTTAAGTATTGTGCTGTTTGATAGCTAGCTATGTCATTGTGCTTGATACATTATCCCCAGCTAAATTCACTCAAGTTGTTTATTTTTCATTATTTTTTGACTTTGAGATGTATAAGTTACTTCTCAGACTCTCACAACAAATCCCTGCATCATGCAAGATGAAATAGTGACAGACCCTCGCCATTGTGAGTTCCTAATCATTGACTACTTGGGTGAAAGTGGCACAGTGCAGTATTATCACAACTCAGAGGACAGTGACAATAGTAGAACAAACCCCCTAATCCAGCTCTTGTAAAACAATAACTCAGATAATATTACAATTTATTACAAGAGCCAACACATCGTATAAGCCAGAATGTGTGCTGTCCAAGGCTTATATGTTGTCGGCTGAACTGAAACCAAAATTTAGCAAAATTATTTGACAAAATAAGTGGACAGCCCTCAGATTATTATTGCAATCAAAATGTATTCATCAGGGGAGGGGTGGTTCCCTGTGTACGTGGCGGGATGGGGAAGGAGTTCTTTGGGTTTTTTTAAAATCGGAGATTGGGGCGGCCCGTTGCTGACTTTTTCCGGCCCTGCCCAACCAGCATGGCATTGTGAATGCACATTTCTTCTGCACAATGTGCTGCACTATGTAGCCAGCAAGTTGCACGCCGGTTTTCTCACCTCAGCCAACAACAAGTGCAAAAAAAGAGAATGTTCTGCCCAATTATACTTCTATGCACATGCTCTCCTTTTTACACCCCATCCGCCTCTGTCAGCCTTTTGATCTCTGCTGTGTAATCGGGAGACAGAGGACCAAAATCAGGATTAACGCACCAACATTCTTAAACAGGTCAGGTTAATGTCACAACATATTTGTCAACCACATGTTTGTGCGTCTTTCTTCAGTTGCCAAGTTGATGGAGGGCGTACTGTGTTCCCCATTGACTGTCCTGTTTTATTGTGCTTGTTGGAATTCTGGAGAAACTGGTTACATTACACCAACGAAACAATGCCTTATCATGCCCCTCAAGCATCTCAAAACATATATTTTGTAACATTGTAGTGCAATTAATATTGTTACGCAGCCTCTTTGCACAAATTAGGATCTAAAACAGGGCTGAGATGACCAGTTCGGTTTCTTTGTGGTGCTGTACAGGGGAATATTGCTGGAACTCCCTGCTTGCTTTTATATTCGTGTCAGGGACAAAAGTTGTATTTACATTCCAGTTTGCACCTTCAGGATGTGCTCTGAATACGGTTACTCCAACACTATCTTCAACGCATTGTACCCCAAATTCACCGTACGCAAGGGATTCAAGTCAGAATAGAACACCAACAAGTCAGTGAATTAATAGATTTGCAATTATGATGCACTTAAATAAGCGGCACCTTACTTTTTAGTGGAGGTTAGGAGCTGGATAACTGGTCGCCGGCTGCCAAGAAGTGTGCTGTTCCTGCAAGTAAAAATGCACAAACACAACAAAACATTTAAAATCTTTCGGCAACAACTATGAAACAAAACTCCCAGATACTACTATTGCAAAGGAAGTATGAAAATCTATTTCTTTCTTGAAATTACAGGATGTTCTTCAGTTGCAACTCATACTCAACTATTCTCAGATTATTGGAATAGCGCACAGTTTTATGTGGTTCAGCATTGTTATGACACCCTCGGCCACTCATCCCGGACTCTCAACACAAGTGAATTAACCAATAATTCTTCTGAAGGTACAAAGATCTTTGGCTGTTGGCTGCCCAACAGTCACAATCGACCAGGGCAGCATGGTAGCATAGTGGTTAGCACAATTGCTTCACAGCTCCAGGGTCCCAGGTTCGATTCCCGGCTGGGTCACTGTCTGTGCGGAGTCTGCACATTCCCCCCGTGTCTGTGTGGGTTTCCTCCGGGTGCTCCGGTTTCCTCCCACAGTCCAAAGATGTGCAGGTTAGGTGGATTGGCCATGATAAATTGCCCCTAGTGTCCAAAATTGCCCTTAGTGTTGGTTGAGTGGGGTTACTGGGTTATAGGGATAGGGTGATGTGGGCTTGGGTAGGGTACTCTTTCCAAAAGCCGGTGCAGACTCGATGGGCCGAATGGCCTCCTTCTGCACTGTAAATTCTATGAATTACTCTATGAATTACTGGTTATAACAGAAATAGAGATGAAATATGCAGTAATTTCAGCTGGATAAGAAGCTAACCTACTAACTCCCTTTAACTGTCTCACCCTCTACCCATTCACAGAACACCAGAGGAGTGGAAAAGGCACAAAATAAGAGTCCTTGCTTCAGATGATGAGTTGTTTGAAGCAGACTTTCTTCCCAAAACGCTGGTTGGTCAAAGCCTCTAGTTTACAGTTTGTGATGGTCTCCATGTAGTCATTTGTTCAGTACTCCAAGCAGTAGGCTTCGCCTTGAGAGACTCTTTAGCTTGTATTAAACTGGGCCTTCAACTAGAAGGTTCACCTTCAGACCTGTTTCTTTATTGAGACCCTTTGTCTCACATCAAACTCGGCTTCCAGCCCATGGTTTGACAGTGCAGTTCCAAGAGAATGGCCCCAAAACTTCCTAAAGAGAGAATTCACTAGACTTTCTTTGGGGAAGCTTTGTAGCATTTTTTCTGGAGTGGATTTAGTTAAATCTTTTCACCTCCTGTGTCAGAACCAAAAGTGAAACCAAACAAATCAGCCTTGGCACTCAAAAGCACCTCAGAGGAAAGATATCCAATAACTGCCATTTTCCATGATGTGGAGATGCCGGCGTGGACTGGGGTAAGCACAGTAAGAAGTCTTACAACACCAGGTTAAAGTCCAACAGGTTTGTTTCAAACACTAGCTTTCGGAGCACTGCTCCTTCCTTGTAACAATTCACATCTCTTTAACCTGGGTTTACAATTCACACCTCTTTAACCTGGGGTTACCCCTATCTCTGGATCTGTAAAGACTTAATTACCTGCAAATGCTCGCATTCTAAGCATTGTCTGGCATCTTTGAATTTGTCCATATATATGTTTCTGGAACATACCTCTTCATTCACCTGAGGAAGGAGCAGTGCTCCGAAAGCTAGTGTTTGAAACAAACCTGTTGGACTTTAACCTGGTGTTGTCAGACTTCTTACTGTGCCATTTGCCAGGCCACCAGCCAAGTCAATCAACTAGCATCGATGTCAGCCAATCGGCAAACACCAGCCTAAAACGGCAGTTTTCTGGAATCTGCCTATTTGAATTAAAGGCTGCTTTGCCGTTAAGTCACGTTGCCTTGAAGGCACAGGCCCATTAATCTTCCATGGATCAAAATTGTAATTGCAAAAATAAAATAAAGGGAAAATAAGGGAACAGACAGCAACAAACAGGAGGGCTCTTACAGTATGCACCATAGAAAGTGATCCAAAGTGAGCTTTACATAGCAATTCAAGGACAACCAATGGGGCTGATTCTGGTCAATGGTATTCATTTTCACTGCTCTGGCCGCATGTTCAAGGGAAATTGTTGTCTATTAGATCTATGAACTTTCATAGACATGGAATTTGAGTATGTTTCCTATAAAGATCCTGATTTACATCAGATGCACCATCAGCATGCCAGCCAGATGTTAGTGCTGGTGGGTTTAAAAATCCAAAGCAGATGTTAGCAAGCCAGGTGTCAAAATAACATTGTTATTTTCACTTCACCGGCAATTCTTGGGCTGGGAATCACTTTGAAAATAGGGTGGTGCAAAAGACACTGGGCGCGATTCTCCGCTGCCCACGACGGGTCGGAGAATAGCGGGAGGCCCTTCCCAACATTTTTCCCGCCCTCCCGCTATTCTCCCCCCCCCCTCCCCCCTCCCCCCCCCACGGCCGCCCCACGACACGAATCGCTGCTCGCCGTTTTTTACAGTGAACAGCGATTCTCCCCAGGCCGATGGGCCGAGTTCCCAGGCCTTTACGGCCGTTTTCACGAACGCAATCACACCTGCTCTCACCGTTCATGAAACGGCCGCAAAGTGCAGTCCGGGACAACCATGGCACCGATTGGCACGGCCGCAACATGGCCGTGCCAAGGGTGGCATGGGCCTGCGAACGGTGGGCACCGATTGCGGGCAGCGGGTCTGATACCCGCGCACTATTTGTTCCTCCGCCGCCCCGCAGGATCAGTCCGCGGGGCAGCTGAGGGGCATGACGGCCCGCGCATGCGCGGGTTTGACGCATCTGCGTGATGACGTCATCCGCGCATGCGCGGCTGATGTCATCGTGCACGTCAGCCGCCGTGACGCTTGGCGCGCGGACTTAGCGACGGTCGCTAAGCCCGCGATGCCGTGCTTCACGGGGCCGCGCTGCTAGCCCCGCCCAGGGGGGAGAATCGGGTCCCGGGAGGGGGCGCGGAGGCTGCCGTGAAACACGGCCAGTTTCACGGCAGCCTTTACGACTCGCCGCATTTGCGGAGAATCGCACCCACTGCTTTCCTGCTATAATTCCACAAGTAAAGTCTTGAGAGTGAGGTTTTCAGGGACTTTGCTCCTGATAATTAAGTTGTTGTTTCTCAATCTTCTCAATTTATCAGTTTTCAGGGAAGTAAATATTTCAGGGTGATGTCCTGTACCATTGGTTATCCTGATGTAACAAGGTTTTATCATGTTATGCTGAATATTGAGTTTTAGATTTGTCCGAATGTATCCTTGAAGGAGGATAAGCAAAGGTGGAATGGGGGAGGGTTGGAGGGTGTGGGTGGTAAGATTAGTTCTGCCTCGCTGCTTTTGAGGCAGGTCCCCCATAATCAGTGTTTTTTTTGGCTGCGCCATTTTCTTCTTCAGACCCAAGCGGACTGTGCATTATCCTGTTGAGGACTGGGTTTGTTGGACTCCCCTTTAGGGGGAAGTTGGTCATTTTTCCTGATGTCGGTCTGCCTTCTTTGACTGTTCTAACTGCTGTGAGAGTTCTTGTGAGTGAGGCTGGTATGAACATCCTTTGTTTGGTGGGAGGTGATGTATCTCGTGGGGTGGCCCCTCCCAAGAGGGTTTCTTTTTTCTCTCCTCTTGTTGGTTCATGGGTATTTGTCCGGTTGTTGGTAAATATATAGGATGGCTTTGGGAGGGGAGTGGTGGGGTGGTGGGGTGGAGGAGCTGGGAAGTGCTGTGTCCTGTTGGCACCAATCTGGCTTAGCTTCTAGGTGTGAGAGGACTGGGGTGTAACGTGGAGTCCATGGAGCCAGTTATATGATCTTTGTGGTGGTGCTGGGTCAGGCAAGGCTTGGCAATGCGGTCGGTATCCTGTTGCTTCTTGGACACTCCCTGAGGGGTGTTGAAGGGGAGCCCAATGTGGGTAAGTCCACATCAGGAGGTGAAGATTAGGGAAGGGTCCATAAGTTGTATTCTGTAATTATCCTTATTCTTTTCATCTCAGGACTTAAAAGGAGCCCCCATGGTATTCTTGTCTTTGTTCTGTTCTTTATCTTCTACCTTTGAGAGGTTTTGGATCTGTTGCTTCTACTACTCGTTTAATATTGGTGCCTGTGGGACTGGCTGTTATGGTGTTAGATGATGAGCTTGGTGTCATGACGTTATCATTTATTCTTTTGAGTAGTCCTGCAGTTCACGGGGGATGTGCCCTCCCTCACAGTGCGCTTCCCAGTCCTTTAGGTTCTTGGCCCTACATTATCCTGTTGTCCTCCTGAGGGCAGTACTGGTGGTCCGGTGATCTGTTTTTTCCTTTGATCTGGGAGGTGGGACTATGGAAGTTTGAACTCTTGCTCTCTTTTTACTTCTTCTGTGGGAGACCCTTGGCTGAGTGTTTGTGCCCGATCTTCACTTTATCTTCGTTTTTGTCATTTTACTATGTCAAAAGATGTTGGATGGCTGCCTGTTCCGGTCTGGATTTTGAGAAGACTTTAAATTTCACTGTAAGAGTTTGTTGATTTCACCTGAGCAATGGGGTTCTTGGTATATTTGTTTTCTTTCGTGGTTTTATTTTGTAGCTGTGGATGAGATGTAGGTCTATAATGTTGCCTGTATCCTGTTTGGATGCAGACAGGTCATTGATCCATGAAAGGAACATGTTGGGGATTTTGTCCCTGGTTATTCCGGTCTTAATTGTTTCCAATTATGTAATGACTATTGTATTGTGCTCTACTTTCTGTACATTGTATCTTAATATGCTTTAATTTGTTTGATGCAAATTCTTTTTGAAATGAATTTAACATCCTAATAAATAGACATTTTTTAAAAAGTAAATGTTTCTATATATACTGAGGATATGACTTTGACTGGGCTACCAAGTCACAGCTTCTGACTGCCTCTCACCTCGTGACCATTCTTCCTCGTTAACATATCAAGTAGGATGTCTCAACTGAACCCAACCCGCACATAAACTTCCAGCAGTGTTTATTGAAGAATAAGAGTTTTCAGAAATCTTTGCCAATCTTTTCCACAAAATTGGAGCAATGGAGCAGTAAAGGTAAGTTCCCATGGTCCCAGATGACCATAGGCTGCTTTTCCATTGAGGGGTGAGCTGACTGGTGATGATTTAACCTGAGGATCACCAAACCTCAGGCGAGGGGCAAGATTGAGAGGGCGGACCTTCATAAATAACTTTAACCGGTCAAGGAATTGAACTCCCGCTGCTGGCCTTGCACTGCATCATGGACCAGCTGTCTAGCCAAGCGATTTAATCCGGTCCTCATAATGCTCCAGTACTGATGTAGCTGACAGCATTGATTCATTGCAAACCAGGAACCAAATCATAAACCTTGTCTGTATGGCCGAGTTGCACAGCACCCAGTCTCATTACCAAGTGACTAGGTAGCTTTCTAACAAACTTATATGCTTTGCTTTGATTCCGACATCTGACAAGTAGGAATGGTCACTTTCCATTAAATGCTTTGTATAGATATTCTACCTTCATTTGGCAATAGAATGCTTTCTATTACACAAAAACAAGAATTACATGGTAAATTCAGCTGCCTGAGCCCTACACTCTGGAATCTCCTGCCTGAACTCCTTGACTACCTCTCTCTCCTTTCAGCAATGCCTTAAAATGTACCACAGTCCAGCTTTGGCTTTCTAACCTATTTTCTTTTGTGGTTTGGTCAGATTTTTGCTAATACTGATATGAAATGACTTGGAATGTTTTGCGACGTTCGAGGTGCTGCATGAATATTTACATTTGTGTTCCTGTGAAAGCTAGGAAGACTGAATGCAAACATTATGAACTAGAAAAGAGTAAAATTGGACAGGATATACTGAGATGTGTTAATATAATACACATCAAAAGAAGAAATAAGTCTGAACCAAATCAAGCTGAAAAAGGTGAAAAGCAAAGTGGAACAAAAATGCTTTTAGTGCTTTTTTAAAAAAGGGAAGAATGTAAATAATTAGAAATAATCCATGATAAAATTAGAAAGTTGAAGAAGTAAATGTCAATTGGGATTGAGGAGGAATAAGAAAGGAAAATCCCGAGATAGAGATTGTCTCAGAGCAAGTATTAAGTATCAACAGGGCCCCTTAAGAATGAAAAAGGAGATGGAAGAGATGTTTGCAGGATGAAGGAACTTTAAAAATGAATTCACAATAATTTCATGGTTGGAAACATTGATGGTATTCCCAGATCAGTCACTAAAGTGTGGGGGTTGGATGAGTGTCCATGGAGAATATACAAGCTAGCAATTGAAGCATGGTTAAGAAGATCGAGTATTTCAAGATTCCATCAGCATGCATCCAGATGAATCCATGTCAGAAAAGAAGTCTCCAGGTTCAGTTCCATATTTAAGTTGCCAAGTTAGCTGTGCTTAACAATAGTGGGGATCTTCACAATCTCAGTGGGAGAGGAACAAATAGTAGTGATATTTGTGTTTCTGAGTGTGAGTGCATGTGCGGAAATCAGATTTGCACAGGATAGCGTTTGGCAGCGCTGCTTTCCACAGTCAAATGGTACACAGCTAAAGGTTACACGTTCAAAAAAAACGCTAATCATGTAGTTGGCTGAGATAGTGGTCAGTGACCCCACGTATTAAAACCAACCAAGGTATTGTCTGCAGAAAAAGAATAAAAGTTTTTTTTAAATTCGAATTACATCTTTGAGATTTGCCAAATTTCAAACAATGCAGATCTGACATAGAAAGTAAGAGCAGGAGGAGACGATTCGGCCCTGCTCTGCCATTCATAGCATCCCGAAAGTGCGAGGGAGACTGTTTCACACCCATCAGTCTGCATCGACTGGGGCAACCTACCTAGGTCCACTCCCTATCCCCATGAATCCTGTAACCCACCTAACCTGGGCATCTTTGGACATGGGAGGAACCCGGAGCACCGGAGGAAACCCACGCAGATACAGGGACACATGCAAACTCCACACACTCACCCAAGGCTGGAATTGAACCCGGGTCCCTGATGCTGTGAGGCAGCAGTGGTAACCACCGTGCCACCCTGGTTCTGATCAATTCAATAGCCTAATCCCGCTATCCCCCTTCACCCCGAGTGCTATATCTATCTCCTTCTTGAAAACATATAATGTTTTGGCCTCAATTACTTCCTGTGGCCACAATTCCAAAGGCTCACCACTCTCTGGGCGAAGACATTCTCCTCAGCTCTGTCCGAAATGGTCTATCCTGTATCTTCAGACTGTGACCCGTGGTTCTTGGTGCCACCATCGGGAATATCCTTCTTGCATTTACAAGAGACAGTGGCAGAGTAACTTGCAGCCCTTACAGGAAGCGGAGTGGAATCAAGATAGTCAATGTGCTTTTCATATGGTGGACAATCTAGACCCAGAAATGCAGACAGGGACAAGTTGAGAAAGGTCAAGGTCATAGATGGACCATGCTGAAGGTAGGGTTGCATGAAAATTTGATTCAAAGTTGATGAGACCTTTCAGTTGGGCAAAAGCAGTAAATAGCAGTCATCAATATATCAAAAAAGGTTGTCAGGGCAGTACGGTGGCACAGTGGTAAGCACTGCTGCCTCACAAGCGCTGAGGTCCCAGGTTAGATCCTGGCCCTAGATTACTGTCCGTGTGGAGTTTGCACATTCTCCCCGTGTTGTGTGGGTTTCGCCCCCACAACCCAAGGATAGCAGGTTAGGTGGATTGGCCATGCTAAATTGCCCCTTAATTTTGAAAAAAAAAATGAATTGGGTACTCTAAATTTAAAAAAAACTTATTTAGACACTAATAATTTTTACTTCTGAGATATGTGCACATGTGGGTCGTCACGTCTTTTATTTTCCTCGGGTTTAGTAACTAATAAACTTATTCTTTGCCTCAAGACAACCTGGTTTTATTGGCTCCTTATTAAAAAGTAATACAAATGGATTGGAAAAAATGGGGGAAAATAAATGTTGCAACCTTTGTTTGCAAGGAGATCGAATAAAGTACGTCCCTCCTTACCTGGTCCAAACAATGTGCACAGTCAAACTGGCCAAGCAGCACTCAATAAGCATGTAGTTAAGAATTACAACTTGAACCCAGTACAGAGCGGTAGAAAGCAAATGAATCACAAGTCGACCACTTAAAAGAAAGAGAAACAGTATCACCCGACATAATAACATGCAGGCTGAATTTTCACCATCCAAGAGGAATTCCTGATGTACATCGGTCATGTGACCATGTGCGAAGGTGACTGAGCAGAAAACTACACGTTGTGGGCACCATTCTGTGAACTGTAGGCAAGCAAGGGAGCACCAAGAGCACGTGCAAGTCCTGCAGCTGAAACAGAGGCACCATATTTAAAGGGCAGGTGGCACTTGGATCAAAGTTTTCAAACATTGTGACTGAAAGTGAGGCAAAACGGAGTACTTGAAATAATGGCTGCAACTGTAAGGGAGGAATCCAAATTCAGTCAAGACTCCGTGGAGATGCTCCTCCAAGCAGCAAGGACATATGAGGGAGCTGACAGCTGACAGGAGAAAGCAGCCAGCAAACCAAACCAAGACAAGTTTGCAGGAAACTGCAGAGTAAGATAGCAGATACGGAGTAGTCATGTGGACCTGGTTGCAGTACCGCGAGCAACTCAATAACCTGATGTGGTCTGGCAAGGTAAATGAAATTTCCAATAACAAACTCATAGCTCTGGATATACAAAGTGTGCCTATAAACTGTGAGAAGAGGTTGCCAACCCAGGGACCAGCGTGGCCAGGCAGCAGCATGCAATATGAAACAAAATCTGCCTCACAGCAGAGACCCTGGTCATTCAACGTTGCCTGCAGCACTACCAATACTGAATGGGATGCCTTCTGCAAGCATCCAGTGGTGCAGTGCAGGGCATTAAAACTGGCACAGATAGATGAGTGCAGCTGGACCATGGGAGACAAGTGACAATGTGGATCTCTCTTCTTGCTGAAGAGCACTTACAGCAACAGACTGGAAGCTAATTGCTATTTCTGACAACACTGACACTGATAGAAACAAAAGCAAATGGGAGGGATGGCAGCAGTTCAGCCTCTCTGAGGATGAAGTAGCTGTGGATAAGTTTGTGGAAGAGGCCATGAAACCTACTGACGAGCACTAATTGTGCCCACCTGCACCTATTACTGAACACAGAAAGCGTCAGCAGTCATCATACTGAACAACAACATATGTTGGAAAACACAGTGCCCTCATATCACTCTTAGCTCTCTCACAAATCAAGTTGAAGAGGGACAATATTGATGGCATTTGTAGTTCTTGAAACCTGAAAAGGGGCAATGCCACAGCTTTCCCATGCACTCTCCACAAGCACACTCTAATCTCAGTAGGCAGTGGTGCGCTGTTAGAAAGGGAGGCACCAACTGGTGAGCAGCCAACGGATGCAGTGACAGCTGTGGACATGTCCACTTGGGAAGATAATGGCACAGCAATTCTCAACTTCAAGCCAATAGCAGGAGTCATCATCATACTTGGAGGGCCGCTTGAGATGTGTAAAGATCTGTGAGTTACGAGAGGCTTTGGTTACCCATGCTTGGATGGTGAAGAAGTCTATCATTGCCAATGAGTAGAATCCTGGGCAGGATTCTCTGGTCTGCCAGTCATTTTTTTCCTGCGCGGTTCGCCCCCACCGACAGAGGGGTTCGCCATTCAGTGGGTACACTGCCGGCAGACTGGAGGATCCCGCTGATGGAGAATTCCGCAGCATGTCTCTGGTGTTTGAGCTCATGTCCTCCTTCATTGAGACAGTGGTGGCCCTCATGGAGAGTCATATCCAACATAACACACAGGGGATGCAGGTGTGCACTGACCCAAATGCCATCACCTCATCCATAATATTTATGAGCAAGGTGAGATGTGCTCCGAATGCCCAGATCATTTCCCTGTAGCTTAGGGACTCATTGTGCTTCTGCTAGCTTTTTGTACAAGTTATTCAAATATATATATATTAATATATATACCCCTAGTCGCCACATTCCGCCGCTTGTTCGGGAGGCCGGGGACAGGTCAATGAGATAATCTTTTTGTACGAATTATTCAAATATATATAAGACCCACCAAGTATTGCCTTTTCTGCACTAACTAAAATTGGACTCAATGGTCCATCTGAAGCCTAACTGCTGACTTACGAAAGATTTATTAGAACTTCTCGAGCTTTTGTACTCTATGCCTCTATTATTAAGTTTTTACTTCAATAAATAGCCTTCTCCCAATTCATGCTTAATACCCACCTTGCCCTTTTGTGTGATATTCCACTACATTAAATTCACTTTGAGTATTTATCAAATTCCCTTTTGAAAATCTATTTCCACCACCCTGTCAAGCAGTGCATTCCAGATCAGAAAATCATGAAGAAAACAAGTCTTAGCTCCCCCTCCTGGTTCTTCTGTCAATTACCTTGAATTGTGTCCTGAGATAACTAACTCTCCTGCCAACTTCTCCCCATCTAAAACCCCTCAAAATTGTTCACACTTTGGGGAGGCAGTGGTATTGTCACTGGACTAGTAATCCAGTGACCCAGAGTAAAGCTCTAGGGACAGGGGTTCGAATCCCACCAGGGCAGATGGTGGAATTTGAATTCAAATAAAAATATCTCGAATCAAAAGTTTAATGATGACCATGAAACCATTGTCGATTGTCATTAAAACTCATCTGATTCACTAATGTCCTTTAGGGAAGGAAATCTGTCACCCTTACCCGGTCTGGCCTACTTGTGACTCCAGACCCACAGCAATGTGGTTGACTCTTAATTGCCCTCAGGGATGGGCACAAATGCTGTCCCAGCCCGAACGAATAAAGAAAAAAAACCTTATATTTTTTGCCCGTTAACCATCTCTGCTCAATTCAGCCACACCAGACAACTAAATCCCTCGACGCTGATAGCATTCCAGTAAATCTCTCTTCCCGAGATCTTGACATCCTTCCTTAAATCTGGTGCTCAGGATTAGATTCAATCATCAGCTGAGGCATAACAATTGCTTTATAAGAAGTTTACCATAACTTTCCTACCTTTAGTATTCAAATAAAGTTCTCATTTCAAAAACAGTCATCTCCAATTTACACCCAACTTGACCTCTTGTCAGGTCTTCTGGGACATGCCAGTTCTTTAAAAGCACTGTATGAGTTAGCATTATTTAAGCCAGTGTCATCGCTTCTATTATCTTCCCTGTTCTAGATGTTGTTCATTTTTTGAACAAATTAATACTTTTTGTTTCCTGACATTTATGCTGCACAACAGGTCGTCAGCCAAAAATATATGTCAAGGTGTTCTAAAAATTTGCTCACGCTCAATAACAGAACTCTGATTAACAACTGCACTAAAGGGCTGCACAATGGCGCAGTGGTTTAACACTGCTGCCTACGGCACGGAGGACCTGGTTCGATCATGGCCCCAGGTCACTATTCGTGTGGAGTTTGCACATTCTCCCCCGTGTCTGCGTGGGTTCTCACCCCCACAAACCAAAAGATGTACAGGTTCGGTGGATTGTCCATGCTAAATTACTCTTAATTGGAAAAAAATAATTGGGTGCTCTAACTTATAAAAAAAAACATCTGCACTAAATAAAGGTTATGAGGAAGGTGAGGAAAAAGCAGTATTCAAAACACAGAATCGAAGCTAATGAGATCAAAACAGCAAATAAAAACAGCCCTCCCAAGAGGCCTGTTGCCAGGGTGCACTATCATGCTGCAACCTAAGCAGCTAATAAGGTGTCTTGAGATTCCTTGAAGGTCTGTTATCGTTGAGAAACCTTAATCATTTAAACCTGCATTAGGATTAATATTTGCATAGGTTTGGGACCAGTTTGTGAAATCCAATATGTCTACTATACATAATGTCCAATTGAGAGCACAGTGGGTAATTTTTCTGCACAGTGCATCACAGCCACACGAACCAAGAAGATCCCATCTTCCATCCTTGGTCTGCATTGACAAACTTGATCTCAGGGAGCAGTTGAGACAATTAAAATTATTCTCATCACTGCCAAGATAGTAAAAATAATAAGACAAAAAAATCAGCGAGTTTCGGTCACTACCCAGCAAGTTGCTGCAAAATGCGTGTCCAGGGATGTTAAGTGAGGGCAATACAGCATTAGCTGTAACCTTATACCTCCTCATAGTCAAATGGCCTGCTGACAATCATTCTCGATGTGAACCTTGGCAGAAGATGGTGCCTTCAGGGAGAATTGAAAGAAAACTAAAGATTTATTGGTGAGATCCGTCAGATCCCAGTAACCTGACTGAATCTTTTGGGCAATTTAGCATGGCCAATCAACCTAACCCGCACATCTTTGGACTGCGGGAGGAAACCGGAGCACCCGGAGCAAACCCATGCAGACACAGGGACAAAGTGCAAACTCTATAGTCACCAGAGGCTGGAATTGAACCTGGGTCCCTGATGCTGTGAGGCAAAGCGCGAAGCACTGTGCCACCTGCCGCCCGAATACCATGGTTTTTTTTTAGTCATGCAAAAGATCTGGTGAACTGGTTCCAGTCCAATATTTATATGATCATACTTCAGCCTTAGAATTGTCTGCTGCTGTACAGAAAACACGTGCTCTCTTTTGACCCCCACTTTAAATTCATATTTTCTCTTCATGGTCCTTTTTTCTCCATAGATTGAAATTATACTCAAGGCTCTACATATTATCTAGGCTGACACAACAGTGCAGTATTTAGGGAGTACTTCATTGTGTCAGATAACCTAACCTGGAGGCCAATGACCCAATTTTATCTCAAATCTGACCAGCAAAAAGCACTTGCTTTGTCTGTACTCTGTGGCTTGGTGAGTTGTCAAGGATGCGGATTGTAACTCATTACTTTGGGTGAGATTGCAACTGCTTTTTTGTGTTATAGAATCTCAATTGGTGGTGGAACAGTTCCTATGAGTCGTCGTCCCTGGTTAACTGATTTTACAAGATGATCTTTAGTGTGATGTTTGCTGTGTCTTTGATGTTTAACAATGAAGACTACCATCATAAAAGTTTCACTGCTTCAGTAATTTGTACAGTAGATTCATTGCCAACCAAACAGAATACTGTAATTAGCTCACACATGCTTTATATTGAATCTGAGACCTTTCCAAGTATTGATCTTTATTTCAGTTTGCTCATGTTACAGAAGAAAAAAAAATCAGGCCAGACACACAATTGACACCCTGTCTAATGTTACATTCCACTGAAGTCACAGGAACATAAAATCAGGGTGAAGGTGAGAAATATAACTTTTGACCAAAACCACCTCAATGGTTAAGTGAAATTCATGGGTCTGAAATTTAGGTCACACCTTCCAATTCCATTGGTTCAGGTGGATTTCCATTCTGTACTTCAAGAACGTACAATTCTCAAGGTGAATATTTCTCTTTCAATCACCACAAATGAACCGGTTGTTAATCTCATTTGGTATTTGTAGTTTTTTGCTATGCACAACATGACTGCTGCTTTTGTTTACAAACATTATATTCAGAATTATCACTCACAATTGGAAGTGGATTTTCTCTTCAGTCACCTCCCAAACTCTTGTCTCTATTCCCGGTATGGTGTCTGAATTCTCCACCCCTTCTCACCAAGTATCTTGGAATAATTTAGTGCATAAATGGCACACAAAATGGCAAGTTGCCATTTTATGTAGTCAAGCTGATTTTGAATATCATTTCAGATTGTACAAAGGCTCAAATAGCCGAATGCAATGAGATGGCAACAAATGCTGGTCAAACAGTGATGTCCCTATCTTGCAAAAGAATTAGAGATGCCAGCTTCAACTCTACTTGATTTAATATATCACACACATTACGAAAAAGGGGAAAACAAATTCAAGGGTCAAATACAACAAATATCCTGCTGCGAGAGTTAAACTGACTCAGTATACCTCAACCCTAAGTGAGGTGGCAGATGTCGTAGTCCCATTGCACTGTGTGACTGTAAGCATCTGTTACCTTTATTAATTACTAGTGTACTGTTGTACACATGCTACTTAACTGAAGAAACACTGCATCCTGCTCCCCTCTTTCTACCCTATTTAACTATTTCTTTCTGACCCTCCATCTTGTTTCCCTTTGCTTCTATCTATTCACACATGCACTTACCAGATGGAATCACTGGACAGTGATCAATAAGAGGAACACTGGTTGAATTTTTCCTCCCTGGCCCAGAAGTGTTGGAGTCATCTGCAGTGTTCTGCTGTTGGCCCAAACCACAGTTTGTGCCATGGACCTTCTGGCTCATTGCTGCTTAAAATCAATTAGATGCAGAGGCTGTGCTGCAAATTGATAAGAGTCAGTGGAAAGTAAGTAACACCCTCTATTCTGGCTCAAAATCTTTGCATTACCAACAATGTTTATAATTAAGCAAATTTGCATTTTTAAAATTCAATATTTAAAAATTTTGGATGAAGGGTCCACAATGCAACTGAACCAAAGTCTAAAACTTTCAGGAGAAAACAAACTGAAACTAACAGTGGTGAGGTGACACCAACTCAGGGTTCAGTAAACTGTAAAATGGAGGCGGGAGGTCAAGTAATGTCATAGTTTTGCAATCCTAAAAAGTATAAGTTTAATTAAGTGCAGTCAAGTCTTGATTTCAGTTCAAAGATAGGAGTCAGGGTGCAGAGTAGAAACATCAGAGAAAAGATCAGAGCAGCTTTGAGCACATTCATGACAAGACACAGATATATATTAAGGGGTAAAAATTATGTAATGGTTTCATTCTTCGCATTGCTGGCAAAAAACAGTAATCTGGAGCAGGAAGCGGTGTTTGAGGGTGGCTTGATAACACTTGATGGGCACTTCAAGGCACTGTGTGGATGTGTTAACTAAGACTAAGACTATCTCCAAGTGTTTGGTCCAGACTCAAATTAACTCAAACAAAATGAGCTTGGGTAGAAGATTGGCTGATTCCTGACCAATCAGGAAAACGATTCACCAACCAGAGGATACAATGCTACAGCATATAAATGAGGCTGGGCTGCACAATTGAACCCATGTATACCCATTCATGGCTCAGGTTCATAAAAATAACTTGTGTACAAAATGCCTTGGTAATTGCTTGCCAATTAATCCTCGGTAATAATGCAGCAACATCGTCACAAAGGGAGTTAAACAGTCTCTCGTGAACGTCAGTGAGTACATCTGAGGCTGGAACTCTCCTGACAATTGTCGGAAACAGAAAATCTAATTTTTTCATTGAACAGTACAGGTTAAAAAAAAACGATACCCTCAAGACGGTCTGAACACATCTCAAACAGCTGCTGAGATGTTGAATAATGTTTTTTGAGAGGATGTACCTTCTGAGTACCTGCAGCTGAACTGTATTTTGCAACAGTCTTTATAAAGTTCTGAGAGGAAAATAAAACAGTTTGAGCTTCTCTGCAATCATTCAGCACAAACATTAACCAGTAAAAAGGAAATCAGGTGAAATGACCAGGTTGTCACCGAATCTTCACTTCTGCCACCCAAGTTTGAAATCATACTGGGCAAAGAAAATTAAAGTCTCTTCTGTTTACATGGGGTCTGTTTGAAAGAGTTTAAGTTATTTTAATCTAGCTCCTGGTAGACTTCTGCCCACAGCGCACAACTTGCTTCTGAAGAAACCAGAGGATTGCGGTTGCAGGAAATTGAGACATGTTGCAGAATGAATGGGTATACATGAGGTCATCCGATTTTTGTGTTTAAGGATTTGTTCGTGCATTATTCCTTTCGCAACAAGAAATATCCTCTACATGGTGCAGTGCAGTCTTTTGAGTAGCTGACGATATTCTGAAATTATGATGGGAGGGGTCCCTCAGTGAGTTATTATTTTCAACTATTTGAAAATCACAGCTGTAGGCATCTTGTTGAGGCAGAGCAGATGAAGCTTTACCTTGCATCCACGGTGTATTGCACCTCGGAGTACAAAATGCTCATGTTTTATGACTTAATTTATATGCCTCACCTTCTCCACACAGAAAAATGAATTCTTAAGTAAGACCTGTGATCAGAGAACACGAGTACCAAAGTGTAATTAATGAAAACCGTCATGCTGATTGAAGCTGTGTCCTCGAGAAAATGGCATCTATCAAACACATCACAAAAGTCCAAAATAGGAAAATGATTATCAAGTTGATGGGAAGTACAAAGAACAGCAAATGGTGTTTTCCATGTTCCAGTTGCAGATGATAGGCTCTGTTTCTTTCAGAAACCACAAAAGATTCCCTTGCCTCCAGGCCATCTTGGGTGTTGTCAGAAATAGTGATCCACCTGAGCAGTTTCAATAAATACAATGCCAGGGGAAACTGTGGAACTAAAGGGCAGCACGGTAGCATAGTGGTTAGCGCAGTTGCTTCACAGCTCCGGGGTCCCAGGTTCAATGCCCGGCTTAGGTCACTGTCTGTGCAGAGTCTGCACGTTCGTCCTGTGTCTGCGTGGGTTTCCTCCGGGTGCTCCGATTTCCTCCCACAGTCCAAAGATGTGCAGGTTAGGTGGATTGGCCATAGTGTTCAAAAAGGGCTAAATTGCCCTTAGTGTTCAAAAAGATTGAGTGGGGTTACTGAGTTACGGGGAGGGTGGGGGTGTGGGCTTGGGTAGGGTGCTCTTTCCAAGGGACAGTGCAGATTCGATGGACTGAATGGCCTCCTTTTGCACTGTAAATTCTATGAAATTATCTATAAATTTATACCAGCCTGGTCCTTTCGTATGAATGAAAAATATCAACGTTAAGAAACTTAAGTGGTGACAGTCAGCTCATAGGATCAAGGGGTGATTGCATTTATAGCTTGGTCCTTGGTTTGAAGATTTCCTATGGCCTTTTCCTTTCACCACTTGAATGGCAGGCTATGAACCACGACGCAATGTTCTCTGAATAAATGGTCTGAATGCACTTCCCAAGAACTTAGAATTGGAATGGCAAAGTTAGGCAACTCTGATCAGCACAGGGCAGCACAGTGGCGCAGTGATTAACACTGCTACCTCATGGCGCGGCGGACCTGGATTTGACCCGGATCACTGTCCTTGTGGAGCTCACACATTTTCCCCGTGTCTACATGGGTCTCACCCCCACAACACAAAAGGATGTGCAGGGTAGGATTGTCCACGCTAAATTGCCCCTTAATTGGAAAAGTACATCCCTTCACACCTCCAAGTGCCAAAAATCCCGACGCAAGGGTGGACAGTCACTGGATTACAATTTTCTAATGTATGATTAATTGCTTGGGAGATTCACCATCTCAGAGATAACTCACATGGCTTTCAAATAATTCCTTTTTTGGACATTTAATAATCATAGTAATCAGAAGAAATTAAATCTTTGGAACAAATTTACTACAGCTTAATAAACACTCAATGCCCATGATTACACTGGGAGATTCCACTCTTGAATATATCTGAAGCAGCTGTGCTTTCTGGCAAACAGGTAGCAAATTACCATCACGAGGTTAACAGAAAGCTGTTAAAGAAAAGATCAATCCACAGTCAGTGCCGATTTATCTGACTGATGACAGGACAGCAGGTGGGGCAGTACAAAGATCACTGGGCAGAGGTGTGGGGAGAAAAACCAGCCAGAATTGTTGCACCTGGTCCACATCCCATGACCCCCACAATCGGGAACGCCATGGCATATGGTTTCGTGATCAGGAACACCGTGACGCATGGTCCTGTGATCAGGAACGGCATGACATATGGACCCGCAATCGGGAACATTGTAACATATGGCCCTCCTGACAGCTGCCCGCGGGTCGCGACCCTGGCTTTGAAAATGACTGACACAGGAACCAATCACTAACCATTGTCAGGAAGAACGCTGTCCCTGGTCAAACTACGGTTGCCAGTTAACCAATCCCCTCCAAAGCTGGTTCCCAAGACACACTTGTGCCAAAGACTCTGGCACCTCCTTTGCAAAATACAAAACCTGGGAATGCAATGTCCTGGCAAGCAAGCTGTTTTGAGAATGCTCTGCTTACAAGGCATATCCCGATTATGGATCCACAGACCAAAGTAATAAAAAATGAAATAAAAATGGGAACAAAGAGGGCGGCACGGTAGCACAGTGGTAGGGACCCGGATTCAATTCCCGGTTTGGGTCACTGTCAGTGCAGTGTCTGCACGTTCTCCCCGTGTCTGCGTGGGTTTCCCCGGGGTGCCCCGCTTTCCTCCCACAAGTCCCGAAAGACGTGCTTGATAGGTGAATTGGACATTCTGAATTCTCTGTGTGCACCCAAACAGGCGTCGGAGAATGGCGACTCGGGGATTTTCACAGTAACAGTGTTAATGTAAGCCTACTTGTGACATGAATACAATTTATTTTAAAAAGGGAACAAATAAATAGGAAGAACTCTTACAAAATGGGGGTCAACAGCTTAGCACGTAGTCAGCACGTACTGGAGGAAAATGAAGAATGGCAATGTTAACAACAACTGTACATTCTTCCTTTTCAAACACTGCTCAAGTCCCTTTACTCTGAACTCAAACTTCATGGCATTTAAGAGTTACAAAAAGAAACTCAGTGCGGTGGTGAAAGAGATAGTGTCATGAAATTAGTTTCAGTATGCTCACATTTTGTCAGCCTCACCCAACAAGTTACAGAACCACATATGTGCTGATGTCCAACAGAAAGTATCTCACATGGACAGGAGATATAACCATCATCGTGCTGACCTGAATCTCATCCTAACATGTGACCAGCTCATAATTTCAAAACTTTGGACTATTTCAGGACTTGATTCATTAATATTTCTTGAGAGAACTTTGGTAATGTACATCACCGCAATGCTCTTATCATAATTTCTAAATGTGTCCCTTTGGTAGATGTGAGTTTTAATTACAATTGCATAAGTGCAACGTATGGGGAGGTGCGAGAGTGGCTTAGGGATTAATATTTCCTGGAGATTTGTCAAAGGTTGCTTGCCCCTTAGGCTGCGGAAAAATTAGAAATTACTCACATTTTAAATAATCAGTGTTCCTCTCCATGTGCCAGTTATGAAATTGTACTGTAAACCAGGTTAACGTGAAACAATGCCTTTCATGCACATCTGGATGTACTGAGTGATTTTCAGACCTTGGCCAATACTGTTGTGTGGTCTTTAAACATAGGTTTTTTTGAGTGGGAGGATGAACAGGACGCCTGTTGTCAATGATTTCCAGTCTGATGTCAAAGCGAGGTCATGAAGTGAGTTTTACTTCCCAACTTAAAACAATACATCATCCGGTAGTTCTGTTTAGTTGCAATCATTATCACACTCAAAGCTATTGAAGTAGAAACACATTACATCCATTTGTGCTTAAATCTACCGGAGACATCCATGAAACTTTTCATCTGCAGCACATTTGAAGAGTCTTGGAATTCACATGCATTGTTCTGCAATATAGCAGGCAACAGAAATACATTTATTTTCAAGTATAACTGCCATCAAAATCACTGCAACATTCAATTGGGCAAGCAGACCATACCACATTCTGATACATTTGTATTCGAACATATGAAAATGGTAGCCATGAAAGGACCAGCAAGCAAGTCTATTTAGTTTTACCCACACTCAATAACTGGTATACTACAGCTACGACAGGTCCTGTTCCCTCTCCCACACCCTCAACACTTGAGCATTGGAAGAGTAGAGAGCCGTGTTTACAAAGGTCACCAGTGTCAGGCACATATTGGATGGGAGTGGAACAGATGGTATATCTTCAGAGGCACTGGCAGCTCAAATAACCAAGTGCTGAGTCTGGCACAGTGAAGCCATTGGTGTTCAACGGCACACAAGGTCCTGATTCCATCAAGAATATTGAGAATGGTAAACCATGCAATGTTATCTTCTCCGATTTTCCCAGTTTGGAAAGAAGTTCTCATCAAGATGACTACCTAAAACCTTCCGTGGAACGCCATCAGACAATTTAAGATCTCTCTCAGAAACTCCCCAGTGCCACTGCAAGCCATGTGAAGGGAGCGCCAAAGCTAATGCAGCAGACAATCCGCATATATCCCGCTTCGTAACTCTCGTATCCGATCTCGACACAGCTTAGAGCATCATCCAGCGGTGGCCTCCAATTAAAGTCCGTATGTAGAAGTTCTTCTCAGCAACATTCAGGATTTGGGGTGGAGCCATCTCATTTAATTGCTTTTCAAAAATATACGCTTTTATGATTTTCCGAGCCACATAGGATTTTTGCACCAAGAATCTGCGCATCGCATCTACTTGGACGGCAAGACATTGCAGACTGAACAAGCTGCTGCTGCACAAATTTTAGCTGCGCCAGGCTGCCTCTTGATTTTTGACCATCCAGCATGGAGGCCTGAGCAAGTCTAAGGAGCTTTGTACATGTATTCTTGGTTTAATTAAGGCAGCAATCTACAGGGTCAAATTGGGTTGGTTCGTGAAGGTGCCTGCCTGCATTTCTTCAGCAGTATTCTCTGCCTTGGAGAGGAATGTGTAGTTTCTGCCAAAATGATGGTGGATTTGAATGTGATAGACACTGCAAAGTACAGTATGTATTGTCAAAACAAGGTGTATCAAGATCATTTAATGAGCAAAATTCCCTTTGCTTTATTGGGACTATTTTCTTTATGTACCTGTGGTAACTTGACCAAAAGAAAAGGGAGGTTGAAAAGATGTGGCGAAAGTTCATCTTTAATTTCTAAAAATAACGTTTAAAACACAGAATGGACCAAAAGAAGAGCAGGTAGGAAACATGGAAATAGCAGGAAAAGAACAGAATTAGAACTAACAGCAGTGAAATACGAATATACACAGGTGACAACAACTAATGATGCCACAGAACTTACTGATGACACCAACAATGGATATAAATAGGATGCAAAATCATGCAAATTTTTCCAAGTTCACATTATTTTCTATTATATTCATTGCGACCAGAAAAGCAAATGAAAAAGAATAAGAGCTGAAGCTCACCAGAAGATCATTCAGGCTCACTGAATCAGGTGGAGTATTGTGCCGATTCTTCATCAACCATCCTCCGTCCATCTTAAGGTCAGAAATGCATGATCACAGTTGATCAGGACCATTCACGACTCCTCAGATACTGAAGCAATGTGTTCCCAAATGCAGCAAAACTGGGCATATTCAGGCTTGGGCCATTAAGTGGCAAGGGACACTTATGCCACACCACTGCCAGGCATCAGCTATTCCAATAAGAGGGAATCTAAACCATCACCCCTTGACAATCAATCGCACTATCATCACTGAATCCCCCACTATCAACCTCCTGGGCCAGCCACAGACTGTGGCCAGGCGGTCTGCAGCAAGTAACTCACCTTCTGACTCCCCAAGACGGTTTAATAGCGACAAAGCACAAGTCGAGAGATGTGATGGAAAACTCTCAGTTTGCGTGGAGAGTGCAGTTCCAACAACACTCAAGAAGTTCAACACCATCCAGGATGAAGTAACCCGCTTGATGGTACCACATCCACAAATATTCACTCTCTCCACCACCAATTGCAAACCCACAATCTCAGCAACTAAGCATAATGGGAGCAGATGAATGGTAACACCACCACCTGCAAGTTACCTTCCAAGTCACGCATCATATAGCTTTAGAACCATATCACTACTCCTTCACTGTCGTTGGATCTAAATCCTGGAACTCCTTCCCCAACAGCAATTTGATTGTACCCACACAACGTGGACTGCAACGTTTCAAGAAGGCAGCTTACCATTACCTCCTGAAGGACAATTAAGGATAGACAATAAATGCTGGTCCAGATAATAACACCTCCATCCCATGAACAAATAAATATTAAACAAAGCACAAGTGTTGTGGCTGCTGGAACTCCAAAAAGAAGCAAATGCTGAAAATACTCTACAGGTCTGTTGGGATATGTCCAGACAGAAATAACGTTAACATATTACCTCATTGCTCTTTCATCAGGCAGAAAAGAGAGGGGGGGGGGGGGGGGGGGGGGGGGGGTGGGGAGGGGGGGGGGGTGACTGATGCTGGGAAGAACAAAAGATGAAGGGCGGGATTCTCCGATTGCCAATGCCGAAATTATATTCAGCAATCGGCCGGATAATCCCTTTTTTTACAACCGAAATCAGGGGCGGTGCAGTTTTTTTCGGATGTTCTGCCCCCTCAGAAATGGCGTACGCCACGCTGTTGGAATGACTTTAAGACGTCACCTGAGGCCCTCCCCCGATGGGCCAATTTCCCAACGGCCTGTGACACGTGTCCTCTGTGTGCGGACTGTGTCCAGCATCACCACTGTCAGGGGGGAGTTCGTTCCACTGGCGGGGGTGGGGGGCACAATTTGGCAGGCCAGGACCGCACAGCCGGCAAGCTGTGGCACATGCGCGGCCACGGACCCGGCCATTCTGAGTCCGTATCTGCAGGTGAAGCCAGGGACTTTACGCGGGGTGGCTGCTAGCCCTCCACTGGACGGAGCATTGGTACGGGGGCGCTGCCGACATTTTGGTCCTAAGATCAGACGCTTCCTCCAGACATAGCTGAAAAATCGGGGAATCCAGCCCGAAGTCTGGAACAGGATAGAATACATGAACGATGAACTGACAAATTAACAAGGGCTGACATCCAGAAAATGGGGGCAAAGTTAATGACATGAAATCATTCCAAAAGCACGTTCAGGAAATGCAAAACCATCCTTCCAATTACTCAGGGCCCCAAACATGAATTGCCAGATGAAACTGTGGTTTACTTGTACTTCACATTTATGAGACTGCATTTGCTGCTTTCTGTGTTGTGTTCTCAAGACTGAGGATACCAAATGAAGAATGCAGGTCACTTTGCAAATACCTGTGTTCATTTTACATGCTTGATCCCAAGCTGCCAGTCACCTCTCATTTTCATTCGCCACGGTTCCCCCAACCCTGAACTCTGCCTCCTCCTCTGTTTCAACCAAGCTCAACCTGAACTTAAGAAAGGATCTCATCCTTTGATTAGGCACTTCATAGTATTCTAAACTGACTTATCTCAACAATTTCATATCATTTTAATCTGGCCCCATTTTTTCAGACAGCAATTGTTGGTGATGTTATTTTTATTTAAATCTCCTCCAGACCCGACTACTTGTCTTGGGACCTTCCTCTTTTACCATCACTTATAATTTCATCGAATCACAGACCTTTCCGTTTGTTTTTTTACCCCTGCAAACCACCTGTCCTGCCTATCCCCATCTCTTACTGACCAAAAACAGATTTGTTACAGCAAAGGAGGCCATTTAGCCCATCATGTCTGTGCCAACTCTCGGATTGAACAACCCACCCCAATTTCTCCCTGTATCCCTTCATGTTCTTCCTTTTCAGATAATTAATCAATTCCCACTTGAATGTCTCTATTGAAACTGCCTGCACCCAATTTCCCAATATTTTAAAAGAAAATATTTTATTGAAGCATTTGTAATTTTCACAGTTTAACACATTAACATTTCTTAAACAACCGCGCGGGCCGACACATGCAGAACACCTGAACGAGCCAAAAACAGAAAACAACGTCCCCCCTACTACCCCCACCCTATTCCTTAATTACCCGTCTACTAAGTTCCCTGTCCTTATCTAACATTGCCATGCCTCCTGTTTTCATCCCCCCTCCCCCTTTTCCCGTCCCTCCCTCATTGCTGACGTTAAATTTTCCTTGAAGAAATCGATGAATGGATGCCATCTCAGGGCGAATCCCGGAATTGATCCTCTCAAGGCAAACTTGATTTTTTTCCAGACTGAGAAACTCTGCCATATCGCTGACCCACACTCCTGCCTTCGGGGGCTCAGAGTCCCTCCATCCCAGCAAAACTCGTCTCCAGGCCATCAGGGAGGAGAAGGCCAGGACATCGGCATCCCTCCCCCCTTGGCCCCCGGATCTACTGATTCCCCAAATATTGACAGTTCTGGACTCGGAGTTACCAGGACTTCTGGCATAACGTCTGCAAATCCCTGCCAGAATCCCCTCAACTTTGGATACCCCCAGAACATATGTACATGGTTCGCCGGGCTACCCCACATCTGTCCTCCACCTCCTCAAAGAACCTGCTGTGGGCCGTCATGTGGGCCCTGTGGACCCGTGAACTGGCTCAAGATAAGTCTGGCACACAATGAGGATGAATTGGTTCTCTTCAAGGCTTTTTCCCACAGTTCAATTTCCAGCTACTCTTCCCATTTCCTCTTCACCTCTCTGATAGAGGCCCTTTCCCACTCCACCAACTCCTTATACATCTCTAAAACCCTGCCCTCTCCAACTCCTGTTTTTGACATCACCTTGTCCTGAAGTCGTCTCAGGAGGAAGCGAGGAAAGCTTGGAACCTGCCTCCATACAAGGTTCCATACCTGTCGATACTGAAACCGAATCCCACCTGGCAACTCAAACTCCTTCTCGAATGCCGCCAGGCTCAGGAAACCCTCCTGAATGAAGAGATCCCCAAATCTCTCAATCCCTGCCCGTTGCCATCTATCCTCCAGTCCACCTGGGGCAAACCGGTGGTTGTCACAAATGAACTGTCTCCATTGTCCCCACACCCTCAGGCCCGCCACCACCACAGGGCTTGTAGAGTACCGAGCCGGTGAGAACGGCAGAGGCGCCGTTAGTAAAGCCTCCAAATTCGTACCCTTGCAGAATGTCGTGTCCACTCGGTCCCAAACCGACCCCTCCCCCACTACCCACTTCCTGACCATTGATATGTTGGCCGCCCAGTCATAGTTAATAAAGCTTGGGAGGGCCAAGCCCCCCTCTCCACGACCCCGTTCCAGGAGTGCCTTCTTTCCTCTCGGGGTTTTACCTGCCCACACAAAACCCGATATCGCCACGTTCATTTTCCTGAAAAAAGCCTTTGGGACAAAAATCGGAAGACATTGAAAAAAGAGCAGTATCAGAAGGACCATCATCTTGACAGTCTGGACCCTCCCCGCCAGCGGGAGCATGTCCCATCTGCGAAAGTCCCTTTTCATTTGATTGGCCGCTTTGCCCAGATTTAACTTATGAAGCTGCCCCCAATCCTAAGCCACATGAATCCCCAGATATCTAAAACTCCTCTCAGCCTCTTTAAAAGGTCACTCCTTCTGTACCCTCTCCTGCCCCCATGCCTGGATCACGAACATCTCGCTCTTTCCCATATTTAACTTGTAGCCTGAAAATTGCCCAAATTCTCCTGGTATCTCCATGATTTCGGCCACCCCCCCAACGGGTCTGTGACATACAGCAGCAAGTTATCCACATAGAGAGAGATCCTGTGCTCCACCCCCTACACCTCACTATCCCCCACCAGGCATTCAATGATCTAAGGGCCATTGCTGAGGGCTCTATGGCCAGGGCAAACAGTAATGGGGAGAACGGGCATCCCTGCCTTGTCCCCCTACAGAGACTAAAGTATTCTGACCGGACTCGGTTGGTACTTACATTTGCACCGGAGCCTGATATAACAGCCGGACCCAATCCACAAATCCCTGCCCGAACCCAAACCTGCCGAAAATATCCCATAGGTACTTCCAGTCCGGTCGAAAGCCGTCTCCGCTTCCATGGCTACTGCCACCTCAACATCGCGTCCCTCCGCTGGTATCATTATAACATTAAGAAGCCGCCTAATATTGGACGTCAGGGGCGGGATTCAACCATCTTGCGGCAGAGTGCCCACGCCATCGTAAACGCCGTCGCCTTTTATGACGGCATGAACGGGCCACTGCCAGGCGTAATTCTGGCCCCTAAAGGAGGCTAGCATGGCGCTGGAGCGGTTCACGGCCTCCTGTCCCCCAGCCTCCCTCCAACGCGCCGGCCCTGACGCAATATGGCGCAGGAGTACAGGGGCCGGCGCAGAGTGAAAAAGGCCGGGGGACAGAGGCCGGGCTGCCGATTGGCGGGTCCCGATCGCGTGCCAGGCCGCATCGGAGGCACCCCCCGCAGGGTCGGAGCACCCCTCCCTCCCCACAGGCCGTCGTCCGACCCTTGCACACAGTTACCGCCGACTGCCAGCAGGTGTAGACGGCACCAGCGGGATTCAGCATTTTAACTACGGCCGCTCGGCCCATCCCGGGCCGGGAATCGGCGGGCCGGCCGTGCCAAACATGCAATGGCGCTGATTCCCCGCTCTGCGGAGAATCGCGTGCCAGCGTCGGAGAGGCGGAGGGGGGGTGTGACCCTGTCGCAGGGATTCTCTGGCCCAGCTGAGAGAATCTCGCCCCAGGTATCTGCCCTTCACAAATCCCATCTGATCCTCCCCGATTACCTCCGGGACACAATCCTCTATTCGAGTGGCCAAGACCTTTGCCAGCAATTTAGTATCCACATTCAAAAGGGAAATTGGCCTTTCCAATCCACAGCTCTCCATGTCCTTGTCTCGCTTCAGGATGAGAGAGATTGATGCCTGTGATAGTGTTGGGGGAAGCACTCCCAACTCCTTGGACTCGTTAAAATCCTTGACCAGAAGCGGCCCCAGTAGCCTAGAAAACCTTTTATAAACTTGTGGTGAATTATATACCTCGTAATTCACACTGTATTGCATTACATGTATTGTGTCCTTGTGGTATCTGTATACGAGCCGTTGCGCGGCTCTGCCCACAGGAGGAGTTTGTACTGGGCTCCACCCTGGGCTCCGCCCATGGCTCCTCCCACTACCCGGAAGTATAATGCACTGCAGCCGTAAGCCTGCTCTCAGTTCCTCTGGTCGCAGGCTGGCTTAGTTGTAAGACTATTAAAACCACAGTTTACTTCCAATCACGTGTCTTGTGAATTGATGGTCTCATCAAAACTTCCACTGGGAATCCATCAGGTCCCGCGGCCTTGCCCGATTGAATTGCCCCCAATCCGTCTATCACCTCCTCGAGCCCAATTGGGCCCCACAGGACTTCCACCGGCTCCTTATCTACCTTCGGAAACTCTCACCTGGTCAGGAATTGATTAATACTCTCCCCCCCCAACCGGGGATTCCGACTCGTATAATCGACTATAGAATTCACGGAACATGTCGTTAACCGCCTCTGGGTCCATTACGACCTTCCCCCTCATAGCCTTTATTTTCCCTATTTCTCTCACACCCCCCCCCCCCCCCCTCAGGCTTCCTCAGCTGATGTGCCAGCGTCCTGCCAGCCTACTCTCCATATTCATATATTGCCCCTTTTATCCTCCTCAGCTGTCCCTCCACCTTACCTGTGGAAAGGAGCTCAAATTCCATTTGGAGTCTGACGCTCCTTTAGGAGCTCCTCATTCAGAGCCTATGCATATCTCCTGTCCACCTTTAAGATTTCTCCTACCAACCTGTCCAGCTCCGCCCTTTCAGTCTTCTCCCTATGGGCCTGAATCGAAATACATTCCCCTCTCATAACCGCCTTCAATGCCTCTCATACCACCCCAGCCGCGGTCTCTCCCGTGCCGTTGTTCTTTATATATCCCTGAATGGCCTCCCTCACTCGCTCACAGATCTCGTCATCCGCTAACAGCCCTGCATCTAATCTCCACTGCGGGTGCTGGGACTTTCCTGTCCTTCCCCGCAGGTCTATCCAATGTGGCGTGTGGTCTGACACCACAATTGCTGAGTACTCAGTGTCCTCCACCCCCGCTAACAGTGTTTTATCCAGTACAAAGAAATCTATCCTGGAGTATGCCTTGTGCACATGAGAGTAGAATGAATACTCCTTGCTCTGTGGCCTCGCGAATCTCCACGGATCAACCCCTCCGATGCGCTCCATGAACCCCGCAATTCTTTTGCCATTGCTGATCCCTTCCCTGGCCGAGAACTCGACCGTTCCATCCCTGGATCTAATACCGTGTTGAAGTCACACACACACACACACCCCCCCCCCCCCCCCCACCCCCCACGTAACCAATCGATGTGAGTCAAGGTCCGGGATCTTTCCCAGCACCTTCCTGACAAACGCGACAGCATCCCAGTTTGGGGCATAAACATTTACCAACGCCACTGCCATTCCCTCCAGTTTCCCGCTAATCATAATAAATCTGCCTCCCGGGTCTGCCTCTATCTTCCCTACATTTTATTAATCAGGATGGCCACACCCCATTGTTTTAAAGTCCAGTCCCGAATGGAATACCTGTCCGACACATCGTTTCTTCATTCTAACCTGATCTCCCAGCTTCGTGTCTCTCCTGTAGCATGGCCACATCCGCTTTTAGCTGTCTCAAGTGTCTCAAGCGAACACATGGGCTCTTTTGACTGGCCTATTCAGTCCACGAACATTCCATGTAACCATTCTGGTCGGGGGACCTCCTGCCCCCCCCCCCCCTCTCCCCTGTCGACCAGCCATGACCTTTCCTTGGCCAGCCCTTGGCCCATGTCCCGCATCTCCCCTGGCCCACTCCTCGGCAGCCACCGCCATCTGGCCGTCTGGTCTCCATCTCCAACCTCCAAAAAGTCCCCTAATCGTTAGCAGCCCCCTCCCACTCCACCCCTCTACTCCGTCTCTCTTCAGCTCTCCCCCCACTTTGCTCCCGTGAACTAGCTCTCCCAGCTGGCCTCGCAGCTCCCGCCCCTGGCGCCTAGCATCCTACCACCTGCTGGATCCTCACACTCCCACTCTTCACCTAAGTTCTCAAAACAATAGCAACAAACACAAAAAGCAAACAAACAATCCCCCAAGGTCCAGGAGCAGAGGCCCACCCCTCCTCTCTATCCAACATCTTATCAGTCCCAAAAACGCAAACATCTTTTCTTCTTTCTTTCCCCCCCTAGAACATCGCAACTTAAAAACACTTTTACTGTACCTAGGTACATACAGCAGCGGATCAAAATCAAACCAGTTCGAGATATCCTTCTTTTCCCGATCCCGCAACTTAAGTTGCAGTGAAAGGCTGAAATTTTTAAAATATAAAACAACACAAAACTATTAACTCAGCCCACTACCATTTAGATTTTATGCCTCTACCAGATTATTGTCCTTCATGAAAACCGCCACTTCTTCCGGCGAGCCAAAATATAGTTCCCGGTTCTCGTGGCTCACCCAAAGTCGGGTCGGGTAGAGCAGTCCGAAATTTATTCCCTTCTCATACAGGTCCGCTTTAACCTTATTAAAACTCACCCTCCTCTTTGCAAATTCTGCTCGCAAGTCTTGATACACCTGGATCTCAGAATCTTCCCACATGAACCGTTTTGTCTGTTTGGCCTACCTCATAATGCGTTCCTTGTCCAGGAACTGATGCAGCCTCACCACCATTGCCCTCGGTGGCTCACGCCCCTGGGGCTTACGCATAAGCACCCTGTGAGCCCGGTCCACCTCTAACGGCCTGTCAAACGCATCTGCCCCAAGTATGTTCTCCAGCATCTTTCCTACATAAGCACTGGCATCCAATCCCACCTTTCCCTCTGGCAAACCGACAATCCGGATATTCTGCCTCCAAGAGCGATTCTCCAGGTCCTTCACCTTCTTTCACAGCCGTTTCTACCGATCCTGTAGGATGTTAATTTCCGTTGCCATCGCAGTGGACTGCTCCTCTTGTTCTGCCGCCAGCTCCTGCAACTTTTGGATCGCCTGTCCCTGAGTCGTCACTTTTTCCTCCACCCTGTCGACCACCTCCTTAATCGAAGCCACCGCCCGGGTCAGGTCCTCTGCACACTCCTTACGATGCCGCGCGAACTTCTCATCCAAGTATTTAACCCACGAATCCATCGTCCATTGAGCTGGTATGGTTGAACTTTGCTTCTCTGCTATTGCATACACCAAATTCTGGGCTGAAAAACCAACTTTTGATTTCTTCCTTTACGATTGTTTCTTGGGCGCAGCTTCATAAATTAGGGGTCCTCTCCTCTCACTTTTATCCACTTATGTTGAAAGATTTCCACGGAAATCCAGCTTAAAAGCCGTTAAAAGACCACTAAGAGCAGGAGCTGCTAAATGTGCGACCGTTCACTGACGCCAACGGATGTCCTGCACCTCTCAGGACGAGTCCTGATAGAGTCATCGGACTCAAAACATTAGCTCTTTTTTCTCCCCACAGATGCTGCCAGACCTGTTGAGACCTGAGTTTTTCCAACATTTTCTGTTTTTATTATCTAAAATCTGTGCCCTTGCATTCTTGTTTCTTCCACCAGTTGAGAATGGAAACAGCTTTTCCCTATTCACTCTGTCCAGGTCGCTCATGATTTTGAATGCCTCTCTGAAATCTCCTCTCAACCTCTTCTCCATGAAAACTGTCCAAAATTCTCCAACTTATCTTTGTAACTGAAGCTCAACATCCCTGAGAACATTTTTGTGAATGTTGTCCAAATGTATCCAGTTCTGATGAAGTATCATCGAGCTGAAACATGAATTTTGCTCCTCTCCCCACAGATGCTGCCAGAGTTTCTTGATATTTTTCGATTCTATATATAGCGATTCGTTTTTTCTAAGTTTGGGCAACCCCATACCACCCACACACATAAAAATAAGCCCAAAACAACACCATAGCCTTTGAATCAATGCATTTTGAAAGTTGTTTCACATCACACAATAACAGTTGGAAAACTGGGTTATTGTAGACTCTTCAAATGGTGCGGAACTGCTCAGTCAACAGTGAAGTTCAACTTGCCACGAGGAAAAATTCAACCAATATGATGAGTGATGACAACCAAAACAAACTTTTAAATGAACCAAACATTTATTGGCCAAGTGCTGAATTGTCAGAGATGTCGCCCTTTGGTTGAGAAGCTTAGACACCATCAGTTTGATCCAAAATTTGAAGAACAACTGTTTCAACAACTGTTTCCTCAACCAACACCCCAAAAACTGAACAGATAAACTTCTTAAAGTTGCGCATGTAACCATAGTACAATATAATTAGCTGTCTTATATAACTTATCTTCAAGTAATTGACTGTATGACAGAGGCTTCAACAACTTTCACGAGGAATACACAAAATTCAGCCCAAGATTAAATTAATTCTGGTTCTGGATCAGCACAGAGTCCTCGTTCTCTCTAAAAGCTTTCCCCAGTCATCAAGAAAAAAAACTGATCCTGCTTTGACACCTGACCAAATTCAGGATCTGATTGTTACACTGTGTACAATAACATTCTGCCCATGTAAATTGCCCAGCCTAAGTTATTTTGTTTCTGGAGTTCATGGTATAATGTTGCCATCTGGTGGCAGCAGTTAAGAAGCATATGCATTTTTCGGTTTGTGGGAAAAAACATTAATTACATATCACCTGATTGCATCTCTCATGAATTCCTAAGTGACAGAGGTTTTTTAAATTATGAGTTTGATATGGTAGATGTGGAAAAGATGAAATTATAACTAGCAGTCACACAGTTCTGAATCAATCAAGTCAGGAATTTAGCAAAAACTGCTTCACCTCAAACGGTGACAATGTGCAACTCATTATCACAAGTAGTTCAGAATAGGATAGATGCATTTAAGAGGTAGCAAAAGAAGGACAAAATAATAGAAGGGTATATTAATGGGGTCACTGAAGTCATTTGGGAGGAAGCTGGTCAAGGTAATTGACCTGAATGGTCTGCCTCTATGCTGTAAATTCTATGTAATACTTTTGATGCAACAAAGTACCTTGCCATGCATCGACTGGCATTGATTGTATAAAAGGCAGCCAATACGTCCACAACAAAAAGGCCACTTAAATTACTTTTTAGTGGTGCTGTTTGAGAGGCAACTTTAGTCAAGAAACAGACTGCATCAGTTCCAAAGATAGCTCACCACCACCTTACAATTATATGAATCCCTACAGTGCAGGAGGCCATTCAGCCCAGCGAGTCTGCAACGACCCTAGTAGCACACTACTTAGTCCCACCCCCCTGACAACCCCGTAACTTCATCTAACCTTGAGACATGAAGGGGCAATTTAGCATGGCCAATCCACCTAACCTGCACATCTTTAGCCTGTGGGAGGAAACAGGAGCACCCAGAGGAAACCCATGCAGACAAGGGCAGAATGTGAAAACTCCAGTCACCCAAGGCTGGAATTAAACACTGATCCGTGGCGCTGAGGCAGCAGTGCTAATGATTGTGTCACCATGCCACCTCAAGGACAATTAGGGATGGGCAATAATTGCTGGCCAAGCCAGCGACACCCACATCCCACGAATGAATGAAAAATAGAACAATCTGTAGTCTTCTTCACAGCAACAAAACCACATCAATCAGATGTGGCCTCAGATAAAGGATAGAACAATGCTCAAATCACAGCATGCAGCTTTAGCACACAACCTTCTGGCTCACAGGTTGGGTGTTGCCAGCCAAGCTTTATTTCACTGGTGTTATAAGCCTGCCCTCAAGCCAGCTGTCTTGTATCAACATTATTATATGCCCAGTCTTGTAATGTTAATCATCTCAGATGGTCAGAGGGAAAAGACTCAGTTACCTCAGGAGCTTGGCCACTGTAGTCATCACCACAAAGACAACTGCACCAGAGTAACCAGGGGCATAATTTTGCACCAGTCAACTGCCGACCTGAAGTTATTTCCTCATTCAAAATCAAACGGATTGGGTATGTATGCCGGAAACTCAGCTGTTCACAGTCCTGGTCAGATGTAAACCAGAAAATATTAACACATGCTGAGTGCTTCTGTGCAACGGAATATGGACTTGGAGGAAAATTCAGCATTTGTGTGCCACAACTTTTTTCAAAATGACAAAGCAGGACCAAAGTAAAATACTTCACACAGTGAAATTTTCATTTCCTTCGATAGAGAATACAGAATAAGAGTAGACCATTTGGCCCCTCAAGTCGTTGCAATCATGGCTGCTTTGATCAGGTCTTAACTCCTCTTTCAGTCTTGTTCCACAAATCCCTGAATTCCCCACAAAGTATTTAAAAACTCAGATTTAAAATTGACAATTGATCTTGCATCAATTTACTTTTGCGGAACAGAGTTCGAAACTTCTACCATCCTTGTTCATCTCACTCCTAAAATATACCTTATCAGCAGCAACTTGGACCTCCCCAGAGAACTTCAAGACCACCCCACATTGTTCTATGAAGCTCTCTCTGGACACAAATTGAACATGTTGTACTTCATAACACTGATGAAACCAGGAGGAACAGAAAACATCCTCTCAATTAAATATAGAATATTTGGTCCAATATCTCAACAACCAGGCTTCAATATTCCCGGAACACTTGAATAACACCTAATAGAATCTGGACTGGGCACGGTTCTAGTGGCTGTTTGATGGACAATTGGCATCTCTATACCTTTCCTGGCTGAGGCGATAGAAACTCTGACCACCTACGGAGCACAGAATAACATTTTGCCCCAACTCAACTTTGCAGGCTACATCCTGGAGTTGCACCTGCTCTCCATCAGGACACCGGACTGGTCAGGGAATTCGACAACAAAATTGATGACAAGATCTGCTACAAAAGCGACACGAAAGAAGACTTCTAAAATCCCTGGGTCCCATTTTTATGTTATGTCACCTATTCTGCAACTCTCCCACTCAAGGAACCAGTTACTCTATCCGTTCCCCTCATTTTAAACCTTGATCAAATCATTTGTTACCCATCTAAATTCGAAGGAATAAAATCCTAGTTGTGTCACCTCTTCTCTTAATTTAACCCTTGGAATCCAGATATTGGTCTGCTAAACCTACACCGCATACCCTCCAAGGGCAATATGTCCTTTTTAGATTGTGGTACCAAGAACTGGTCACGTCCCTATTTTGTTTTCTGCCTCTCACCCGATTTTGTCCCAATGGTGCCCTTGCCCATTAAACTTGTAATTCTGCTGACAAACCTTGAGAGACTCACCTCGGTTGGACAACTTTTGTGAAGTGAAGAGGCTGCTGGCGCACTATCTGGTGCACACCAGACAGGTACCAGAGACACCTGGCATTGCAGCGGCGTTCCTGAGTGTAGCCCAGTCATGATGGGCCATAGTCCAGAGGCTCAGCAGCATTGCCCAGATGCTAGCTCATGTGGCAAAGACTCAGAAAGAGGTGGCCCAGTCCCAGAGGGAGATAGCACAGTCACTGGCTGATGTGGCACAGACCCACATGGTGGTGTCACCTGTTAGGATGGCACGGGTGCAGCACATAAGATAGCAATAGGGGCTAGGGCACCATCCTGTATATCTATGTTCATAATAAACACCTGTGCATAATGTTACAGGGAGGGGGTTGGTTGTGGGTGGGCGCGGCCAAGGAATCGCAGTTCAGTCAGCGTCCACCACTCTCGTTCATTCATCACATCACCCCCAGTCACCCAAGGTATTCCATGCGAATGTGTGATGGAATGGTCAGCTTGCACACAGGGTGGACAGAGGAAAATGCTACCGTGGGTGTGTCAGAAACGATGCAGAGCACCAGAGCTCACCCAGAGCGGGTTGTCACCATCCTTCATCCCATGGGCCAGACCCGCTTTTACTGCCCGCACCCCGGAGTGAGGTAGGTAGGAATCACGGAGGGGGTGAACCAGGAGGCGACGAGAGCGTCCTGTGCACGTCAGCTATGGTGCACACGTTGTGGGGTCTCCCGTGCCTGACCGAGCCCCATCTCCAATCCATTCTCACCCTCCCCTGTATCCTCGTCAGACAAGGCCCGTCTTTCATCCTTCTCCTCCAGCACGTCACCCCTCTGCTGCACGATGTTTGTGAGGACACAGAAACATAGAAAATAGAAACAAGAGGCGGCCATTCGGCCCTTCGAACCTGCTCCACCATTCATTATGATCAAGGCTGATCATCAAGTTCAATACTCTGATCCCGCCTTCCCCCCCCATATCCCTGAAGCCTTTTCGTCCCAAGAGCTACATCTAATGTTTTGGCCTCAACTACATTTTGTGGTAATGAATTCCACAGATTCACCACTTTCTGGGTGAAGAGATTTCTCCTCTCCTCAGTTCCCCCCTTATCCTCAAACTATGACGCTTATTTTTGGACTCCCCCACAATCAGGAACATTCTTTCTGAATCTACCCTGTCTAATCCTGTCAGAATTTTATACGTTTCTATGAGATCCCCTCTCACTCTTCTGAACTCCAATATAATCCTAACCGATTTAGTCTCTACTCATATGACAGTTCCACCATCCCAGGAATTAGCCTAGTAAACCTTGGCTGCACTCCCTTCATAGCAAGAACACCCCTCCTGACATAAGGACAACAAAACTGCACACAATACCCCAGGTGTGGCCTCACAAATGCCCTATACAATTGCAATAAAACATCTCTATCCCTATACTCAAAAGCATTCGCTATGAAGGCCAACATGCTATTTGCCTTCATTACTGCCTGCTGTGCCTGCGTGCTCATCTTAAGCGACTGATGCACAAGGGCACCAAGGTCTCACTGAGCATCCACCTCTCTCAATTTACACCAATTCAAATAATATTCTGTCTTCATATTTTTGCCACTGAAGGAGATAACCTCACATTCATCCAAATTATATTGCATCTCTCATGCATGTGCCCAAATCTCGCTGAAGCATCTCTGCATCCTCCTCACAGCTCAACTTCCCGCCCAACCTTCTATCATTTGCAAATGTGAAGATAATACATTTGGTTCCCTCGTCCAAATCATTCATATATGTGACCAGTTGGGGTCCGAGCACAGATCCCTGTGGTACCCGAGTCACTGCCTGCCAATCAGAAAAAAGATCAATTTTTCCAACATTTTGCTTCCTGTCTGCTAATCCCTTTCAAATCCATCTCAAGACACTATTCTTAATCCCATGCACTTTAACTTTACATATTAATTTGCTATGTGAGAATTTGTCGAAGCCTTCTGAAAGTCTAAATAAACCACATCCACCGGTCCTCCCTGGTCAACTCCACTTGTGACATCTTCAAAGAATTCTAGGAGATTTGTCGAGCATGATTTTCCTTTTGTAAATCCATGCTAACTTTGTCTGATTACACCACTGCTTTCCAAATGGTGTCCTGTGAAATCCTTGACAATCGACTCCAGCCACTTCCCTCCTACCGACGTTAGCTCACTGGGCTATAGTTCCCCGATTCCTCTCTGCCTCTCTTTTTGAATAGCGGAGTTGCATTTGCTACCCTCCAATCTGTACAAACCATTCCAGAATTTTGGAAAATGACCACCAATGGATCAATTTCCAGGGCCTCTCCTTCAGTACTCAGAGATGAAGATTATCAGGCCCTGGAGATTTGTCCACCTTCAATCCTATTAATTTCCCCAAAACCATTCCTTACTCATACTAATTTATTTCAGCTCCTTACAAAAACTTGTGCTCTCAGAACTTCCGGTACATTATTCATGTCTTCCTTTGTGAAGACAGAAGCAAAGAAAGAAAACTTCCGGTGGCGACCATGGCGTGAGTAGTCGCACACAGGGCAGCTCCTGCTCGAAGGCATAGTAAAGCGCTCTTTTTACCCAAAAGCTGGAAAAACTTTGACAGAAAAGTGTAGCTGAAAGTTGGAAGAAAAGTTCATCCCCTTCCACCCAAGGCGTGTCATGTCTGCTGGTTACCAAACCCGGCAGAAGGTGAAAGACCTGGCCAAGGAGTTGGAAGAGACCTGCAGAGCAGTATGCATTGGAAAGATGGTGGAGAAGGAAGAGCCGGTACAGGTTGGAAAGCCCCAGATGGAGCAGATGGAACAGTTGATGGCTTTCATCAGGGAAGAGTTTTGTCAACAAAGGAAAGAGATGCAGGACAGATCAAAGGCCATCGAAGGGGCTGCGCCACCCCTGAAGGGCTCGATGGAAAAGATTGAAAGTGTTTGGAGGCACAGGGGTTGCAAACCCAAGAGATGGACAGGGACCACAGCGATCGGGTGGTGGCATTCGAGGTGGAACTCTTTAGTGACCTTTGCAAGATGCTGAAAGCACTGGTGGAAGAGCGAGAGAACAGGTCAAGAAGGCAGAACCTGCATTTCGTCAGCCTGCCTGAAGGAGTGGAAGGCTAAGTGCCACGAGGTACGTCTCGAGGATGTTGGAGGCTGGGGTGTTTGACAAGGCCCCAGAGGTGGATAGAGCGCGATATGGCAGGGTTGGAGGAGAAGCGTGGTCAGGGGCGGAGAAGGGGGCCATCTTGGATGGGTCCTGTGCAGGGTGAAATTAGAGGGGGCAGAGCCAAAAGGAGAGGATGACGGATGATAGAGGGGAATGGAGGCACAAGCTCCCAGCAATGCTTATAATGTGGAATGTGCGAGGGCTCAATGGACCGGTGAAAAGATCTTGGGTCTTCGCGCACCTCAGGAGTTTGAAAGCTGGGGTGGTCTTTCTGCAGCAGACCACCTCTGCATGAAGGAGCACGTTAGGTTGAGAAAGAGATGGGTGGGTCAGGTATTTCACCAGGGGTTTGACTTGAAGTCGCGGGGGTGGCCAGCTTGATGAACAAGAAGATGAGGTTTCTAAATGTGAAGGAAGCAAGGGACCCGGATGGAGATATGAAATGGTGGTGTATGGGGACACTGGTAGTGTTGGTGAATGCATACACACCAGATTGGGAACCATGTAGGGTTTATGAGAGGTTGCTGGCAGTGATCCTGGATTTGGCCACACATCAGTTGATCATGGGAGGAGACTTTATTGTGTTCCAGAGCCAAGGGTGGACAGGTGAAGCCCCAGGTCAATGGCAAGGAGACTGTTGAGAAAGGAGCTGGGAGGGTTCATGGAAAAGATAGGTGGACATGGTGGTCTCGTGGAGTTTTAAAAACCCAGGGGGGAGTACTCCTTCATCTCACATGTGTACAGGATATACTCCAGAATCTAATTTCTTGTGGTGAGCCGCGAGGTGTTGGTCGGGGTGGAGGGGGCAGAGTACGCGGGGATAGTAATCTCGGACTATGTGCTCCATTGGCTGGAAATTCGGCTAAGATCGGAACGGGAGCAGAGGCCAGGATGGAGGCTTGATTCGGGGTTGTTGGCAGACAGGGTCGGTGATATGGTGCAGTAGGTGATTAAAGACTATGTAGAGTTGAAACAGAACGGGGTGATGTTGGCAGCCATATTTTGGGACGCACTGAAGGCTGTAGTCCAGGGGGAAATGTTTAAGGCACATGATACGAAAAGGAGGGAGCAGTATGGGTGTTCGAGACAGTCAAAGTGGACAGGGAGTATTCGAGGATACCCACCACGGACAGATTGCCAAGAAAAAAAACTACAGGGGTAATTCGATAGGTTGATGACAGGGAGGGGGGGTGGGGGAGTTGCGTAGGACAAGAGGGTGGGTGCAGTACGAGTACAGGAAGAAGGCAAGTTGAATGTTGGCACAACTGCGGAGGCAGGCCACGCCCAAGGGAATATTGAGCCTACGGACAGGGGAGGTGGTGACCGAGCCGGGGAAGTTAAATGAGACATTTTGCCCATATCGCTCTTAAATACAGATGTAAAAGTGCACACTAAATTTTTTTTTTCAATTTAGAGAACCCAATGAATTCTTTACAATTAAGGGGCCAATCCGCCTATGCTGCACATCTTCGGGTTGTGGGGGTGAGAGCCATGCAGACACGGAGAGAATGTGCCAACTCCACACGAACAGTGACCCAGGGCCAGGATCCAACCTGGGACCTCAGCGCCGTGAGGCAGCAGAGTTAACCATTGCACCACTGCCCTTGGTGCTAACTTGGTGGTGGTGAGGGTAGAAGTATGTGTCCCGGGAGTGATAGTGGTGTCCATGGATGTGGAGAAGGCTTTTGACCGGGTAGAGTGGCGGTAACTGGGAAGGTTTGGTTTTGGACTGAGGTTTGTGGTGTGGGTGCGCCTGTTATATTGTGACACCGGTGGCGACTGTACAGATCAACGATTGAGCTCATGAAGCTTCGTGTTACTGAGGGGAACAAGGCAGGAGTGGCCGCCGCTACTGATTGCGCTAGCAATAGAGCCCCTGGCAATGGCCCTTAGGGAGTCGGTAAAGATCAAATACGAACTGAGGGGTCCAGTTGAGGCAAATTGGGTGATATTCGTGGCCATGTTTGAGGAGTTGTTCGTCGCAGGGGGAGGGGGAATGGGAAATATTTGTAAAAACTGTAAAATTGTGTGGTGGGGAGTACGTTCCCCAGACTGTGAATGCTTTGCAATTGTTTAAATCAGTTTGAAATAAAATACATTTAAAATAAAGGCAAAGTATTAAGCAATTTAGTTCCCCAGCCAATTCTTTGTTCCTTGTTATGAATTCCCCCGTTTCAGACTGTAAGAGGCCTACAGTAGTTTTTGTTAATCTTTTTCTCGTTCCATACCTATAGAAACTTTTGCAGTCAGTTTTTATGTTCCCCACTAGTTTACTTTCAAATTGTATTTTCCCATTCATAATCAATCTCTTGGCCTGCCTTTGCTGAATTTTAAACTGTTCCCAATCCACGGGTATATTGCTTTTTCAAGCTATTTTGTGTGCCTCTTCTTTGAATCTGCTATCTCAATTTTCCTTGTAAGCCATGGTTTGGCCTGTTCCCTTTCTGAATTGGACATTCTGAATTCTCCCTTCATGTACTTGAACAGGTGCCGGAATGTGGCTACTCAGGGATTTTCACAGTAACTTCATCGCAGTGTTCATGTAAGCCTACTTGTGACAATAATAAAGATTATTATTATTACTCCTGCGCCAGATCGGAATAAACTTTTGGAGTTCACCTATTCATTCCTTGAATGCCTGCCATTGCTTGTGCGCTGTCCTTCCTTTCAGTAATGTTTCCCAGTCCGTCATTGCCAGCTCATGCCTCATACCATTAGTCACATAGTCCATGATGGCCTGTTCCTTGTTGGCTCCTCAACATACTGGTCCAGAAAACCAACCCGTATGCACTCCGCAAATTCCTCCTCTATTGTACTGTGACAAATTTCAGTCACCCAATCTATATGCAGATTAAAGTCACTCATAATGAGATGTCCCTTTATCACAAACATCTGTGATTTCCTGTCTCATGCTATTGCCAACATTACCACCCCAACAAATATATTTTGCCCCATGATGTTTCTTATCTCAACCCAGACAGATTCCATATCACCTGTATGAACATCTTTTTCTCAATTTTCATAGTAACTTCATTGCAGTGTTAATATAAGCCTACTTGTGACAATAAAGATTATAAATATTAAAAATACTGTATCAATATCTTCTTTGATCAACAATGCAACCTTTTCCTTTCTGTCTGTTTTTCCTAAACCCAGAATAGCCGCCAATAGTTTAGTCCCATCCTTGGTAAACTTAGAACCATGTAACTAGTAGAATGAATAAAGCGGAGCCAGTGGATGTGGTGTTTTTGGACTTACAGAAGGCTTCTGACAAAAGTCCCGTATGAAAGATAAGCGTGTAAAATTAAAGCAGATGAGATTGGAGGCAGTATATTGGGATGGATAAATAATGGGCTGGCAGACAGTAAACAAAGAGTAGGAATTAACCCATCTTATTCAAATTAACTAGTGGGGCACCGCAGGGATCAGTAACAGGACCCCAGCTTTTCACAAAATATATTAATGATTTAAATAAAGGAACAAAATGTCACATCTCCAAATTTGCAGATGACACCACATTGGGTGGGAGCTTGAGCTATGAGGAGGATGCAGAGATACTTCAGTGTGATTTGGGCAAGTTTGAGTGAGTGGTAAATGAATAGATAATTTAGATAAATGCACGGTTATCGATTTTGGTGGCAAATTATCTATTTGACTATTATCTGAACGGCCATAAATTGGGAGAGGGAGGGTGCAACGAGACCTGGGTGTCCTCGTACACCAATCACTGTAGGTATGCATGCAGGTACAGCAAGCGGTAAAGGCAAAGGTAAAGATGTCTTGCTGCAATTACAGCGGCTTGGTGAGGCCACACCTGGAATATTGGAATATAGTTTTGGTCTCCTTATCTGAGGAAGAATGTTCTGGCTACAGAGGGAGTGCAGCGAAGGTTTCCCAGACTGATTCCTGGGATAGCAGGACTAACCTATGAGGAGAGATTGAATCGGTTAGGATTGTATTCGCTCGAGTTCAGAAGAATGAGAGGTGGGGGGGAAAAATCGCAGAGAAACCAATAAAATTCGAACAGGACTGGACAGGGTAGATGCAGGAAGGATGTTCCCAATGGTGGGTATGTCCAGAACCAGGGATACAGTGAAGATATGGGGTAGACAATTTAGGACAGAGATGAGGAGAAATTCCTGCAGCCAGAGTGTTGAGCCTGTGGAATTCGTTACCACAGGAAGTAGCCGAGTTCAAAACATTGTATGGTTTTCAAGAAGTGGTTAGATATAGCACTTCGTGAAAAGGGGATCAAAGGATTGGATTTGTTTATTGTCACATGTACCGAGGTACAGTGAAAAGTATTGTTCAGCATGCACCTCACCGTCAGATCAAAGTTTGTGGATGATATGACTGTGGTGGGCCGCATCTCAAACAATGAATCAGACTACAGGAGCGAGATAAATCACTTGGTTGCATGGTGCACTGAAAACAACCTCTAAATGTTGGAATGACCAAGGAACTGATTATCAACTTCAGGAAGTGCAGCACGACACACACTCCCGTCTGCATCAATGGTTCCGAAGTGGAGATGGTCGATATCTTCAAGTTCCTGGGGGTCACCATCACCAACAGTCTGTCCTGGTCACTCACGTTGATGCAACAGTCAAGAAAGTCCAACAACGTCTCTACTTCCTGTGGAAGCTAAAGAAATTTGGCAGGTCTGCATCGACTCTCACAAACTTCTACAGATGTGCGATAGAGAGCATCCTATCCGAATGCATCACAGCCTGTCATGGCAACTGCTCGGTCTAAGATCGCAAGAAACTGGAGACTGTGGTGAACTCAGCCCAACGCATCACACAAACTTGCCACCCCCACATTGATTCTGTATACACAATTCTCGCTGCCTCAGAAAGGCAGACAGCAATATCAGAGACCCCTCCTACCCAGGCATTGCCTTCTTCCAGACTCTTCTATCAAGCAGAAGGTACAGAAGTCTAACATCCAGATTCCGGAACAGCTTCTTCCCCACAGCTGCAAGACTCCTCAACGACTCCCCTTGGACTGATTTTGCCTCTAAGAACACTATTCACGACACCCTAAGCTGCCTCTTCCTCATGTATTTGTTTTGTTTGCTTTGTTTGGCCCCTTGTTCCGCACTGTAACCAATCACTGTTTTGTTGGTGTACCATTTGTCAATGTTCCCTGTTGATTATTCTTGTGTCTACTATGTACGTACTGTGTATGTTCCTCGGCCGCAGAAAAACACTTTTCACTGTACTTCGGTACATGTGACAATAATTCAAATCAAATCATACATGGAAAGAAAATTCACAGGGTAAACTTAAAATACACAAACAAACACAGGCATCGGGTGGAGCATACAGGAGTATCGAACTACTCGGGAGAGAAGGTGTGTGAAGAAATGAGATCGGTCCATATGTGGGTTGTTTAGCAGTCTGACAACAGCGGGGAAGAAGCTATTTTTGAATCTGTTATGGCGTGTTCTCAGATTTTGCTTATCTCCTGCCAGATGGAAAAAGTTGGCAGAGTGAGTAAGCTGGGTGGGCAAGGTCTTTGAATATTCTACCCGCTTTCCCCAAGCAGCGGGAGGTGTAAACAGAGTCAATAGATGGGAGGCATGTTTGTCTGATGGGTTGTGTTCACCACCCTCTAGTATCTTCTGGTCTTGGGCAGAGCAGTTGCCATACCAGGCTGTGATGCAGCTAGATCGGATGCTTTCTATGGTGCATCTGTAAAAGATGGCAAGACTCAATGGGGGCATGCCGAATTTCCTTAAGTTTCCTGAGGAAGTATAGGCGCTGTTGTGCTTTCTTCGACATAGCGTCAACTTGGGTGGACCAGGACAGATTGTTGATGTGCACACCTAGGAATTTGAAGCTGTCAACCATCTCCACCTCGGCACCACTGATACAGACAAGAGTGTGTGCAATACTTTGCTTCATGAAGTCAATGACCAGCTCTTTAGTTTTGCTGACATTGAGGGAGAGATTGTTGTCATTACACCACTCAACTAGGTTCTCTATCTCCATCCTGAATTCCGACTCATCGTTATTCGAGATCCGATGCATTATGGTTGTGTTGTCAGCAAATTTGTCGATCGAGTTGGAGCCAAATTTTGCCACACAGTTGAGTATTGGGAGTATAGTAGAAGTCTAATGTATAAGCCTTGTGGGTCCATGTATTGATGACTATCACGGAGGTGTTCTTTCTCCTTACTGATTGTGGCCGATGGGTCAGAAAGTCGAGGATCCAGTTACAGAGTGAGGAGCCAAGTCCTACATTTTGGAGATTTTACATGAGCTTGGCTTGGATTATGGCGTTGACGGCGGAGATGCAGTCATTAAATAAGAATCTGATGTCGGAGTTGGATAATCAGCCATGATCATAATGAATGGCGGAGCGGGCTTGAAGAGCCAAATGGCCTCCTCGTGCTCCTATTTTTCTATGTCTCCGTAATCACAACTATATCACATCCCTTTACATCTATCTGTGCAGCAGGCCAAAACGAAGTGGGAGACTCTTCTCGCGTTATTCTGGAGGGCCCCTCCAGAGTGGTCCAAGCACCTGTCGAAGCACCGAATCGGTCTCTGGCCTACGAGCAGTCGTCATCAGCCATGACCGCATCAGATAACCCGTGGCCCAGGAGCCAACCCCATCCCCAGTTGGTCGAAGAGGTCAGGAACCGTCCATTGTGCCAGGATGAAGGCGTCATGCACACTGCCCGGGTATCGGCCGTTGATGTGCATCTCATGGTCACACACCAATCGCACGTTCATCAAGTGGAACCCCATTTCTGTTTGTGAAGACGGCCTGTCTTCTATCACCTGCAGGTGCTCATCCTCCAACTGGCCAACAGGCATCCCGTCGATTCCCCCTGGACCTGGGGCACCTCGGCGATGGCAGCGAACCGCACTGCCTGGACATCCTGGTGGGCTCAATTAATATTTAAATGGATGTACTGTGCCGACCACACTTTCCGGGCCTCCGATACAGCGCAGATGCACCTGTGCACCAAACTTAGAGATCCCCACCTCGCCACCTGGAAGGACCCCGATGCATAGATTTTCAGGGCGACCGTCACCTTGAAGGCCACCAGGAATGGGTCTCCTCCCCCATTCCCCTGCAGAGCCAGGTGCGCCATGATCTGGCTGATATTATCATAGATTATCATAGAATTTACAGTGCAGAAGGAGGCCACTCGGCCCATCGAGTCTGCACCGGCTCTTGGAAAGAGCACCCTACCTGAGGTCAACACTTCCACCCTATCCCCATAACCCAGTAACCCCACCCAACACTAAGGGCAATTTTGGACACGAAGGTCAATTTATCATGGCCAACCCACCTAACCTACACATCTTTGGACAGTGGGAGGAAACCGGAGCACCCGGAGGAAACCCACGCACACACGGGGAGGATGTGCAGACTCCGTACAGACAGTGACCCAAGCCGGGAATCGAACCTGGGACCCTGGAGCTGTGAAGCAATTGTGCTATCCACAATGCTACCGTGTTGCACTGTCCGCTGCTTTGGCGGAGTCTTCGATGGCATACCCGGTCCAGCATGTCCTTGAATGACAGGCACTGCCAGAACACATGATGCCTCATGCGGTGCCTGCTGGTGCCCATCCTTGCTGCCACTGTCTATGCCAGTGAAACACTCAACCCCCCCCCTTACTCCACTCCCTTCGATTGGCCAGTTTAGGGTGGACCTATGGTGAAGAACAGGGATTGGGGAGCAGTGGAGAGTGGGTACCCATACGGCCGGGTAACTCTGCACCCATACGGTCGGGAGAACCACGGCCGGCGGTCAGTGGGTTGAGCAGCAAGATGGCTGCCTTACAGGCCGCAGCAATGACAGTCCATGTCTGGACACCTCGGCTCCAAGCCAGTTAGGACCGGCAGCCCACAGTTGCGCCTCTGCATGTCCGATCTCCTCACTCCCCATCATCAGCCGGCCTGCGAGAGCAGCACAAAGGCCCCACAAAAAGAGAATACCGGGTCAGACCCACTCATGATATGCGAACGACATTTACTGTAAGTGCTAAGAGGGACGCATTGATGACGTTTTCGAGGCCCCGGAGAACTGTGATTTTGCATGAACCTGCTGCACAACACGATTTCAGCGTGAAGACCGATTCTCCGCCCAATCACCTTTCCCGATTTTGGCGTCGGCCAACTGAGAAACCCGCCCCATATCTGTCAACATCCTAAAATAATATTCTTAAATTTACAATTTCAAAAGTTTCCGTTGTGCTTTGAAAGTAAAATATCTTTAGAGTTCATTTACATAGTTGTGGATCGGCTAATATTGGGATTCAGTACCTGTTCCATCTTTCACACTGGTACACTGGCAGAGAATGTGCAAGGAGCACAACCAACATCTTCTAAACAACCAAGCTCGGTTATCTTTCCAGTTGCCTCAATCTGAGTCATCTTCCTTAAACTGTTGTCGGATATTCTATGTTATATAATTTTCATTTCTTCAATTCCTTAAAGAGAGCCAAAGAGTTTATTTGACTCAAAGGTGATTCATACAATAATTTTTGGTGGTTCTATCAAATCTACAACTCCCCAATGAATTTATGGCTAAAGCCAGGGCACAGAGTAGCACTCAGGAGATGCCCGATTCAATTTCTGTTCAGTGTTAAGTTGGTTGATGTCAGTTAGTTTGGATTTTCGCTATTCTTGCTGACCTGGGTACCACTGGAAGACAAATATGGAGAGATGGGATGACGGGGCTGCTTGTGCTTAATTGTTTTTTTTTTTGTTTTCAAGGACAGAAGTTGTACACAAAGTTTGGGGGAGGGGAAAGAGCAAATTTCTGTTGAATTCTCATTCACTAATAACTTGCCAACACACAGTCTCAAAAATGAAGAGTATCTTTTGAGGCAGGCATTATTGGTTGCCCGGCACTAATAGAACTCAAGACTAAGCGCTGATAAGGAATGTGGTAAAACCAAGACCAAAAAAAAGATTGTCCGAATATTAATAAACATTATTTTTCAACCATTTCAGGACAGTGACCTGTATTTATTGATATCCACTATCATGGAGTCAGTCGCTTCTGCACTGCTCATATGGAGTTTCAAAAGCTTTTCCATTTTACTTTAAATTTATCAATGCGATTAATTTATTGATTCACTGCAATCAGAAAGAATTAAGGGGACAATTTACTTGTGCATTGTTTTATCATTACACTGCTAATTTAGCAGAATGGGGCAGCACAGTGGGTAGCACTGTTACTTCACAGCACCAGGGTCCCAGGTTAGATTCCTGGCTTGGGTCACAGTCTGTGCAGAGTCTGCATGTTCTCCCTGTAGCTGCGTGGGTTTCCTCCGGGTGCTCCGGTTTCCTCCCACAAGTCCCGAAAGACGTGCTGTTGGGTGAATTAGATATTCTGAATTCTCCCTCGGTGTACCTAAACAGGTGCCGGAATATGGTGGCTAGGGGCTTTTCACAGTAACTTAATTGCAGTGTTAATGTAAGCCTACTTGTGCCAATAATGATTATTAATGTGTTGCTTTACGTTAGGTGGATTGGCCATGATAAATTGACCACAGTGACCAAAAAGGTTAAGAGGGGTTATTGGGTTATGGGGATAGGGTGGAAGTGAGGGCTTAAGTGGGTGGGTGCAGACTCGATAGGCCGAATGGCCTCCTTCTGCACTGTATGTTCCACATCGGGGGATGTAGGCAAATAACTACACATCCCCACTCAAGCTAATATGCATCTTTTGTGTTGAACAAATTTATCCCTTAAATTTATTCCACCAACAGTGACAGACCTATGCCCATTAGTGCTTGGTGTAGTCACAATATTACATCCAGACATGACTCAGGTTTAGAACAGAATCTTTCATTTTATTGGTGGGTATTTTTCAACTGGGCAAATAATGAAAATTTCACACTTTAATAAGCCACACAAATATCTAAATGAAACAACTTTTTCCAGATATATGAGAATACCTTTGCATTGTTGACGGTCACCTTAGTTAAATATAATACTTTTCTCAGGAGGTTCCTCTAAGTGTTCAATGGCGATATTACTGTTGCGCAGAAATGTCCGGCTCAGTATCCTGATTCTCGTTTGGCAGTCAGTTTTGCTCTCAACCTCTTCCATTTTATTTGCTTTTCCCCATGGGTCACTGAGCCTCAAAGATTTTCTGGTTAATTTACTGCTCTTGTTCTTTTCCTCTAGCTGGTCAGGGCTGGTTCTTTCTATCCAGCTCAGTCCTTCGATATTTACAAAGCCAGACAGCCGGGCACTGCGCCTCACCTTCTTTTTTTCAAGTACTGAATTTTCTGTGAAAATATTTGAATATTTTATTCCAATTTCAAACCGGTCAGCAGCCTCAACTATATTTGTGATCGGCTCCAAAGAGTAGTCGTTGCCAGAGTTATCAATCAGAGTTTTATAGTCATCTTTTACCAGAGTCTCACTAACCTTAATATAATTTTTATGACTGGGAACAATTACTTTTGTGATCATATTGTCTGAAAATTTCTCTTCTTCTTCCTTTGATCTGACAGCTTGGTCTCTATTTTCACTGTTTGCATCGACGATGTGGCATCCTCCAACATTCACAGCAGTTGCTTGTTCTGACTGTTTTTCACACGCCAGTTCTGCTGCACTGAATAATTTGCTATTTCTGCGTTTGGATCTGCTTTGAAATACCTGACTCATGTCTGGAGGTAAATTACATACCTTTTGCTCAGGCACTACAATCAGTGGCTCAATTGGAATTACTTGGGATTCTTGAGTGATACTATATTTACTGATGGGAGTCAATTCCTTCATTTCATCTGGCTCTGTTTGTAGTAGCCCATTCATATCTTCAACAGTATTTGATTCGGGTTCCAGAAAAGAACAAAAGCAATTGCAATCACTAGTATGACTTCTCTCCTTGATACATTCTTCAAATCCAGTTTCTGTTGGGCACTGTCCCTCCAATAGGATTTGCAGACCAGTTAATGCTTGGTGACTATTTTTCACCACAGGAAACTCTTCGTAAAGGAACTTCCTTTCATTCTTTTTTGATGATTTCTTTTTCATGAATGTAGACTTCTTATCGTCATTGACAAGATCCCGGCTGCTTGAACTTTCCAGTGCTTTCACTCCACATGCGCTGTATTCTGGATTTTCACATGAAACACGAGATGATTCATCACTTCCAGTTACAAGACCAGAAGTTAAATTCTTGTTCAATTTTTTGGGCACATTCTGGTGGACTCCAACAATCTCAACAGTTCCTTTCTGAGTTCCACTTGTAACAGACATCTGAATACTCTGCTCCTCCTCGAAGTAGTGCATACTCCTCTTTCTTGGTCTTCTCGGTCTTTGTGTGATTTTACCTGAATTCATAGCAGATGGTTCTTCATTTGAACATTCAGACTTGAACATGCTTTGTTCACTTTCTCCTCCAATATCAGTACCTGCTTAGCAATGAAACAAAGCTATTAGGAAACATTCCAGATTGTTGCACGGTGGTACACAGCTGAATTACAGATAGGCAAGCCCAGTTGCGAAAGCAGTTGAAATCGCTATTCAGGCTCGAAAACAATGGGATCACATTTAGAAATTAATTGAATAACTATTATCAACAATCAATGGCATTTCACGAGGCTATTTGCCATCAATGTTATCACATGATGTGGAGATGCCGGCGTTGCCGGGTGAGCACAGTAAGAAGTCTTATAGTCCAACAGGTTTGTTTCGAACACTAGCTTTCGGAGCACTGCTCCTTCCTCAGGTGAATGAGGAATGAGGTGAATCAGGTTCACCTGAGGAAGGAGCAGTGCTCTGAAAGCTAGTGCTTGAAACAAACCTGTTGGACTTTAACCTGGTGTTGCAAGACTTCTTACAATGATATCACAGTTAACCCTGTTTCTGTCTGCACCTGCTGTCTACCTACACAACAATTTCTAGCAGAAGTAATTGAAGAAAGACCATTAACTGAATCTAAGCTGATTACTTCCTTTCTGAGCAAAGGTACAGAGCTTTGCTTTGGCATTCCTCAGTGCCACCACAATTGAGCTCAACTAACTGAATGCAGAAAGCGAACATGATAGACTTAAGTCCTGATGGGTCTTCATCCAAGAGTCTTGAAAGAGATGGCCAGTGAGATAGTTCATGTGTTGGTTTCAATTTTCCAAAATTCCCTGGTTTCAGGGAAGGTGCCATTAAATTCAAAAGGAGCAAATGTACTTTTTTTTATTCATAAAGGCCAGTTAGCTTAACATCGGTCATAGGGTACATGTTGGAACCAATTACGGTGGTACAGTGGTCAGAACTGCTACCTCACAGCGCCAGGGACCCGGGTTCAATTCTGGACTCTGATAACTGTCTATGTGGAGTTTTCACATTCTCCCTGTGTCTACGTAGATGCTCCGGTTTCCTCCCACAGTCCAAAGATGTGCAGGTTAGGTGGATTGGTCATAGTAAATTGTCCCGGAGTGTCCAACGAGAAGGGGGTAAAAATTTACTGCAGGCAGGCGGGACGTTGCAGTCAGATAGGCAAAGATCTTGTTGATTGGTGGAGTAGGCTCGAAGGCCCACGTGGCCGACTCTTGCGCATAGTTTGTATGTTAGAATGGGGTTACGGGTTAACGGGGGAGTGACCCTGGATAGTGTGCTCTTTCAGAGAGTCGGTGCAGACACAATGGGACAAACTGCCTCCTTCTGCACTGTAGGAATTCTATGATTAAAGATCTGAAAGCAGGCACTTGGAAAAAATTCAAGGCAGTCAGGCAGTCAATATGGTTTAGTGAAGGAGAAGTCATGTTTACCCAATTTGTTGGGGTTCTTTGAAGGAGAATTTTGATATAACTTACTTTGGTGAAGGGCTTGAAGGTATGATTGCTAAACTTGCTGACGATACAAAGATAGCTAGGAAAGTACACTGAAGGGGACATAAAGAGGCTACAGAGGGACTTAGATAGGTTAGTGAGTGGCAAAGATCTGGAAAATGGATTAAAATGCAGGCAGATACAAAATTGTCTATTTTGTCTTGAAGAATAAAAAAGCTTATTATCTAAATGGTGAGAAATTGCACAGTTCTGAGATGCAGAGGCACCTGGTTGTCCTAGCAAATGAATCACAAAATGTCAGTGTGCAAGTAAGTAATTAGGAAAGCTAATAGAATGTCATTGTTTATTGTGAGGGGAATTCAATACAAAAGAGGGAGGCTATGCCTCTGTTATACAGGGCACTCATGAGGCCACTTCTGGACAATTGTGTACAATGCTCTGTATTTAAGTAAGGATGTGAATGCTTTGAAGGCAGTTAAGTTAAATTTTACAAGACTGTGGTACCATGACCACAAAAAGGCAGTTGAAAACGTGTGAAATGTTAGACCTTCTTTCATATCTAAAAATAACAATGGTTAAAATACAGTATGGACTCAAAAGCAGGATCAGCCAGTTGAACACTAAAATAACAGTAACTGAATAGAATTAGAACTGACGACAATTAAACACCAATATGAATGTTACACCAACCAATGACCTCACAGCACTTACTGTTGACATCAGCAATAGACTCAACGAAGAAGATGCACAATAACAACACTCTATAACAAAGACAAATATCTGCAGTTTGAATATTTTGAAGGAAAAGACAGATAGATTGATGATAAAGAAGGGCGCGAAGATTTACTGCAGGCAGGCGGGACGTTGCAGTCTGATAGGCAAAGATCTTATTGATTGGTGGAGCAGGCTCGAAGGGCCACGTGGCCGACTCTTGCGCCTAGTTTGTATGTTAGAATGGAACCATTACCAACTAATCAACTAGGCAGCCAGTTTGGCGGCACGGTAGCACACTGGTTAGCACTGTTGCTGCACAGTGCCAGGGACCCCAAGTTCAATTTCCGTTTGGGTCACTGTCTCTGCGGAGTCTCCACGTGTCTGCATGGGTTTCCTCCAGGTGCTCTGGTTTCCTCCCACAAGTCCCGAAAAACATGTTAGGTAATTTGGACATTCTGAATTCTCCCTCTGTGTACCTGATCAGGCAGCGGTGTGTTTTTTTTATAAATTTAGATTACCCAATTATTTTTTTCCAATTAAGGGGCAATTTAGCGTGGCCAATCCACCTACTCTGCACATTTTTGGGTTGTGGGGGCGAAACCCACGCAGACACGGGGAGAATGTGCAAACTCCACACGGACAGTGACCCAGAGCCGGGATCGAACCTGGGACCTCAGCGCCGTGAGGCGGCTGTGCTAACCACTAGGCCACCGTGCAGGCAGCGGTGTGTTAATGTAAGCCTACTTGTGACAATAATAAATTTGCGATAATTAACAGGAATGTTTAATGGTAAGGAAGAAATAACCTCTTGTATGATAGAAAATTAGGCAGATGGGGTTAACATGGATAATGTGACGGTATCCATTTTGGTTGGAAAAATGCGACGGTAATTCATTATCTCAATGGAGAGAAATTTCAGAGCATTTCAGTGTAGAGGGATCTGGGTGTCCTTGTGCACGAGTCGAAGAAAACTAGGGAGCTAAGTACAGTAGGAAAAACGGAATGCAAATAGACTATTGGCATTTATAGCTGATGGGATAGAGTATAAAATTTGTACACGGTATTGGTGAGACCACACCTGGAATACTGTGTGCTGTTTTGGTCCCCTTATTTGAAAAGGAATGTATTTGCATTTGAGGCAGTTTAGATGTTCACTAGATCGATTCCAGAAATGAGGGGCTTGTGTTCTGAACAGAGCTTGAGCAGTTTATTCCGATACTCTCTCTAGTTTAGAAGAATGGTAGATCAAATTGAGATATACAGGACGATAAAATAAATTGTAAATGTAGAGCGGATGCTTCTTCTTGTGGGGCAATCTAGACGAGAGGTCATTGTCTTTTCATGGGTAGCAGATTTAAAACAGAGATGAAGAGAAATTACTCTACTCTTAGGGTCTTTAATCTGTGGAAGTGCAGTGAATGCCGGGACATTGTTAACTTTAGGAGACAGGCAGATTTTGAATTCATAATGGGTTGAATGGCGGAGAAAGCACGAGGGGTGAATTGTCTACCCCTGCCCCTAATTCTCAAGTTCTTCTGTTCTTATTATACGCATGACAGTACCATTTATTTCAACGAAATGCATTCTTTCAAAGTTGATGAAAATACATGGTACAATCCATCTCGGAAAATACAATCAGCTCTCTGCTGAAAACTAGAGCAAAATAACTAAATGATATCCCACCCCAGAGAACCACTGAACCCCAAGTTGGCTCACATCCAATTAAGTGCTGAGGAGCTGCCACAAGCTGCTGAGAGCTCCTGGTGAGAGCTGCACAAGCCCTCAGGATATTTTGTTACAGCATCAGATTATGACAAGAACTGATATCATAAACCTGCCACACAACTTGCACATGAATCTTTTTCAGACTGTATCAGTGGAACAAATGGTCCGATTGTATAGTAATGGAAGTAGACCCAAAAAACACTCCAGCAGCCCGGTGGTGATAGCCACCCTCCAATCCTGGAACCAACTGCGGCAGCAATTTGGCCTGACCAAAATGTCAGACAAAGCTCCCATCTGCAACAACCATAGGTTCACACCAGCACTGACTGACGCCACTTTCAAAAGGTGGGGGCAGGACAGAGGGACACTGACAGTCAGGGACCTATACACGGACAGCAGGATCGCAATACTGGACGAACTGACAGAGAAATTTCAGCTAGCCAGGGGGAACGAGCTACGGTATCTGCAGCTTAAAAACTTCCTACGAAAGGAGACAAGGACGTACCCACAACCGCCACGACAGACACTACTGGAAGAACTACTGGACGTAAGCATACTAGACAAAGGCAACTGTAGTGACAGAAAGGGCCGACACCGTACTGGACGCAACAAGAAAGAAATAGGAGGATGACCTGGGGATTGAGATAGGGTGGGGACTCTGGAGCGAAGCACTGCATAGGGTCAACTCCACCGCCACGTGTGCAAGGCTCAGCCTGACGCAGCTAAAAGTGGTGCATAGAGCCCACTTAACAAGAACCCGTATGAGTAGGTTCTTCCCAGAGGTGGAGGATAGATGTGAACGGAAATGGGAGCCGGAATGAAGGCACGGGATACCAGAACAAGCATGACATCTCCAGGAGCGGGGAACGAGGAAAATAAAGATGGAGGACGGGAGGAGCAGCAGAAGCGGAGGCACACATATATATATGTGTGTATATATATATATATATATATATATATGTATGTGTGTTTCTTATCCTGTGTACATAACGGTAATTATACCTTGTTCAAAAACCCAATAAAAAACATTTATAAAAAAATGTAATGGAAGTAGGAAACAGCTTGCTATGAAGGCTTTGGATTTGGATTTTTCTCTTTGTACAAAGTTGTTTCAAGATCTCAACGTTCGGAAATAAATCCATGAGAAATAAAAGCAGAGAAATGGCAAAGCAGTCTGACTGATGCTCTGATCACCGATAATGCTACAATAATAATAATCTTTGTCACAACGAGACTTACATTAACACTGTAATGAAGTTCTGTGAAAATCCCCTAGTCGCACCTGTCCAGGTACAGAAGGAGAATTCAGAATCTCCAAATTACCTAACAGCATGTCATTCAGGACTTGTGGGAGGAAACCAGAGCACCAGAGGAAACCCACGCAGACACAGGGAGAACGTGCAGACTCCACACACACAGTGACTCAAGCCGGGAATCACCTCGGACCCTGGTGCTGTGAAGCAGCAGTGCTAACCACTGTACTACCGTACCGCCAATGTAAATTCCACACAGACAGTGGCCCAGGGCCGGGATCAAACCCGGATCCTCAGTGCTGTAGGCAGCAGTGCTGACCAGTGCACTACTGTGCCACCCCATCTCGATAGACTGAGTAGTAGCATGACGACCTTCAGCCCAGTTTAAAGAAATGCCCCTTTCATTCTTTGACACTGTCCCCCTCTGGTATCCCCTGTAATTGGCACCTCAACATACACCAAGTTAAACAGGATAAGCTTCTGCTGCCAACAAAAAACGCTCATCTCTTCCCATTTAGACATATCTTCTCCTTCAACCAATTCCTTTGCAATATTTGACTAACCTCTTCCAGTCTCCAGTAACTTTGGAGATGAGGATAACTTCAAATTTATTTTTCCAAGAACATTATAAGATACTTACTTTCAAGACATAGAAGACCAATTCTCTTCCAAGGTTCACATTCCAGCTTTCCATCACTGTCAGGCAAATATGGAGATTCAGACCAGTTATCGAAGATTTCTGTGATTGGGCTTAGTACTGGCTTCCTTGAAGCATATTCACGTTTTCCATAAAGTTCCTTTTTGAATTTTTGTTTATATTTGCCTTTGGTTACCTGCAAAACATTTTTACTGTGGTCAGTTCTATTCACCTGAATTTGTCATTTGAGATGCAGGGAACAATTATCACTTCCCTTACAAGGTCAGAGGGTGGGAATTCTAGCTCTAATACCACTCAAGTTTGACACAATCCAGGTCAGAGCAGCCAATCCACTACCTTAAACATACGCTTCCTTCGGTATCTCAAGGTCACGGGATCAGGGACCACTCCTGATAATCAAATGTAGTACTTTGGAGTGGTGCATTAATAACTGCAATTATAATATTTCTATATGCAAATTACCAGCCACATCTGCTCACAAATAGTGACTACACATATTTATTGGCTATTTTCCACTTTGGGATATTCCAAGAGAATGCAAAATGCACAAAGTAAAATAAATTATTATTTTGGTTACCAAATTTGCATCCTTGTACTCAAATCCCTACATTGCACGATGTAGAGAGCAAAGCAATCTCCTCCAGACCCAAACCTTCATAGAGTTCAAACATTCCTTCAATTGAGGCCTCTTGAGCAGAGCGTGAACGCGGGAGAAGGTGCGTGAAAGGGGGTGAGTTTGTGCATTTATGAGACAGGGCGAGTGTGATTGTGGAGAGCATGTGTTGGTGAAAGAACAGGGGTGAGAGGGGGAAAAATGTGTGCCTGGCCCACTTTCAATCTTAGGGTTCTTATTCATCCTCATGCAACAGCAAGGATGCAGGAGTGAGGGAGGGGGCGCGGGAGGGGGCCCCCAGTGTGAGGTAGGGGGCTCCCCATCGTGAGGGAGGCACCCGCCCCCCGGAGGGTGAGGGAGGCAACCCCCCCACCGAGTGTTTGCGTGGGTTTCGCTCCCAGAACCCAAAGATGTGCAGGTTAGGTGGATTGGCCAAGCTAAATTGCCCCTTAATTGGAAAAAATGAATTGGACACTATAAATTTTGGGGAGTAAAAGCAATGTGATGGAATACTCTCCCCTTGCCTGGAGGAGTGCAGCTCCAACAAAACTCAAAAAACTTAACACCAGGACAAAGCTGCCCCAGTTGATTGGCACTCCATCCACAAATATTCACATTCCTGCACCACCAACCAAGAGTGGCAACAGTTTGTCCAAGATGCACTGCAAGAACTCACCAAGGATCCCACGGCAGCACCTTCCAACCTATGACTGCTACCATCTAGAAGGACAAGAGCAGCAGATACATGGGAACACCATCACCTCGAAGTTCCCCTCCAAGTCACTCACCACCCTGACTTGGAAATATATCGCTGAACTTACAATGTCAAGGACAAATGCCGGAACTCTCTCCCCGACAACATTGTGGGTGTACCTTCACCACATGGACCTCAGCAGTTCAAGAAGGCAGATCACAGCACCTTAACAAGGCAATTAAGGGTGGTCAATAAATTCTGGCCAAGTCAGTGAGACCCACATCGCTTAAATGAACAAAAAAAAAGAACGTTTACCCAGACTTAGCAGGATCATAGATTAAAGTTGAATGACAAAGTCAAATTTCACCCAAGTTTCCGATGAAAATTCATTACTTTACAAGCAATTGATTGGCTTGCTCACGTGCAACCAAACTTTGCTTACCGCTGCTGAGTTCGTTGAAATATTCTTCACCTTGCTCTTGTTCCGAGTTGATCTGCGGGGTTCATCTTTTTTGGGTTCATGTTCCCAATTTCCATCTTTCTCCTCCTTTGATTTTGGACTGATGTCTTTACTTGATAATTCAATGCTTATTTTTCTGGCTTCAATTTTAGCTCTGTGTTTCCCAATAACAGTGTGTGCAGCAGGGCGCATGTCCAAAATACAAGAACTGCTTTGTTCCCAGTCACTGACCTGACTATTGCGATTTTTCAACATTTCATCAGGTATACAAGTCACCTGTCGCACATCAGACTCGATTCTTGATGTTGCTTTCCTTCCAGAAGATTCCAAGTCACCAATTCTTGCAAAACACTCGTCAGACTCTGTACTTATCCTTGACAATTCTAAATTACGAATGGACTCCATTTTCTTTGAGCTCATCGCAGTTCTGCAGGTGACATTGTTAGCCCCAACTTCATTCTCTTTTCCAGGGAGCCTGGATGGACTAATTGTATCCAGCAGCTCTTCTTTCAGTTCTTCGACTTTCACTGCCAAAATATCACAAGGATATTCATCATTTTTATTGTACTTCTTAAGATTTGATTCAGATGCATAATCTGATAGAGTCGACGACAAATCAAAATGGATAGGGACTTGGGAATATCTCTCTTCATTGACATTGTGGGTTCCAATATTACCATTTTCCATGTTATCTATTAAAAAAAAAATTGAATTAGAAGTGAGCCCAAATTTCCCCCTTCCCATATTCCCAATATCACATGTAGAAATTAAGTTCCACAGCCATCTGCAGCATTTGAAAAAAAGATCATGCCGCCTTTGTTAATTTGTGAACTGAGTGTGTGAATATAGTAAACTATTCTATCTCGAGACATGTCGCAGTCCAGCCCTGCATTTTTGCACATATGCCACTTATCGTAGCTGTCACTGGACGGTGCTGAACAACAATGACCACGTTTTTTTTTCTTTTGCAGATCGGGGGCTCTAAAATCACTGCAGGAACTCACTTGCTGGATGAGATAAAACTGAACTGAATCCAAGAATTAGTCATGTGGTCAAAAGTGGTCAAAATAACCCACATGGCCACCGGAGGAGTGAAAACACCATCTTTTTATTCCAATATTCAAGTGATTGCAGCTGTTTCACACAATGTAAAGCTTACAGTTCCCAACATGGAGGAAATATCCTTCATGCTCAGTGCTAGACAACAATTAACTATTGTACAGCTTGTTTTCACTGTTCCTCTTAATTTGCCCACTTTCCAGCTCCTTGCCAATACTGTGAAGTGAAGTTCAACAAAATTACACAAAGAGAAAGTACTAAAACGATTGGAAACAAATTCAACAATATTGTACCCCGCCACATTTTTTGGCTCAGTGAATAAATGGCGCAGTATTGAGCTGTGCAGACTAAATTTCATCTCTTAACTTGTGTAACGTATTTCAAACTTGGAAATTCTCTAATCAGCATTTGGGATGTTTCAATTAATATTGACCACAGCAGTTCGACTAGACTTTAGAAAATCAAAGTACAACAAAACAAAAAACAGGCAAAGGCTCTTGCTCCAGTGATCCCTCCTGAAACGTGCAGTTTTCTACAGTTCAGGGTCAGCTTTAGCTTCCATGGTCCAACAGCATGCAGATACTCACTGATTAGATTCACAAAAGAAACTGAGCTCTTTGAATGAGATCACAAAAGAGAAATTGACCAAACAACAGTATGTTTCGAAAACAGTGATTAACATTCACTTACTTACCTGCAAATTTTCTGACCAGATTTAGTGATTTGTTATGATGGTCGTTCACAGGACTGCTGCCGTTGTACGCCACGATACTGCAAATGGGCTGGTAAAGTAAGTAGAAGTGGTACAGTTACATTCTGCATTTTCTGATGAGTTGAGAGTACCACAAATGCTTTTCTGAAACTGGAGATAGTTACACTACATCTCGTCAACATCAGACATCAAAAGCCTTTGTGGCAATGTTAAATTCCAATAAGAGTGCAGATACTATGTGAAAAATAGTAATACCAATATGGTTCTGATGGGACTGCTGCACTATAACAACGGTGCTGTCCTTCGTTAGCAGGAATACGAGATCAAACCCCCATCAACTGGCTTACATGACGGGCGGCGCAGTGGTGCAATAGTTAGCACTGCTGCCTCACGGCGCCAAGATCCCAAGTTCGATCCCGGCCCTGGGTCACTGTCCTTGTGGAGTTTGCACATTCGTGGGTCTCACCCCCACAACCCAAAACATGTGTAGGGTAGGTGAATTGGCCATGCTAAATTGCCCCTTAATTGGAAAAAAAAAATAATTGGATACTCGAAAATTTATTAAAAATAAACTTGCTTACATGACAATATTTAAATCCCAATCAAGCTATGCGACATCATCGGATAACTTAAAATGGATAACTGAAAAGATTGACTGTTCCATCGAGCCGCTTCTAAAACTTCTTCAAAACATGTTACTGTAAAATGCTACTCACTGGATAATTGAATGTTCAAGGTTATATAGCCCAGCTTTGGTCAACTATCAAATACAATCAAACACATCCCTCCAACCACTTAAAACTGGTTATTCTAGAATTTTCACCTCCACCATCTGACCTGGCAGACCATTACACTTCTTAATTAACTTTTTATATGAACAGCTTCCTTCAACCAGTTCTCAACTTCTGATTTTGTGTCGTGTTCTGTTGTTTTGCATTAATTTGTAGTACTTCAGTTGATTTTCGATGTACAAGACAGATATCTCATCTTTCAGATGCCCAACTTTGTTCCGTCTTAGAACATAGAACAGTACAGCACAGAACAGGCCCTGCGGCCCTCAATGTTGTGCCGAGCCATGATCACCCTACTCAAACCCACGTATCCACCCTATACCCGTAACCCAACAACCCCCCCCTTAACCTTACTTTTATTAGGACACTACAGGCAATTTAGCATGGCCAATCCACCTAACCCGCACATCTTTGGACTGTGGGAGGAAACCGGAGCACCCGGAGGAAACCCACGCACACACGGGGAGGACGTGCAGACTCCACACAGACAGTGACCCAGCCGGGAATCGAACCTGGGACCCTGGAGCTGTGAAGCATTTATGCTAACCACCATGCTACCCTGCTGCCCCTGCTGTCTTTCCTCATATTTAAATTCACTGGCATGAACTTCAGTCACATGACCCTCATCTGACCACATCAGGTGAAGTGTTTAAAACTTCAATGGGCAAAATTGAGCACAATACTCTGGCAAGAACACTGTGGAGCTTCAGCAGCAAATGCTCCACCATATCAACTGATTTTGCTGTGTGGTTCAGCATCCATTTTGATTGCTTCTTCAAAGTGGCGTACAATCATTGAAGTAATTGAGTATCAAGTTGCTCTGGGTCACTGGCCGTGTGGAGTTTGCACATTCTCCCTATGTTTGCGTGGGTTTTGCCCCCACAACTCAAAGATGTGCAGGGTAGGTGGATTGGCCACGCTGAATTGCCCCCGTAATTGGAAAAAATGAATTGGTTACTCTAAATTTTTTTTGTTTTTTAAAAAAAAGTGTCACGTCTAACATCCTGAATGTAATTTCCCCTCTGTTCTAGATATTTCAGATCATTCCTGTGCAGTGTGACGATTTTTATTCCAACCTGTAATATTTTGCATAGATAGGAACAAAAGTGCACCGAACACTGGGCACAATATTCAGACAGCGGCCTTTTCCAAAGCTGTACAAATTGATCCTTACTTAAAATGTTCTTATTTATAAAACTTTACAAAACCTGTTTTCCCAACTTCAACACAGCCTTATCCAAATTACAGAACTTTACCATTACATCTTCCATACGGAGTTGGACCTTGGAACTTTGTTTTAGTGCTGAGGCAGGACTGTCACTTAACATGATCTTCTGACGTACTGGCATTTCGCCTTTCCGTAATGGGGTGTTGGATGGTAGACTTTCATCGAACACCTCAGGACTCAGCTCTCCACCGAAAGTAACTTTTTTCTTTCCTGGTAGTTTCCTGTCACTCAGAGGAAGGATACAGTCATGTTGCTCTGCAGAAGTTGCACCTAAAATACAAAACAATTCTTCAATATTTTGTTCATTTCTGCAGACTAACTGCTAAACATGTAAAAAATAGTGGAAATCCCAAGCATAGATGTACTGCTGTCAAATAGGGCCACGGTCACAATGATGAATGGTCATCGACCGACCAAGTTAACTGCCCCTCTCTCCAGATACGTGCCGACTGAGCACAACCAGTTTTATTATGGTTCTATTACAAAGTCACTTCCTTCAGTGCCAATGTTACTGGCAGGGGGGAGGGGTGGTGGTTAGGATCCATGGGGGCGGAAGGGGGAGTAGAGTGCTGGTGATGCAGATTATTTTGTTCTTAGGTTTGGGAGAGGGTGGTGATGGTACCCATTTTAGGTGGGCCCGGAACCAAGGTGGGCATGGATTCAGCTAAATCTTCTCACAAAATGGATACAGCTGATTCAAATAGAGAAAGGAATTCAGATATCTCCTGTCAGGATGATTTCACAGAATGTGAGGGGGTTAAAGGGTCCAGTCAAAAGATATGGGGTGTTTGTGCATTTGAAGAGCTTGAAAACCGATGTAATATTCTTGCTGGAGACGCATCAGAAGAGGCCAAGGAAGAGATGGGTGAGGCAGGCGTACTATACAAATTTTGATCTCAAGTAAAGAGGGGTTGCAATCTTGTTTAACAAGAGGGTTGCCTTTACAGCAATCAGTATGGTGCTGAATACTGGGGAGCGATTTGTGATGGCGAGTGGAATCTTGGCAGGGGCGCCAGTAGTTTTCGTCATCATTTATACTCCGAATTGGGATGACACGGATTTTATTAACAAAGGCGTGAAGGGCCACCCCTGACCTTGAGTCTCACCAGCTGATCATGGGGGGCGATTTCAACTGTGTTTGTAACCAACAATGGACAGTCCTTCGTAACATCAGGGATGGCAAAAGAGTTGGCAGTGTTTATGGAGCAGATGGGGAACCTATAGAGATTATCTGGGAGAGGGGGAGCTTTCCTTCTGCTGGGTGCAAGGATCAAGGCAGGCTGACCCCAATGGAGGCCCCCGTGGAGGTTAGCATGGCGCTCCTGGCAGACAAGGAGCTCTGTGAGAAGGTAGCCTCAGTCAAAGAGAGGGGGAAGTCTCACCGTCAACATTTTGGATAGTACCTGAAGGCACATCAGAGTGAAGGGAATTTCATATAAAGCCCACAGGAACAAGGGTGGACAGGCAGAGATTGGTCGACTCAATTCTGGACACGGATCGCAGTATTCCAACGCCCAGACAAAAGAGCTGTTCGCAGAAAGTGTTTGCAGGTAGAATTTAACCTGGTATCGACTGGGAAGGCAGTGAACCAACTGCATCACTCACAGTGAGCACTCTTGAGTATGGGGAGAAGGCCATCCGTCACCAGCTGGGATGACATGCAGGTGCACGAGAGATAGCCCAGATAAGGATCAGGGTGGGGGGTATCTGGTGACAGCTCCATACAAAATGAATGCCACATTCCAAGCATAATATCAGATATGAAACAATTTTTGGACGGGCTGGACTTCCCAGTGGTGGAGAAGGGGAGCGAAGCACTTTTAGAATTGGGGTAATCATATAACCGGTTTTGTGTGGAAGGAGGTCATTCAGACAATCAGGTCGACACCGACGCTCTGAAAAAGCACCCTACCTAGGCCCACTCAATGCCCTATCTCTGTAACCCCATAATCTTTTGGACACTAACAGGCAATTTAGAATCGCCAATCCATTCAGACATGGGAAAAACGTGGAACCTCCACATAATCACCCAAGGTCGGAATCGAAGCCAGGTCTTCGGCGCCGCGAGGCAGCAGTGCCAACCACTGTGCCACCCGAAAATGGAGTGCATGTTTCATGTAATCACGGAAGGCACCGGACGACTTCGAGGTGCCACATTGCCACATTCACTGGTGCCACATTTACTGGAGATGTACAACGACTATTTGTCACAGAGTGGAGGGTGGGAGGAGAATTGGCGGTCACGCTGGTGCAGACATCGGTCTCCCTGCTCCTGAAGAAGAACAAGGATCTGGTGGAGTGTGGGTCTTCTTGGCTTACTTTGCTGAACACCGACGTAAAGGTCTTGGTGAAGCATCTGGAGGGTTGTTTGCTGGTGGAGGTCTCACAGGATAAGGCTGGTTAAAGGCCGACAGTTGTTTGCCAATATAAGGCGACTCTTAAATGTGGTCATGGCCCCATCGAGGGGCAAGGTGCCTGAAGTCATCGTCTCTATGGATGCAGAGAAGGCTTTCGATCAGGTAGAGTGCATGGCCCCTGTTTGAGGTTCTGAGACAAATTGGGTTTGGGCCAACATCTATCTCCTGAGTGAGACTATTATATACTAGTCCCACTGTCAAGACTGATGCCGTATCGGGACATGAGGAGGCAGGAATATCCATTGTCCCTGTCGTTGTTTGCGTGCGCAATTGAACCTTTGGCTATCGCACAAAAGTCGTCATAAGAATGCAGAGGTATTCCAAGAGGGGCTAAGGAACAGACGGTGTCCCTTTTTTATGCAGATGACATGTCCCCCCCCCCCCCCAAACCATGGGGCTCAGGTGGCTCATGATTGGGCCTTGCTGCACAAATTGGACTTGGCCAGTCTAGTTGAGAGGGGGAAGGGGGACTTGAAGATGTGGGCCGCCCTCCTGCTTTCCTTGGCAGGAAGAGTACAGATGGTCAAAACTAAAATTTTGTCACAGTTCCTATTTGAGTTCCAGTCCCTCCCAAACTTCCTCCTTGTATGGGTGGCCAAGTTAATATTGGCTTTTGTATGGGCAGAGAAGACACCCAGGATTCAGAGAGCCTTTCTGCAGATGGGATGGCATTCGGGAGAGCTGGTGTTGCCAAATTTAATGTTCTGCTATTGAAATGAAATGAAAATCGCTTGTCACAAATAGCCTTCAAATGAAGTTACTGTGAAAACCCTTAGACGCCACATTCCAGCGCCTGTACGGGGAGGCTGGTACGGGAAATGAACCGTGCTGCTGGCTTGCCTTGGTCTGCTTTAAAAGCCAGCTCTTTAGCCCTGTGCTAAAGCAGCCAGGCGGCGAATATTGAAAACGGTGCGACAGTGGTGGGGGAGCAGGGGGCAGGGTAGTTGCAAATGGAAGTGGTCTCGTGTTGTTGGGACATGTTTAAGGGCATTGGTCACTGCCCCTCTCCCATTTTCCCTGGTCAATTTCACAACAAACCTGGTAGTGGTGGCATCCCTTAAAATATGGAATCAGTTTCGGCGTCATTTTAGATTAGGGGGCATGTCAGTATTGTTGCCAATCTGCAGAAAGCCATAGATTTGCACCATCTGGGATAGACGCAATCTACATGATTTGGAAGAGGGGAGCGATCGAGAGGATTAGGGATCGGTTTGTGGAGGGTAGGTTCGCAGACTGGAGGAGTTGGAAGGAAAAATACCATTCACAAAAAAAGGTGCACACAAAGAACACTCTTTGTTCCCCCAGTTGCCGAGTCACACATTGATGAATGGGATGTTATCTTGTGATGAGTTGGGGGAAAGGGAGGATCTCAGATATATATGGGTGGTTGCTGGAGATGGGGAAGGCTTCGTGAGAAGAGATATAGGGGAATTGGGAAGAACTGAGCTTGGCACTGCAGGGAGGGACCTGGAGTGAGATATTATATTGGGTAACCTCGACTTCCTCTTGTGCCAGGCTGAGCCTGATACAATTTAAACTTGCCCATGGAATGCACGCGAGTACAACATGCATGAGTGGGTTCTTCCCAGAGATGTTCCGGTCCTGCCCAAAATTGGTTGAGTTCTGGATCTCAGTCTTTGAGACCATGCCGGTAATTGTTTTGGTGAGATTGGAGCAGTGCCTATTGGTGGCGAATTTTCGGGTGGCAGATTTCCCAGAGCTTCTAGAGAAGACGGCTGATGTCTTGGCCTTCGCCTCTCTGATTACCCGGCAACGAATCCTGCTTGGGTGGAGCTCAGTGTAGCCAACCAGGGACTCGACGTGGTGGGGAGACATGGCCAGATTTCTGAGACAAGAAAAGATCAAAAATGCCCTCAGTAGGTTGTAAGAAGGGTTATACTCAAGGTGGAGGCCATTCATCATTGCCTTTATGAAATGAAAATCGCTTATTGTCACGAGTAGGCTTCAATGAAGTTACTGTGAAAAGCCCCTAGTCGCCACATTCCGGCGCCTGTCCGTGGAGGCTGGTACGGGAATCGAACCGTGCTGCTGGCCTGCTTTAAAAGCCAACGATTTAGCCTGGTGAGATAAACCAGCTGTTTGCTGTTTGTTGCCAGCAATAGGGTGAGAGCTGAGGGTTCTGGGGTTATAATGTTAGTTTGCATAAACAAAAACCACTTCTAATATATTTGAGTGTTTTTGTTATACGTTTGTGAAATTGGAATAAAATAGACTTTTAAAAACTCAGTTGAATCAAGCTCACAACGCACATCAACATTTAATGTGGTTCAGCGATACAACAATGGTGGATTTACTAAATGAATCAGCAGCCAACATAATTCAAGACACTGTTATCGGCAGATGTGAACATTTATGACTTCATTCGGATCCTAACATCCACTGCTGAATAACTGTACCTGTTTGTTGCGAATCAGAAAGATTCAGGATCTCCGGGGTGGACTTATTCCTTTCACCCTGTTCCGAAACGTTAAATGTGTCCATGAATCCTGCCATCTTGCTCTTCAGCATTGCAACTTTCTGGGATTCCGAAAAAGAAGTTACTGAATCAAGATCATTCAGGTTACACAATACCACAGATTCTGAAAAGGCTTCGTACCTATTAGTACTTTGGGAACCAGGGACCACGTTAGGTGAATGACTAGCTGTTTACCACTTGAACAAAATCAAGCCATGGCTGACAGGATTCTTGGAAATGATCAAGAGCACTCAAATCACTTTCTCTCAGTCATGGCTCTCGAGCATACAACTGGTTTAAATTGATACCCTTCCATCTCATAGGTCATTACTTGTCAGGTGTTTGGGCTGCACGGTGGCGCAGTTGCGCCGAGGACCCCGGTTTGATCCTGGCCCCGGGTCCCTGTCCGTGTGGAGTTTGCACTTCCTGCCTGTATCTGAGTGGGTTTCCTTCGGTTCCCCCGGTTTCCTCCCACAGTCCAAAGATGTGCAAGTTAGGTGAATTGGCCATGCCAATGTTGCTCAAAAAAGTGAGGTGGGGTTACGGGGAAAGAAGCATAGATTGGGCCTCGGTAGGCGCAAGAGCCGGTGCACACTTGATGGACTGAATGGCCTCCTTCTGCACTGGAGGGTTTCTAACCCAAAGATGTGCAGGGTAGGCGGATTGGACACTCCAAATTGGAAATAAAAATGTTTTAATTGTCAGGTATAGTTGCAGCATAGCAGGCCATTTGGCCCAGCATGCCTGGACCGACTCTCCCAATAGGTATCATTGCTCAGTGCCATTCCTTGAACCCTGCACATTCTCTCTGCTCAAGTAATTATCTGATGCCCTCCTGAATGCCTCAATCGAAGCTGCCTCCACTACACTTCCAGGTAGGACATTGCAAACCCCAACTGCTCATTGTGTAAACAGGTTGTTTTGTCAAATCACATTTGCTTGTTTTGCAAGTCATTTTTAAATTGTGCCCTCTCGTTCTTGATCATTTACCGAGCAGAACAGTTTCTCCCTGTCTTATCCTTTCTTGTCCCATCACCAGGATGGAAAAGGACTAATTGCTCCTTTAAAGCCGAGGCAGCAAAATCTTGTGACACAGTAGACTGAGTTTTGATCTCCATCTGAAAAGAGAAATGCTCGATTCCACAGCATGAAATATACCACAGCTCAATGAGCACAAGACAAGTGGTAATAGCAATATAGCAAAATAACAATTTCCAACCTGCTTATGGGTCTGTTTGTTTGAAGCTGCACAATGAGCAAAGCAGGATATTTTACCCAATCGAACATCTGGGTCAGCCCAGGTTGCAGCAAGCTGATTAGAACTGGGAACCACAACGGCCCCATCTCCCACAGCCCAGAGGCACTATGTTCAACTGTGGCACCAAAGATGATTTTTGCACCCCATTTCTATTCTAGTTCAGATCAGTCAATCCAGCAGAGATCACGGATCAAATAGCAACGTTCCAAGGGCATTTATCTGCATAGCATTTGGGAAAACCTCGATCGTAAACACAAATGTGTAATTGTGAGCAATGTCAGTTCCTGAATTATACCTGTCGCTGCATTCTCTGTCTGGCTATATAGCAGATAAGACTGTTGGTCTCTGGGGATCCCCGGGCTCCAACGGAGGATGCTCGTCGAGAAAATCTCTTTCTCTGTGCGGATAGCTCTTCTGGAAGACAAATATAAGGAAATATTACACACAAGATACATCTTGGCCAGTCAAATGCTGAAACAGTAATGTTATTTTGAAAACTATTCTTTCAGGTATCGGCCTCCAACCTTGAACGGCAAGGAAATGTAAGGTGGCAGGCAGTGGCATCAGCGATACCACTCATGTGGACCCGAAGCAGGAAACCTCGTCAGTAAAAGATTGGCATTTTAATTGTTAAGACTCAGGTAATACAGTCAGTTGCCGTAACAGAGATCCTGGTCAGAGAGTGGGTCAAATTAGGAAGTTCAATTGGGAGGGTCACGGATCAGGCACAAATAACATGGTTACAATAGGAAGCTATTCAGTCAATCTTACCTGTACCTGATTTCTCCACGAGAAACTCAATTTTCCTAATTCTCCTACCTTTTCTTTGCAATCTCAAACAAAAAGTAGAACATAGAACACAGAAAAATACAGCACAGAACAGGCCCTTCGGCCCACGACGTTGTGCCGAACCTTTGTCCTAGATTAATCGTAGATTATCATAGAATTTACAGTGCAGAAGGAGGCCACTCGGCCCATCGAGTCTGCACCGGCTCTTGGAAAGAGCACCCTACCCAAGGTCAACACCTCCACCCTATCCCCATAACCCAGTAACCCCACCCAACACTAAGGGCAATTTTGGACACTAAGGGCAATTTATCATGGCCAATCCACCTAACCTGCACATCTTTGGACTGTGGGAGCAAACCGGAGCAAACCCACGCACACACAGTGAGGATGTGCAGACTCCGCACAGTGACCCAAGTCAGGAATCGAACCTGGGACCCTGGAGCTGTGAAGCAATTGTGCTATCCACAATGCTACCGTGCTGCGCTGAAGAACAAATTAATCCACACTCCATTATTCTATCATAATCCATGTACCTATCCAATAGCCACTTGAAGGTCCCTAATGTTTCCGACTCAACTACTTCCACAGGCAGTGCATTCCATGGCCCCACTACTCTCTGGGTAAAGAACCTACCTCTGACATCCCCACTATATCTTCCACCATTCACCTTAAATTTATGTCCCCTTGTATTGGTTTGTTCCACCCGGGGAAAAAGTCTCTGACTGTCTACTCTATCTATTCCCCTGATCATCTTATAAACTTCTATCAAGTCGCCCCTCATCCATCTCCGTTCTAATGAGAAAAAGCCTAGCACCCTCAACCTTTCCTCGTAAGACCTACTTCCATTCCAGGCAACATCCTGGTACATCTCCTTTGCACCTTTTCCAAAGCTTCCACATCCTTCCTAAAATGAGGCGACCAGAACTGCACACAGTACTCCAAATGTGGCCTTACCAAGGTTTTGTACAGCTGCATCATCACCTCACGGCTCTTAAATTCAATCCCTCTGCTAATGTACGCTAGCAGACCATAGGCCTTCTTCACAGCTCTATCCACTTGAGTGGCAACTTTCAAAGATCTATGAACATAGACCACAAGATCTCTCTGCTATTCCACATTGCCAAGAACCCTACCGTTAACCCTGTATTCCGCATTCATATTTGTCCTTCCAAAAAGGAAAACCTCACTTGTCAGGGTTAAACTCCATCTGCCACTTCTCAGCCCAGCTCTGCAACCTATCTATTTGCAGCCGACAACAGCCCTCCTCACTATCCACAACTCCACCAATCTTCGTATCGTCTGCAAATTTACTGACCCACCCTTCAACTCCCTCAACCAAGTTATTAATGAAAATCACAAACAGCAGAGGACCCAGAACTGATCCCTGCGGTACGCCACTGGTAACTGGGCTCCAGGCTGAATATTTGCCATCCACCACCACTCTCTGACTTCTATTGGTTAGCCAGTTAGATAACGATCTCCCACTATCCCATGCCTCCTTACTTTCTGCAAAGCCTACCATGGGGAACCTAATCAAATGCCTTACTAAAATCCATTTCCACTACATCCACTGCTTTACCTTCATTCACATGCTTGGTCACCTCCTCAAAGAATTCAATAAGACTTGTAAGGCAAGACCTACCCTCACAAATCCGTGCTGACTATCCCTAATCAAGCAGTGTTTTTCCAGATGCTCAGAAATCCTATCCCTCAGTACCCTTTCCATTACTTTGCCTACCACCGAAGTAAAGACTAACTGGACTGTAATTCCCTTTTTTGAACAGGGGCACGACATTCGCCACTCTCCAATCCACTGGTACCACCCCCTGTTGACAGTGAGGACGAAAAGATCATTGCCAACTGTTCTGCAATTTCATTTCTTGCTTCCCATAGAATCCTTGGATATATCCCGTCAGGCCCGGGGGACTTGTCTATCCTCACGTTTTTCAAAATGCCCAACACATCTTCCTTCCTAACAAGTATCTCCTCGAGTTTACCAGTCTGTTTCACCCTGTCCTCTCCATCAATATGGCCCCTCTTGTTTGTAAATACTGAAGAAAAGTACTCGCTCAAGACCTCTCCTATCTCTTCAGACTCAATACACAATAGAACATAGAACATTACAGCGCAGTACGGGCCCTTCGACCCTCGATGCTGCGCCGACCCGTGAAACCATCTGAAGGCTATCTGACCTACACGATTCCATTTTCATCCATATGTCTTTCCAGTGACCACTTAAATGCCCTTAAATTTGGCGAGTCCACTACTGTTGCAGGCAGGGTGTTCCACACCCCTACTACTCTCCGAGTAAAGAAACTGCCTCTGACATCTGTCCTATATCTACCACCCCTCAATTTAAAGCTATGTCCCCTCGTGTTGGTCATCACCATCCGAGGAAAAAGACTCTCACTGTCCACCCTATCTTATCTAACTATCTTATATGTCTCTATTAAGTCACCTCTCAGCCTTCTCCTCTCTAACGAAAACAACCTCAAGTCCCTGAGCCTTTCCTCGTAAAACCTTCCCTCCATACCAGGCAACATCCTAGTAAATCTCCTCTGAACCCTTTCCAAAGCTTCCACATCCTTCCTATAATGTGGTGACCAGAACTGCACGCAGTACTCCAGGTGCGGCCGCACCAGAGTTTTGTACAGCTGCAGCATGACCTCGTGGCTCCGAAACTTAATCCCCCTACTGATAAAGGCTAGCACACCATATGTCTTCTTAACAGCCCTATTAACCTGGGTGGCAACTTTCAGGGATTTATGTACCTGGATGTCGAGATCTCTCTGTTCATCTACACTACCAAGAATCTTGCCATTAGCCCAGTCCTCTGCATTCCTGTTACTCCTTCCAAAGTGAACCACCTCACACTTTTCCGCATTAAACTCCATCTGCCAGCTCTCAGCCCAGCTCTGCAGCTTATCTATGTCCCTCTGTAACCTATAACATCCTTCAGCACTATCCACAACTCCACCGACCTTCGTGTCATCTGCAAATTTACTAACCCATCCTTCTACACCCTCTTCCAGGTCATATATAAAAATGACAAACAGCAGTGGCCCCAAAACAGATCCTTGCGGTATACCACTATTAACTGAACTCCAGGATGAACATTTGCCATCAACCACCACCCTCTGTCTTCTTTCAGCTAGCCAATTACTGATCCAAACCGCTAAATCACCTTCAATCCCATACTTCCGTATTTTCTGCAATAGCCTACCGTGGGGAACCTTATCAAACGCCTTACTGAAATCCATATACACCACATCAACCGCTTTACCCTCATCCACCTGTTTGGTCACCTTCTCAAAAAATGCAATAAGGTTTGTGAGGCATGACCTACCCTTCACAAAACCGTGTTGAGTATCGCTAATCAACTTGTTCTTTTCAAGATGATTATAAACCCTATCTCTTATAACCTTTTCAAAACATTTTACCCACAACCGAAGTAAGGCTCACAGGTCTATAATTACCAGGGTTGTCTCTACTCCCCTTCTTGAACAAGGGGACAACATTTGCTATCCTCCAGTCTTCCGGCACTATTCCTGTCAACAAAGACGACATAAAGATCAAGGACAAAGGCTCTGCAATCTCCTCCCTGGCTTCCCAGAGAATCCTAGGATAAATCCCATCTGGCCCTTATGAACCTCAATCCCATCTAGCCTGGTCGACTGTACCTGAGTATTCTCCTCGACAACATTGTCTTTCTCCAGTGCAAACACTGATGAAAAATATCCATTTAACGCTTCCCCTATCTCCTCTGCTTCCACACACAACTTTCCACTACTACCCTTGATTGGCCCTAATCTTACTCTAGTCATTCTTTTGTTCCTGATATACCTATAGAAAGCCTTAGGGTTTTCCTTGATCCTATCCACCAATGACTTTTTGTGTCCTCTCCTCGCTCTTCTTAACTCTCCCTTTAGGTCCTTCCTGGCTAACTTGTAACTCTCAAGTGCCCTGACTGAGCCTTCATGTCTCATCCTAACATAAGCCGCCTTCTTCCTCTTGACAAGTGCTTCAACTTCCTTAGTAAACCACGGTTCCCTTGCTCAACAACTTCCTCCGTGCCTGACAGGTACATACTTATCAAGGACAAGCAGTAGCTGTTCCTTGAAAAAGCTCCACATTTCGATTGTACCCATCCCCTGATGTTTCCTTCCCCATCCTATACATCCTAAATCTTGCCGAATAGCATCATAATTGCCTTTCCCCAGCTATAATTCTTGCCTTGCGGTTTATACCTATTCCCTGCCCATCGCTAAAGTAAACATAACCGAATTGTGATCACTATCACCAAAGTGCTCACCTACATCTAAATCTAACACCTGGCCGGGTGCATTACCCAGTACCAAATCCAATGTGGCATCGCCCCTTGTTGGCCTGTCTACATACTGTGTCAGAAAACCCTCCTGCACACACTGCACAAAAACTGACCCATCTATAGTACTCAAACTATAGTATTTCCAGTCAATATTTGGAAAGTTAAAGTCCCCCATAACAACTACCCTGTTACTCTCGCTCCTGTCGAGAATCATCTTTGCAATCCTTTCCTCTACACCTCTGGAACTATTCGGAGGTCTATAGACAACTCCCAACAGGGTGACCTCTCCTCTCCTGTTCCTAACCTCGGTCCATACTACCTCAGTAAACGAGTCCTCAAACGTCCTTTCTGCTGCCGTAATACTTTCCTTGATTAACAATGCCATACCCCCCCTCTTTTACCATCTTCTCTGTTCTTACAGAAACATCTAAATCCTGGAACCTGCAACAACCACTCCTGTCCCTGCTCTACCCATGTCTCCGAAATCGCCACAAAATCGAGATCCCAGGTACCAACCCATGCTGCAAGCTCACCCACCTTATTCCGGATGCTCCTGGCGTTGAAGTAGACACACTTCAAACCAGCATCTTGCTTGCCGGTGCCCTCTTTCGAACTTTTAACCCTATCCCTGACCTCCCGCTACTGTCCTTGATCGGACCTACCCTCGCTCTAGTCATTCTTACATTTATTACATATGTGTAATAGGCCTTGGGGTTTTCCTTGATCCAACCCGCCAAAGATTTTTCATGTCCTCTCTTAGCTCTCCTAATTCCTTTCTTCAGTTCCTTCCTGGCTATCTTGTATCCCTCCAGTGCCCTGTCTGAACCTCGTTTCCTCAGCCTTACATAAGTCTCCTTCTTCCTCTTAACAAAACATTCAACCTCTCTTGTCAACCATGGTTCCCTTACTTGACCATCTCTTCCCTGCCTGACAGGGACATACATATCAAAGACACGCAGTACCTATTCCTTGAACAAGTTCCACATTTCACTTGTGTCCTTCCCTGACATCCTATGTTCCCAACTTATGCACTTCAATTTTTGTCTGAGAGCATTGTATGTACCCTTCCCCCAATTGTAAACCGTACCCTGTTGCACGCATCTATCCCTCTCCATTACTAAAGTGAAAGTCACAGAATTGTGGTCACTACCTCCAAATGCTCCCCCACTAACAAATCTATCACTTGCCCTGGTTCATTACCAAGTACCAAATCCAATATGGCCTCCCCATTGGCCGGACAATCTACATACTGTGTTAGAAAAGCTTCCTGGACACACTGCACAAACACCACCCCATCCAAACTATTTGATCTAAAGAGTTTCCACTCAATGTTTGGGAAGATGAAGTCACAGAAGGCGGTAGTAGTATGCATTGCTGGTTAAAGAGGAAATGAAAATAAAAATCGCTTATTGTCACGAGTCGGCTTCAAATGAAGTTACTGTGAAAAGCCCCTACTCGCCACATTCCGGCACCTGTTCGGGGAGGCTGGTACGGGAATTAACGCAATAGTGAAAAAGGATATTAGCTCCAGCAATGTGGAATCTGTTTGGGAAGGGCTGAGAAGCCACAGGGCAAAACACTTAAGTGGAGGTTGTATATAGACCCCCAAACTGTGGTGATGATGTTGGAAATGGCATGAAACTGGAAATTATTTTATTTTATTTTTTTTTTAAATTTAGTGTACCCAATCAATTTTCCAATTAAGGGGCAATTTAGCGTGGCCAATCCACCTAGCTTGCACGTTTTTGGGTTGTGGGGGCGAAACCCACGCAGACACGGGGAGAATGTGCAAACTCCACACGGACAGTGACCCAGAGCCGGGATCGAACCTGGGACCTCAGCGCCGTGAGGCGGTTGTGCTAACCACTAGGCCACCGTGCTGCCCGAAACTGGAAATTATAACCGCATGTGATAAAGGAACATCTGAACTGTTCGACTTGAGGATTTGGTTCCTCACCCATACAAAGACTTTTCACAAGGTCACAGTGATACAACAAAAGGCTCTTCCAACCCGATGACCTCATCCTCACTGAATACTCATCCTATTAATTTCACATTGCATCACTTGGCTGTTTTCTGCATGTCCTGAGATCAGCAGTTGTAGATGCAGACTTAAGTGAATAAAAAATCATCCAGTACTTGGCCCTGCATGGTGGCACAGTGGTTAGCACTGTTGCCTAACAGCACCAGGGTCCCGGGTTCGATTCCTGCTTCAATCACGGCCTGTGCAGTGTCTGCACGTTCTCCCCGTGTCTGTATGGGTTTCCTCCGGGTTCTCCGGTTTCCTCCCACAAGTCCCAAAAGATGTGCTTGTTAGATGCATTGGGAATTCTGAATTCTCCCTCACTGTACCCGAACAGGCGCCGGAGAGTGACGACTAGGGGATTTTCACATTAACTTAATTGCAGTGCTAATGCGTACTTGTGACACTAATAAAGATTATTATTATTACAATCTATAATCTCAGAGTATTTAACAAAATGGCCTGAGAAATAGTGGATGAATTGGTGGTCATCTTCCAAGATTCTATGGACTCTGGAAGTTTCTACAGATTGGAGGGTAGCTAATGTCACCTCACTACTTAAAAAGAGATAGAGAGAAAACAGAATTATAGGCCAATCAGCCTGATGTCGATAGTGAGGAAAATACTGGAGTCCATGACAAAATATTTAACAGCAGAATGATTGGAAAGCAGTGGCAGGGTCGGACAGAGTCAGCATGGATCTATAAAAGGGAATTGATGCTTGATAAATTGCCTGGAATTCTTCGAAGTTGTAATTAGCAACATTGACGAGGGACATCCAGTGGATGTGGCAGAGAACACATAGCTGGGTGGGAGAGTGAGCTGTGAGGAGGATGCAGAGATGTTTCAGTGTGATTTTGACAAGTTCAGTAAGTAGCCAGATGCATGGCAGATGCAGTATAACGTGGACAAATGTGAGTTTATCCACTATGGTAGCAAAAACAGGAAGGCAGATTATCTCAATTTCTCGAGATTGAGATGAGGCCTGGGTGTCCTTATACATCAATCGCTAAAAGCAAGCATGCAGGTGCAACAGGTGATAAAGGCAGTCAATGGCATGTTGGCCTTCACAGAGAGAGGATTGGAGTGCAGGAAGGTCTTAGTGAGACCACACCTGGAATATTGTGTGTATTTTTGGTCTCCTTATTTGAGGAAGATGTTCTTGCGATGGAGGGAGAGCAGTGAAGGTTTGTCAGACTGATTCCTGGGATGGTGGGACAGTATGTAAGGAGAGGTTGAGTTGATTCAGATTATATTCCATGGAATTCAGAAGTATGAGGGAGAATCTTATAGAACCCGTCAAAATTCGAACAGGATGAGACAGGGTCGATGCAGGAAGGATGCTCCTAATGGCAGGGCTCGTCCAGAACCAGGGTTTACAATCAAAGGATATGGAATAAACCATTTAAGACTGAGATGAGGAGAAATCTCTTCACACAGAGTGGTTAGCCTGTGGAATTTGCTCCCAGCAAACAGTTGAGGCCAAAATATTGTATGTTTCAAGGGGTTAGGTTTAGCTCCTGGGGCTAAAGGGATTAATGGTTATGGGGAGAAAGCTGGAACAGATGACTGAGCTGGTTGATCAGTCATGATCATAATGAATGGTGGAGCAGGATTGAAGGGCCAAATGGCTACTCCGGCTCGGAGTTTCTTTATTTCTATGATTGGGAATGATTCTTAGCATTCCTCTTCCTGCTCTTTGAAACTAAAATATTTGTCTGATTTCTTTAAAACTGTGAAAACCTTTTGGAATGTAAAATATCTTCCTCAAGATCAAATTGTATACCATTTTGTCTTCACTATTTATCCATCTGCTAAAAGTGAACTGACTGCTGCTCAGGTACTACACTACAGGTACCATGTTCTCCCCAACATCCTGCTTCAGTGGTCATATTTCATGCAAGATTTGACACTAGTGGTTCAGTAATCTGAATGAAAACTGACCAAAAGCCCACGTATTTCCAAATATTAAACACACATACACATTTCCAGCACCTTGTGACTGGATCGTGAACCAGAGTACGAAACCTCAGATGATTTCCATGCTCTGGAGCCCAGGGAGAGCATCCTGACAAGCACAACTCAAGGAAAGGATATTTTGTAAGGGCTCTTCCTATTTGTTCCCTATTTATTCCTTTATTTCCACTTTCTTTTATTTTTGCCATTACATTTTTGATCCATGGATGATTAACGGGCATCGCTTTAAGGCAATAAGTCTGTATCTTTAATCCACGTAGGAAGAACCCGGAAGGCTGTGCTCATTTAAACAGAAGTGGCAGACTGCTCAACATCAGTGAGAGAGATGGCTTGGGACTTGGTTTGACTGATTGGCTGGTGGCCAGAAGGCTATGCTCTGCCCAGTAATAGGTGGTGATTAGATCCTATTCCTATTAGATGCTTTTCAGAATCCCACGGTTTAAGTTTGGTTTCAGTTTTGATTCTGGCAGTGGGGTGAAAGAAAGATCCAGCTGACTCTCTTCAGAAAGCTACTGTGAGGACTCACATTCTCTCTAGATATGATAATGATAATCGCATGTCACAAGTAGGCTTCAATGAAGGTACTGTGAAAAGTCCCTAGTCGCCACATTCGCCTATTCGGGGAGGCTGGTACGGGAATTGAACCGCGCTGCTGCCTTGTTCTGTATGACAAGTCAGCTATTTAGCCCACTGTGCCAAACCAGCCCTGGTTGGGGCCTCCGGGTTTGAGGCTAGAAAGCCTCCAGGTGCTGTTTTCCTGGAACTACAGAGGACTGAAGACAAACTACGAACTGAAAGCACAGTTTGATGAGAAATAAGGTGCCACTCCAGTGAAAGCTGTGAGTCATGCATTGCTAACCTGCAGAGTACCTGAATGAATTACGCTACAAAGATAATCATTACAGGCTGGAAACCAAAATTTTTAATCTGGAAGCTTGCTGTGAAGAGTGTGTGAAAGAACCATCATCTTTATTTGCCGGTCTTGCGTGAGTGTGTGTGGAGGGTGGACGCAGGTTAAAGTGGATATATTAGGTATTAGCTTGTTGGTAACCATTTATATTGACTGCATATTTCACGATAGTTCTTATTACATTTTTAAAATAAATTTAGAGTCCCCATTTCTTTTTTTCCCAATTAAGGGCAATTTAGCATAGCCAATCCACCTACCCTTCACATCTTTTTTGTTGTGGGGGTGATACCAACGCAGACAAGGTGAGAATGTGAAAACTCCACATGGACAGTGGCCTGGGGCCAGGATCCAACCCGGGTCCTCGGAGCCGTGAGGCAGCAGTGCCAACCACTGCGCCACCGTGGATAATTCTTACTATAAACAGTAATCAAGTTTCCATTTACAAACCTGGTGACTAGGATTGTTGGGCAGGGGCAGCACGGTGGCACAGTGGCGAGCATTGCTGCCTACGGCGCTGAGGACCTGGGTTCGAATCCCGGCCCTGGGTCACTGTCCGTGGAGTTTGCACGTTCTCCCCGTGTCTGCGTGGGTTTCACCCCCACAACCCAAAGATGTGCAGGATAGGCAGATTGGCCATGCTAAATTGCCCCTTAATTGGAAAAAATAATTGGGCACTCTAAATTTTATTTTTTTTTAAAAAGGATTGTTGGGAAGCCGTGGGTCAAAGGTAACAGGTATTTCTATAAGAATTATTGGTTAATTCACTTGTGTTGTGACTTTGGGATACATGGGGCTGGAATTGACCGCACACTAGCCCAGGGGCTGGTTTAGCTCACCAGGCTAAATCGCTGGCTTTTAAAGCAGACCAAGCAGGCGAGCAGCACGGTTCGATTCCCGTGCCAGCCTCCCCGGACAGGCGCCGGAATGTGGCGACTAGGGGCTTTTCACAGTAACTTCATTGAAGCCTACTCGTGACAATAAGCGATTTTCATTTCATTTTTTTTTCACAATGTGAAGTTTCTCCACTTCAGTCAGTTCCACATTACCTGCTGACTTCTGGTTGAACATCTCTGCTGCGAATCCCAGTTGGTTTGCAGAACCCAGTGGGGTAGAGGGTGTTTTCACAGTGATTGAAGCCATTGCATGGGCTTGCTCCTTACCCATTACGTCTTCTTCTTCGTTTATAATATTTTCACCACGAAGATTGCTGCAAGGGGCACAATCACTGGGTGTTGCTCGTAAGAAAGCCCTCACCTCGCCTTCTCTATCAACTGTTTGTACTGTTGAGCCTATAAAGAAGAAAAAACAGTCAATTCAAATAAATGGATACAAGGTTTATCTACACATTGTGTTGGATTTCCACATTTGTTCACAACTTCTCACAGGTTTCTGGTTTCATACTAAATGTGGCTTCAATGACAGGTTCAGGAGGATTGGGAAGTAATAAGTCGCAGTTGTAAATCCTCTACCAAGTGTGTTTGTTTGGTAAGAAAGAGTTCAGACTCAACAGTGACTGCCCAAGACAAAATGCTGGGATTCACAGCCTAGATTTACATGAGAAAGCTGGATACCTTGACCCGGGACTGGAGAACTGATGGAGTTCTTGGAAAAGTCAGTAAATTCAGCAAATTATGAAACAAAGAAATAAAGATAATGGCTTAGCGTCCAAATTTTTTGCACCAATTTATTTTCAGTATTTGCACCACTGGATGCTCTCATGCACACCATCAGCTGTTCACGTCATTTTGCCGTTTATGTTCTGGTATGCCCATGATCACATTAGGGGTCCGTGCAAACTGCCAAGTTTGGAAAAACGTTACCTTTTTTTTCGAGAGCAACAGGTCTCCATGACAATTCATTAGTCTGAGTTAAGTCCTCAGACAAGAGGTCGAGCTTGAATGATGTTGTTGGCAGCGTAACTATAGCTGTATTTTTAGCTGTTTCATCTGATCCTTTTTGATGTGAAGACATTTGCTGTCTTCTGGACTGACACTTCACTAATTTGTGAACTTGCAATGTTTTTTTTTCTTCCAATGTTAGGGGTACACACAGTCTGTTATTTGCTTGTAATAGCCGTCTGCAAAATAGCTGCTTGGTGCTTCGATCTTGATTTTTGACTGATGATATTGCAATTTCACGCAAGGGATAATCTTGTAATTTCCTTTTGCCTGTTAATCAGAAGCATATTTATGTCTTCACATTCCCAACTGTAATTACAGCTACTAATCACAATTTGTTCCAAGATACTTTCACACAAGTTCTATACTTCTAGAATTGCTCCAAACATTATTTCTATAGTGCAGTTAGACATGGTTACAAACTACACCCCATCTCCCTTAATCATAGTAGTAGGTTTCCCACCCAGCTTCCTCATATTACTGACTGGAAGTCATCTTTGCAATGGAATACAGAGCATGACAAAATGTTCTCGAATACACAACATATTCCAATACCCAATGACATAAAATTGCTCCACCCACCCTCCACAGACTGAAATAACTGTGCCCCAGGACTCAATATTGAAGTGTCAACATGGTTGACCTTCAATACTGCAACCTCAGGCTATCTTTATTTTAATTTTTCCAATTTAGGGGCACTTTGCGTGGCCAATCCACTTATTCTGCACATCTTTGGGTTGTGGGAGTGTGATCCACACAGACACGGGGAGAATTTGCAAACTCCACATGGACAGTGACCTGCAGCCGGGACCAAATCCAGGTTCTAGGTGCTGTGAGGCAGTAGTGCTGAAAACTGCGCCACTTTGCCGCCCTCTCACAAATATTTTTGAAAATGGCTTGAGTGTACTGCCATTTTTGTGCAGTACTGAAGAGATATTGCATTTCAGCGATATCGTCCTTCAGATACCATGATAAAATAGCGGTCTCATTTCTCTGTGGACATTAAACAAGTGAGGTTATCCTGGCCAACATCTTTATCTTTACAAAGTAGAAACACATTTGCCCACATATAAGTGGCTGCAATCCAAAAATGATCTATTGCATTGGAGATTCAACAAGGCACAGTATAAATCTAATTTCTTTATATTTACGCCACAAAAAAAATGAGAAACTTGTTCTTTACCAGGTGCTTTCCTCCTTGCCTTATATGGTAAATGCTTTTCCGACATGAGAGTCTCCTATTGTAATAATAACTCAGATGTAAAAAAGCACTCCAAAACAGACATTTAGTTTTTACACAACCCGATGTCTCAAAAGATGATTTTACTTTTTTTTTTAATTAATCTTACGGGATGGGATGTGTGCCGCTGGCTAGACCAGCATTGATTGCCCACCCCTAGTTGCTCTTCAGAAGGTGACAGTGAGCTGACTTCTTGTGTGATTCCTTGAGGTGTAGGTATACCCACAATGCTGTTCAGGAGGGAATTCCAAGATTTTGACCCAATAGAGAGAGAATGGTGATATATTTCCATGCCAGGATGGTGAGTGGCTTGAAGGGGAACCTCGAAGGCAGGGTTTTTCTGAGTGCGGTCATGACCCTTCGGAATGATTGCAGAGCGATCAGTAGCAGCATTCCCATGGTGGTCCCAATTGTGGGAGAAGCACCCAGAGGAGAGCTGCTGCCAAGCAAGGCAAGAGGACTGTGATGTTCTGATCAGTGCCTGCAACGGAATGCAACCAATTATGCCACAGAAATAAACTCCATTTGGGTCTATCAGTAAAATGGCACTGAAATTTAGACTGAATTTACGGGCATTGTTCTTTGTGGATTCAGATACTATGATCTCGATTATAACACACTTCTCACCAAATTTTCAGACAGGTCAGAATCACTAACCATTCCAAAGTGTCTAACTGTTGACATTCGTTGACTTCAATAATTCACAATGACCCTGAAGCCCTAACTCCAGTTTGACATCCAAACTTCTGAGATACAGGGCATGGAATCAGTTATGATCTCCAAAGCAGTCGGGGTACGTTCAACAGACTGAAGATGCATATATTACAGCCAGAGTATTCTGCCATCTGTTGACAGACACTTTGCACCACAGCCTCTAGGTAGCCATGAGGAACAACTTTTGTTTATTGTTATGAAACCAGCTTATGATCAGTTATTCAGAAAAGAGGGGAGAGTGAATCCATCAGTTACCAAGTCTGTTATGGCTCTGTGATAAATAAATGCATTGAATAAAGCCATGACTTTTAATTTATATATTTAAACAAATTGTTCATTTCAGTCACAACGTACAACACACTGGAGTCAAATAAGTGCCTAATTCAGCTGGGAAAGTACCCTGTTCCCACTGCTCCTCTCTCCCGAGCCTCTCTGCATGATGCAACTGTTTTTGTTCAGAGGCAAGAGTTATATTTACTGAAGAATCCATCCTACTCTGTAAATTTGGCAGTTTTATTCAAGGAACAAAACTACAAACATGTCTAGCCATTTTCAAATAAATTGAATATGTGCAAGGCTTTTAGAACATAGAACATACAGTGCAGGAGGACATTCGGCCCATTGAGTCTGCACCCACCCACATTAAGCCCTCACCCACCCTATCCCCGTAACCCAATAACCCCTCCTAATCTTTTTGGACACTCAGGACAATTTAGCATGGCCAATCCACCTAACCTGCACGTCTTTGGACTGTGGGAAACCCACGCAGACACGGGGAGAACGTGCAGACTCCACACAGACAGTGATCCAGCAGGGAATCAAACCTGCGACCCTGGCGCTGTGAAGCCACTTGTGCTACTGTGTTACCCAATTTAATGGTCCTTTACTCTGAAAATGAAATGTCAGGAAAAGAAGGCATCCTTATTATATGCTTTTTACAGGAAATTGAGTTTTGTTTACTTTGTTTTTTTCAGGAACACATCAGCGTTAAATGAGAGATCGCTGTAATTGCTAGCAAAACCACCTCTGTACAATTTCTATGTAGAACATCAAATCGGATGAATTCTTCCTGAGACAGTACAGTGCCAATTCTTCTTTTGGCACTCTTTCAACAAAACCAAGTCCTCTCAACTGCCTCTAATGCCACAACTTTCCTGAAATAAGGGGACCAAAACTGTGCACAATACTCCAGGTGCAGCCTCACCAATCACCCAATCACTTCATCTCAACTCTTACATATAGTTATGGGTCATCATAAAATATTAAAATGACATACTTGTGTTGTTACATCCTTGTCAGACAATGAAGCAAAGTTTTTCAAATCCTGGTTTTCAAACCTGCGAATCGAGTCACAAAGATATGCACTTGTACCACAAACTTGAAACTACCACAAATCTTAGTTGTAAAAAATATTGGCCTCTGACAGTTTGTGTCTCAATTTAAGGGAGCCAACAAACCTGGTAGCTTCAATGGCCAGAACAGAGGTAAATTGCCAAAGCTGAAAAAATTACAGCTCTTTATCAATGTGAGACAATAGGTTTCGGCAGCCTTTCAAACCAGAAAATGCATCACAGCTGAGTCAAATCCTGCCATCTTTTGACATTCAGACACTTCACACCGTTTGGGGGGGGGGGGGGGGGGGGGGGGGGGGTGTCTCTAGGTGGCCTTGAGGAACAACGTTTGTTTATTGTTATGAAACCAGCTTATGATCAGTTATTCAGAAAAGAGGGCAGAGTGAATCCATAAGGGGCTGGTTTAGCTCACTGAGCTAAATCGCTGGCTTTTAAAGCAGACTAAGCAGGCCAGCAGTGCGGTTCAATTCCCGTATCAGCCTCCCCGGACAGGTGCCGGAATGTGGCGACTAGGGGCTTTTCACAGTAACTTCATTGAAGCCTACTCGTGACAATAAGCGATCTTCATTTCATTTTTCATTTCATTAGTTGCCCAGTCTGTGATAACCCTGTGCTAAATATATGCATTGAATGAAGTCACAACCTGTAATTTATATATTTACACAAAATCAAGAAATGGTATGGAAGTCTATCATGCAAATTACCTGACAGAACCAGTAAAAACTGTAATATCACATGGTTTCACCCAGTTTCCATCAGATACAAATCTTCCATTTAGCCAAGCAGATTCAGCACCACTTTGACTTTTTGAAAACACCTGAAAAGAGTGAAATATTGCTCATGTCAAAGATTTCATGCCATTTCAACACTTGAATGGAATTTAATATTCTTTCAACTTCATTAAAGAGCCAAACAGCCATTTGTGCTCTGTGATGCCTGCCAATATCTCTCAACACAAGCAGTACCAGGTTACCTTCAAATACCTTCTTTCAAATTTGGATTATTTCTGGAGACCATTTTGCGCTGAATAATGTAACAGTCAAGTCACGGTGAGTAGTCAGTTGCCTCAAGATGAACAAGAAAAGAGGTGCATTTACAAAGTGTTGTCCACGCCAATGCATGTCCCAAAACTCTTCAAAGACAATAAAGTACTTCTGTTCCAAAGTCACCGATGCAGTTTCGGAAACAAAGTAGTGAATTTGCATATGGCAAGCTTCCACAAACAGCAAGTGATAATGGCCAGAGTTGATTTTCTAATTTTGATTGACAAATAAATATTGGCAGGACACCAGATCTCACTCCCCTGCTCTTCCTCAAAATAATGTCATGGCATTTTCTACATCAAACAAAACATGCAAATAAGCCCCCAGTATACTGTCTCAGCCAAAAGATGTTCCTCTAACAGTGCAGCATTCCCTCAGAATTGTCATCAATTATCAGCACAGATTTTTGTGCTCAAACCAATGGCAGAACTTGATCCAGAAGCTTTATGACTCAGGGGCGAGAAAACTACCAACTGAGCCCGAGATGATTATGTGACATTAATTTATGGCTTCACATTTCATACAATACATCAGCTGAAGTATGCTTTTGCTCCCATACTGTGTTAATACAAATGTTTCAAGTGGCTGTCCTGCTGGATTACCCTTGGAAACCCATGTGTAAAGATTTTTTTCAAAGTACACAGCTGAAAACAACATCGTGAGGTTTACCATGAATCAGAAACTGACCTGGACTAGCCTAATTAATACTGTGGCTACCAGAGCGGGTCAAAGACTCGGAATCCTGGAGCGAACAACTCATCTCCTGACTCCCCCAAAGCCTGTCCACCATCTACAAGGTACATGTCAGGAGTGTAATGGAATACTCTCCACTTCCCTGGATGACTGCAGTTCCAACAACACTCAAAAAGCTCGACACCATCCAGGAAAAAGCAGCCCGATTGATTGGCATCCCTTCCACAAACATTCAAACCCTCCACCACTGGCAAACAGTGGCAGCCATGTGCACCAACTACAAGATGCACTGCAGGAACTCATCAGGGTTCCTTAGACAATCCCTTCCAAACCCATGACCACTACCATCTGGAAGGATAGGAGCAACATATACCTGGGAACACCACCAACTGGAGGTTCACCTCCAAGTCACTCACCATCCAGTCTTGGGAATATATGGGCAACATGGTAGTACAGTGGTTAGCACTGTTGCTTCACAGTGCCGGAGTCACAGGTTCGAATCCCGGCTTGGGCCACTGTCTGGGCGGAGTCTGCACGTTCTGCCTGTGTCTGCAGGGGTTTCCTCCGGATGCTCCAGTTTCCTCCCGCAAGTCCCGGAAGACATGCTTGTTAGGTCATTTGGACATTCTGAATTCTTCTCCGTGTACTCAAACAGGTGGCAGAGTGCGGCGACTAGGGGATTTTCACGGTAACTTCATTGCACTGTTAATGTAAGCCTACTTATGACAATAAAGATTATTATTATATCGCCGTTTCTTCACTGTCACTGAGGCAAAATACTGGAACTCCTGAACAGCAAGGTGAGTATACCTACACCTTAGGGACTGCAGCGGTTCAAGAAGGCAATTCATCACCACCTTCTGAAGGGCAACTCGGGATGGGCAATAACTACTAGCCGAACCAGCCACGCCCACATCCCGTAAATGATTTTTTTTTTAATTTGTAATTTTAACATGAAAATATGCTGCTTCACATGTCAATGCATAGCAGGATACGATATACAAATATAATACTGTGTATGTGGCTAGAGAAAATATGAACATTGTATTTAGCGGTATTTTGTAATCAAGTAAATGACTGTAGATGTAAAATTTAGCAAATCCACTATTCATATCAAAATAGCAGACACGTCTCTTTGCAATTCAGTACAGTTCTGCACTGACACGAGCTCATGGACAGTACTTTATGAACTTAGCCAACATGGACACAGTTATTGCAATGCTTACTTCATTCTTCTGACACTTTGGCAATCGACAGAACTTTGTTGCCACATCAGGGCCCATGGCATCCAGATCAACTTTTGGATTCCTGAAAAATCAAAACAAATTGCAGATTACAACGGTCATTGCAACACACACACAATGTAGTCAGTGAAGTGCGAATACTGCAGGAAGCCCAATAATTCTTGACATTCGCACAAACTTTCATTGTGAACATGATACCATGTTAACTGTTGAAACTGCACAGCTTCCTGGACAGGAGCAAAATGGACAAGCTAATAATTATAAAATCACTAAAACCCAAAGTGGACAGTCAACTAAATTGCCAACCGAAATAGATGACACTCCTTTGTCCACAAAATCTCAGTTTAATTAACAAGAACAAATAGGAGTCGGAGTGGTTCATTCAGCATCTCAAGCCTGCTCTGGCATTCAGTCACATGATAACTGATCTCCAACGCATCTCCATTTTCCAGCCCAATTAGAATAATGGATAGAACTAAGTCTCCACAGCCCTCTGGTTAGAGAATCAGAAATATTCACATCCCTGAGTGAAGAAATTTCTGCTCATCTTGTCAAGACCCATGGCCAGATCAAAGGACATAGGGAGAGGTTTGGTGAGGGTTTTGTTTAAAGTACATAAAGTTTAAGAGCCAAGGCGCTTACTAAATGGCTAAAATCATAAGATTACAGGGGTTTGGAACAACCTGAACTTAACCACACAAGTTCAGAAAGATAAATATATGAATTAACAGGTGGTCTGTAGTTGGACACACCACACTGGACAATAGAGGACAGATGTGACAAAAACAGATTGCATGCATTTCTGAATCCCACCCAGATGTTTGTCACATTGTGATTAAACCTGTTCTGCTCAAGAGGACAATCCTCTGAATTCAGGAATCAATTAGTCAATTTGTTGTGAATCTCGTGAATTTTTTCATATTTTCCCAAATGTTGCCCGATCTGTCACATAAATAGTAGCTTGTACATTTCATCCGAACAATCATCGTCCATACAAGGTGGAATTTTTCAGATGGAATTTTGAATCAGACCATAACTGTCTGCTCCAGAGGTTCAGCTGACCGTAAAATTCCATTATTTTAAGACCAAGCTTTCCCAGTGGCCTGGCCAATATTCCTTCATCAAACAGGAAACATCCATCATTAAACTCAGTGCTGTTCTTCGCATCTTCTGAGCAACAGTAACAGACACTTATTCCAAAATGGCAACAGCCACTGAACTTGACAGTAATTCATCTGCAAGTGAAGCATTTTGTGCGATATTTTAAAGACAATGGGAAAATGCAAAAACACTTTACCCCAGGAGATGGTGCCTTTCCTGCTAGTAAAGAAAAACAATTTTGCCAGAATCAGAATTGTGGTACCTAGTAGCATTTATGTGAGGTTTTAAAAGGCAAAAAATTGGACTTGTGTATTATGAGAGTCCTGGTGACAATCAGCTCCACTCTCTCCTGGCAACAAATAAAAATCAGTCAATATTGGTAAATAAATTCCTTCAATGTCACCGTACGTGTCGGGGTCAGAACTGGGAATGTCTGATTCACATGTGATTTACAGACGAGGTATAACCCAACGTAACTTAACATAGATATTTGTGTATCATGCAATTATAGCCAATGGCCTGGATGAGTACATCCCCAATAACATTCGAGAACCTTAACAACATCCAGGACAAAGCAGCCTGCTTGATTGCTGCCCCCTTCCATAAACATTCACTCCCTCCACCACCAATATAGTTGGCAGCAGTGAGCACAACAAAGATGTGCAACAGAAACTCACCAAGGCTTGTGAGGAAGAACTTTTCAAAACCCATGACCACTATCATCGAGAAGAAAAAGGGCAGCAGGTGCATGGGAATACTACTACTTGTTCTCCTGCAAGCCACTCACCATCCGAATTTGAAAATATCTCACTCTTGCTTCACTGTTGCTGGGTCAAAATCATTGGACTTCCTCCATAACAACACTGTAGAACAGTGACAACATTTTAAGTTATTTTACTGGCGGTAAAGGGGCAGCACAGTGGAGCAGTGATTAGCACTGATGCCTCACAGCGCCGAGGGCCTAGGTTCGATCCCCGCCCCGGGTCACCGTTCGTCTGGAATTTGCACATTCTCCCCGTGTCTGCATGGGTCTCACCTCCATAACACAAAAAGATGTGTACGGTAGGTGAATTGGCCAAACTAAATTGCCCCTTAATTGAAAAAAAAAAGAATTGGCTGCTCCACATTTATGAGAAAAATCTTTTTACTGGCGGCAAACCACTTTAGGCTGCCTTGAAGTTATGAAGGTTGTCAATATAAATCCATTCCACCCCTCCATTAGCTAAATTTCATTATATTAAACAAAATAAGTGTGTATTAGAATATGTGTTGGTGTCATATTTATAGACTTTGAAAGGGTTTTCACAAAGTGCCACATGATAGACTTTTTAAAAATAAATTTAGAGTATCGAATTATTTTATTTCCAATTAAGGGGCAATTTAGCGTGGCCAATTCACCAACCCTGCACATGTTTGGGTTGTGGGGGGGTGAGACCCACGCAGACACGGGGAGAATGTGCAAATTCCACACGGACAGTGACATGGGTCACGGACAGTGAACAGAATCGAACTCGGGTCCACGGTGCCATGAGGCAGTAGTGCTAAGCTCTGCGACATCGTACTGCCCCATAAATTGTATACTTTCAAGCAAGTGCCTCAATAGTGAGATTGGGTCTTCCGGTGGCATGGTCTAAGGGGGCGACGCACAGGAGATGGCTCCCGTTGGAAAACAGATTTTGTTATCCTTGGTTACTTGCTAAAAACCTCATAATTTTGTGAAATAGAGCTCCTACATTCCGGAGATTCTCAGGAGATGCAAAACGAAGAAAGATTCAGGCCAAAATCTGTCGACGGATTCTAAAACCTCACAGGATTCTTCTGGAAGTAAGATGGCGGAGTTGGGTTTTCCTTTTCCGACCGCTCTACTAACGGCTGAGGATCTCATTAACATTTTGACTGTCGAACTAGAGAAAAACAGTCAAAGTTTGCCGGTAATCTTTGAAGAGGCCTTGGCCTCCATTTGTTTGGCCTTAGAAAACACAAATAAGACGAGCGAGGCTCATGGAGCACGATTAAAGGCATCGTGGTGACATTAACAGATGACAGTGGTCGGATCACATGTCCAGAGGCCGATCTTACTGTGGTGGTCAATTGAAGGTCAAAACTGAGTGACCTGGAAAATAGATCCAGGAGGCAGAGCATTCGCATTGTGGGACTGACAGAGGGGACGGAGGGAAACACCCCAACTGAATACTTTTTGGGAATGTTCTGCAAGATGGTGGGTGAGAGTGTGTTCACATCCAGAATTAGACCAGACCCATCCCTCTCTGCAACCGAAACCTCGATCTGGAGATCTGCGGTTATCCTACGATTTCATAATTTAAAGGAAAAGGAACTCGTCCTTCAATGCGCTGAAAGAGCATAGAGATATCAAATGGGAGGGCCACCCCATCAGGCTACACCAAGATCTGCCTTCAACGGAGTGAAAGCCATTCTGTATAGAAATGGCGCCAGATTCCGAATGGTTTGCCCAGCTCACCTTCAGGTGACTAATGGGGAAAAGGAACGTTTTTTAAAAATATGCCCTTGGATGCAGAATCCTTTGTTGAAAATATCAAAATGGGCACCGTTTTATCTATTTTATGGCCCTGTAGATGAGCACTCCGTATTTCATGCTTTTTGACGTTCGGGATTTGGGTCTGCTCACAGCATCATTGGTTAAATTTTAGAGTTGACTGCAATTTGGTCTTTTTTTTAAATCCATTTACTGATCTCTTTCTCTTTTCATTGTTGTTGTTGGGTGTGATAATTGAACACTAATGTGGCATTGTAAATTAGATATGGTTTTACTTTCCAGTTGGGAGTCTCCCTGCTAACAAGGGGCTTAGTTGACGGAAGCGAAGAGAGAAGGTTTTCTGCAGTTCTTTCCAATATTGTGAGAATTAACTTGAAGCGTATAGTTTGTTGTGTTATATTAACTGGGATCAGGTACTGTGTTTTACTGTTTGAATATGGCATTGTTAAGGTGGGGATGGGAGGAGGGAGGAGTTTTAGTGTTAGTTTGCTGACTGTCTGTGGGTTCTCCTTTGTTGAGTCATCTGACTTGGCTCGGTGGTCGTCTTGGGTGGATTTCTTTACCTTTTCAGTGTCCTTTGTTTGATATTTCTCTGAGAATGGCTGACTGCAGATTAAGCAGTGGAGACCTCCAATTAGTTGGTTGTCTGGAATATTCGGGGTCTGAATGGCCTCGTAAAACGGTCAATCTGAAGAGCCTAAACTCCAATGCCGTTTTCTTGCAGGAAAGCGTTTCAAGGACCAGACGAGGTTAAGCAAAGGTTGGATCAGGCAGGTTTTTCACCCTAGTTTCAATGGCAGGGCCAAGCACACAGCAATTTTAATTAATAAGAGAGTTCAATTCTGATCCTCCAGCCAACCCCAATGGTCGTTCTATTATTGTTTTCTGGCTCCCTGGTGAACACTCTGGTCATCATGGTTAACCTTTATGCCCCTGACTGGGATGACACAAATTTTATCAATTCTCTTTTACAACTCTCTCCCCAACCTTGACTCTCATCAACAGATTTCCTTCCCTAAAGGACATTAGTGAACCAGGTGGGTTTTTACGACAATCGACAATGGTTTCACAGCCACTTTTTAAAATATAAATTTAGAGTACCCAATTCATTTTTTCCAATTAATGAATTTAGCATGGCCAATCCACCTACTCTGCACCTCTTTGGGTTGTGGGGGCGAAACCCACGCAAACACGGGGAGAATGTGCAAACTCCACAGGGACAGTGACCCAGAGCCGGGATCGAGCCTGGGACCTAGGTGCTGTGAGGTAGCAGTGCTAACCACTGTGCCCCCATCTGAACCTTTTGGACTTAATTCTAGTTTTTTATTGAATTCAAATTTCACCATCAGCCATGGCAGGATTCAAACCCAGGTCCCCAGAGCATGACTCTGGGTCGCTGGATTACGAGTCCAATGATAATACCACTATGCCACTTCCTCCCCGAGACACTACTCTGCTGCCAGACAATAAGTTTTCATAGATCATAGAATTTACAGTGCAGAAGGAGGCCACTCAGCCCAGCACTGGCTCTTGGAAAGAGCACCCTACTTAAGCCCACCCTATCCTCGCCCGTAACCCAGCAACCCCAGCTAACCCGAGGACAATTTAGCATGAAGCATTTGTCTACTCATTAAAGATTACGTTAAATTAAACAAGTCAGACCCAATCTCTGAAATGCTCTCAGGGTGTGTCTTTAAGACAGAGTTAGATAGGTTCTTGATTTGTAAGGGGATCAGGGGTTATAGAGAAAAGGAAGGAAAATGGGGGTGAGAAAAATATCACCATGATTGAAACGTGGAGCATACTTGATGGGTCGAGTGGGCTAATTCTGCTCCTATGTCTTACGCCTTATGGATGGACAATAAATACTGGCTCAGCCTGCGATGCCCAGGTTCCATGAACACATTTTTTAAAAATCATCTGGCTCATCAACTCAAACGGCAAGTAGCCCGACTTGAGATTCCTGGATGAGGCAATATAGGCAGCAATCTTGTTTCTGCTCCTCTCCAGGTCGACACAGCTTTTAGATCTCATTACTGAAATCTGTTTAAGTCAGAGCCCCTGCAGATAAGTCAATCTTGGCTGATGTCTTGGATGATCTGCAAAGCCCAACTGTTGGCAGGTAAGAGCTGTGAATTGGATTCACCATTACGCCCATGAGATTTTAAAATATAGTAGGCTGATGCAGCCTGGCAAGGCCCTGATGGTTTCCCGGTCAAGCTTTGCAAAAAATTCTTGGAACAGCTCACACCCTTAATATTGGATATGTTTAATGATTCAGTGTCTCGGTTTCATTCAAGGGCAGCACAGTGGCAAGCACTGCTACCTCACAGCTCCAGGGACCCCGATTCAATTCTGACCTTGGGTGACTGTCTGGATAGAGTTTTCACATTCTCCCCCCCCCCCCCCAGGTCTGCATGTGTTTCCTCCGGATCTTCTTGTTTCTTCCCACAGACCAAAGAGATGCAGGTTAGGTGGATATGCCCATGCTAAATTGCTCCTCGAGTGTCCAACAGTTGGGCCTCGTTTGGATGGCCTTGCGACGGGTCGGTGAAGACTCAATGGACTGAATGACACTGCAGGGATTCTATGATTGCCCCCGACCTTCACTCAAGCCTCTATTTCCTTGCTCCTTAAGAGGTACAGGGACCCACCCAAATGCAATTCACGTCATCCCATCTCACTTTTAAACATGGTGGAGATGCCGGCGTTGGACTGGGGTAAGCACAGTAAGAAGTCTTACAACACCAGGTTAAAGTCCAACAGGTTTGTTTCAAACACGAGCTTTCGGAGCACTGCTCCTTCCTCAGGTGAAGAGGCATGTTCCAGAAACATATATATAGACAAAGTCAAAGATGCCAGACATTTGCAGGTAATCAAATCTTTCCAGATCCAGAGATAGGGGTAATCCCAGGTTGAAGAGGTGTGAACCAAGAATTGAACCTACTTTTAAACATGGGCATGAAGCTGCTGGCTAAGGTCCTGGCGCTCCGTCTGGAGCCTTATCTCCAGTTACAATTTTGGAATTTTGGGCTTTGTGAAGGGCCAACAATTGTCAGCCAATATCTGTCAAGAACAAAGAACAATACGGCACAGGAAAAGGCCCTTTGGCCCTCCAAGCCTGGTACCTGCCTTAATGAAAACCCTATGCACTTACAGAGTCCGTATCTTTCCATCCCCACCCTATTCATATATTTGTCTTGATGTCCCTTAAATGCTGCCATCGGACCTGCTCCCACCACCTCCCCAGGCAGCGTGTTCCATATATTTACCACCCTCTGTGTGAAAAAACTTGCCTCGCACATCTGTTCTAAACTTTTCCCCATGCACTTCAAACCTATGTCCCCTTGTACTCGAGTCTCCTACCCTAGGAAAGAGCATCTGACTTTTAAATGTTATTCTTTCCCCCTCCCCAGCACCTGAGGTTATAATATCTCTGGACGCTGAAAAAGCATATCATCAAATCATAGAATTTACAGTGCAGGAGGCCATTCAGCCCATCAAGTCTGCACTGGCTCTTGGAAAGAGCACCCTACCCAAGCCCACACCACCCTACCCCATAGCTGCTTGCAGAAAAATACTTTTCACTGTACCTCGGTACACGTGACAATAAACAAATCCAATCCAATACAATAACTCAGTAACCACACTCAACCAGGGCAATTTAGCATGGCCAATCAACTTCACCTGCACATCTTTGGACTGTGGGAGGAAACTGGAGCAGCCACGTGCACACGGGGAGAACATGCAGACTCCGCACAGACAGTGACCGAGCCGGGAATCCAACCTGGGACACTGGAGCTGTGAAGCAATTGTGCAACCCACTATGCTACCGTGCTGCCCTAACATAGTGGAATGGGAATCTCTGAGATTTTCAGGAGTTTTGGATTCAAATATAAATTTGTCTCCTGGATTTCTCTGTTGTATAATGCCCCGACTTCCAGTGTTTGCACGAACTCTCTACACTCACATTACTTTCATTGGGCAGGGCACTCGACAGGGCTTCCCCCTTTCCCCACTTCTGTTTGCCTTGGCAATAGAGCCTCTCTCTATATCGTTGAGGGCCTCTAATCATTGGAGCGATACCTGTAGTGATGGGATGGAGCATTGGCTATCGCTTTATGCTGATGACCTACTTATATACATTATGGACCTGACTCCCTCCACAGAAAGTATACTTAAGACACAATACAATTGCCTCTTCTCTGGTTACAAATTGAATTAAGGCAAAAGTTGTGCGGTGTACCCCACAGTTTCGTCCAATTAACCGTTCCAAACCAGTTTTGGTTATTTGGTCAGCTGTCCCATAATTGTGCCTCACTTCATACTACTCAAGTCTAACTAATAGTGTCAGAGCGGATCTACAGAGGTGAAACAACTTCCCTGTCTGGCAGGTAAGGATCCAAACAATTAATTAAATGTACTTATAAGATTTTTATTCTTCGATGTATCCCATTTTTATGCCAAAATCCTTTTTTGTTCACAAATTGATTTCTGCTTTCATTTGGGCCGGTAGGAGTCCCAGAATCCGCAGTGTTCAGCTCCGGAGACAGGCGGGCAGGACAATTCTTTTGTTTTATTACTCGGCTGCTAGCTGTGGATTAGTGACCCCAATTCTATTTGGGGCAAAATGGAGGCTCGCTCATGTGCACCACCTCTACTCTTCATGTCATAGTTACTGCACCACTGCCCTTCTCTCCTGCTAGGTTTTCCTCAAATCCATCAGGATTTGTAAACATTTTGGCAGCACTTTAAGCTTTTCCCCCTATCCTCTTTAGCTTATATTTGTAACAATCACCTCTTCGTGCCCTCTGGTTTGGACCCTTCATTTAAATCTTGGAAGGCAAAAGGACTTGAGCATTTTGGTGACTTATTTGTAGAAGGGAGATTTGCCAGTTTCACGGAGCTGGCTGACAAACTTCAGTTGCCAAATTCTCACTTTTTCGCCATTTGCAGATTAGAAACCTTTCCCATATTTCCTTCCTATACTTTGGTCCCGTCCTCCTTCTTGCTGAACGAGGCTTTATCCTTGGCTCAACCTGGTGAGGGGTCTATCTCAGAGCTGTATGGCTATATTCTTTTGTCGGATACTGGTCATGTCTCAACTAACCTTTCTAGCAAATTCTGGGCACCATGATTCAGGAAAGATGTCAAGGTCTTGGAGAGGATACAAAGATTTAACAGAATGTTAGCAGGGATGAGAAACTAAAGGTAACAATTCAAGTTTCTCCAGAGAATAGAAGTCAATGAGATACTTATTAAAATGTTCAACATTATTCTGAAGTTTGATCGAGTAAATACGGGAAAACTGTTCCATGGACAATAATCAAGAGATAGATGTTGTGCTCAGGAAATGTGAGGTAATGCATTTTGGAAGGTCTAATGCAAGTATGAATGTATAGTGAATGTATAGTGAATGGTAGAACCCTCAAGACTACTGACAGTCAGAGAGATCTAGGTGTACAGGTGAAAGGGGCAACACAGTGGAGAAGGTAGTCAAGGCGGCAGACGGCATGCTTGCCTTCATTGGCAAGGGCATTGAGTATAAAAATTGGAAAATCATGTTGCAGCTGTACAGAACCTCAGTTATGCCACATTTGGAGTATAGTGTTCAATTCTGGTCGCCACACTACCAGAAGGATATGGAGGCTTCAGAGAGGGTGCAGAAGAGATTTACCAGGATGTTGCCTGGTATGGAGGGCATTACCTGTGAGGGGAGGTTGAATAAACTCTGTTTGTTCTCACTTGAACAACGGAGTTGAGGGGCGGCCTGATAGAGGTTGACAAAATTATGAGGGGCAGAGACAGAGTGGACAGTCAGAGTCTTTTTCCCAGGGTAGAGGGGTCAATTACTAGGGGGCATAGGTTTAAGGTGCGAGGGGCAAGGTTTAGAGATGTACGAGACAAGTTTTTTTTTTTACACAGAGGGTAGTGGGTGCCTGGAACTCGCTGCCGGAGGAGGTGGTGGAAGCAGGGACGATAGTGACGTTTAAGGGGCATCTTGACAAATACATGAATAGAATGGGAATAGAGGGAAACGGACCCCGAAAGTGTAGAAGATTTTAGTTTAGGCGGTCAGCATGGTCGGCACTGGCTTGGAGGGCCGAAGGACCTGTTCCTGTGCTGTACTTTTCTTTGTTCTTTGAAAAGAATTAAAGGGTAATTTTTTTTAATTTAGAGGATCCAATTTAGGTTGTGGGCCTGAAACCCCAGCAGACACAAGGAGAACATGCAAGCTCCACAGACAGTGACCCAGGGTCAGGATTCAATCCCGGGTCCTCAGCGCCGTAGTCCCAGTGGATTGGATTGGATTTTGTTGTCACGTGTACCGAGGTACAGTGAAAAGTATTTTTCTGCGAGCAGCTAAACAGATCATGAAGTACATGAAAAGAAAAGGCAATAAAATAAAATACAGAATAGGGCAACACAAGGTACACAATGTAACTACATAAACATCGTCATTGGGTGAAGCACACAGGGGTGTAGTGTTAATGAAGTCAGTCCATAAGAAGGTCATTTAGGAGTCTGGTAAAAGCGGTTAAGAAGCTGTTTTTAGTCTGTTCGTGCGTGTTCTCAGACTTTTACTCACCACTCAGTGTTAACCACTGTGCCACATGCCACCCTAATTAGAGGGTAAATTGGGTATTTTTTTAATAAGCATAGCAACTTCTGATAAACTGGAAGGATGCGAGAAGCAAATTCAGCAATAACTTTCAAAAGGAAATTGGATATGTACTTGAAAAGGAAAGATTTGCATGCCTTCAGGAAAAAAATTAGGTAACTTGGGCTAAATTGTACACCAATTTACATTACTCCTTGTGAATGGCAGTCTAAACTAAGATTACTGGACTGTCATTTACATTCTTGACCATTAAAAGTATGTTGCTTCTGAATCATCTGTCAAAAAATTACAAACCTTCCAAATGATGGCCTCGAGTCCAATGGAGAGGGAAACTCATTATTGCCATTTTCAATCCAAGTTGAACCCCCATTGAGATCCATAACCACGCTCGCAGTCTTAAAAAGATGATAGCAAAGACAATGTTTTTTTCAAACGTAAAAAGGGTGACAATTGCAGTTGGTGAGTTGTTAAAGCAGTTCGCGCATCGTCAAGAGAAGCTCGCAACTCAAATGTCGAGCAATTCCCACCCAGCCCCAACCAAAATATGTCCAAACTTCCTAAACCACTGCCATTTGCGGGTCAGTGGTAAAACGACCAACAAATTCATCGGGTCACGGGTGGGAGACTTCAACGTGAAAAACATGAGCTGACCCAAGTGACTTTGAGATTTTATTTATTTTTTTAAATAAATTTAGAGTGCCCAATTCATTTTTTCCAAATAAAGGGGCAATTTAGCATTGGCCAATCCATCTACCCTGCACAGCTTTGGGTTGTGTGGGGGGGGGATGTGACCCAGGCAGACACAGGGAGAATGTGCAAACTCCACACGGACAGTGACCCGGGGCCGGGATCGAACCTCGGCCCCGAGACAGCGCTGCTAACCACTGCGCCACCGTGTTCCCCCTCACTTGAGATTTTAAAGCAGGGGGTGGAAAGACAGGGAAGGGAAAAGGAAATGGTGAGGGAAGAAGGGACAACAACAAAGCCTGAGCTGATGGCGGCTCTGAATGATTGACTTGACAATCAAGACAAGATCGTGCAGCAGCAACGATAACCACGCACTCCACTCGGGGCAAAATGCTGCAAATCTGAGAGGAACACGAAAGTGCTGGAGGTTGGAGAGAAACGAAGCTGACGTTTCAGGTCCAACAGGGAAGCTTTACTCGGAGTTCATGCCGGGGCTACCTCCCTCGGCATTGACCGGGTGGGAGGGAGCAACTCCCGAGGAGAAAGCCCGACCAGAAAAGCCAGGTCTGGTGTTTTTTTTTAAATTCCCCACCCGCGCACAGATTTCCCACCTCCGCGGCGACTGCCTTTTATTTTCAGCTGAAGAAATGAAGCTGAGAGCAGAGGAGAGACGGAAAGCGGCCGTTTGCTTCGCGCACCCACGGTCCAGTCAGTCAGCTCGGCGCCGCACACTCGGCCGTCGAAGGAAAACGGAAAACCCTGAGGGCCGGGCGCTCGCGCCGGCGGCGGCTTTCGAAACGACCAATGGTGAGCGGGTCTCCCAGGCCACGTGGCCGGCGGCTCCGACCAATGGGGAGGGCCGCTGGAAGGGACGGTTGGCCGGGGAGGCGTCAGGTGCTGCGATTTGAATTGCGAGCGACGCGCGCGCGCCATTCGGCCCGTCGCGCCTGCGCCATTCGGCCCGTCGCGCCTGCGCCAGCGGAGATGGGGGGGATGATGGGGGAGATGGGGGGGATGGGGGATGGGGGGGGGGGGGGGGGAGCGTCACGACTCCTGCTCCTCTTCCCCCACCATGAACACTTTCTATTCAAGTAATCATCTGATGCCCTCTTGCATGCCTCCATTGAAGCTGCAGGCTGCGCATTAATTCCAGAACCTGACCACCACCCCCCCTAAGTGAGAAAGCCATTCCTCCTCCCTCCATTACTGCACAGCAAGATCCCACACACACACAAATAAAAGTTCAAACACACAGCCTGACCCCATTTTCTGCCAACTGAGGTTGGGTCAGAGGTCAAACATCGGCCCAGAAAACTCAAGGGCACCGCACTTTTTTTGGTCTTTCTTCGAACATGCCCACGGTTCAGATAACCCAGCACCCTGCGCTTGGCGATACTGCCAAGAGGTGAGGGAGCATCCTGTGAAATGTGAGCAATGTTCATTCTCTCCAGCTATGCTGCACGACCAGCTGAGCATTGTTAGCTTTTTCCATTCACCAGCAGCTGCCATTGTGCCTGCTGCCAATTGCACCAGTGTGTTTTCTGTGAATAAATCAAATTCGGCGAATGGCAGTTGACACAAATTGTTGGGATTTGTTTCCATGGATGTGGCCAGAGCTGTCAAGGCGAGAGGCTTACACTTTTGAGTCCATTTCAGCAGACTGCAGTCTGGTGTCACAGCTCAGCCAAACCAGGACATCTTACAGGTTTTTACAACCATCAATGATAGTTCCAGATTTATGAACCAAATTCAGATTCCAGCGGCTGATGTGGTACAATTTGAAACCATGTCCCCAGAGCCTTAGCTAAGTCTTCTCCTCACTCTTCCAGCAACATTGCCACTGTCTCACCCCAGGACATGATAACAAGATTCTGCTAGCCAAATAAACTTCCATTGCATGAGTTAATTTCACAACCTTGTGATGTCCCAAAGTGCTTGATACTGAATTAAATATCTTTTAATCATCACTGGAATCTACAAAGCACAGCAATTCACACAAGAAGCAATCTCTCCGCTTCAGGAATATTAATTGGGCGAGTGCTTCGCCAAAAACCCACGTTTCAAGTTGCACTTCCGGACTTGATGGCTTTGTCAGGTGGATCATAACGCGGCACGCCAGATTGATTATCAATCTGCAAATCCTTCCACTCCTTTTCTGGAAGCCAATAACAGCAGGAAAGGCTCCTGCTCAAGCACCTGCAGAAGCAAACAGCAAACCACTGCAGCACCTTCCACTGAATGACCATTGTAATCGAAGGTCACAGTCATCAAAGTCTTTTCAAGCATAGCACCTATGGAGAGGGAGAATGTTGGTTCACAACTAAATATTGGCCATCATACAAGAAGTTCATTCCTCCTCCTTGCCTTGGGATTTTTTCATGTGCACCTGCAGGGTCCACAGTGCAATCCATTGACTGTTCAAGGTTTCAGTACTACCATCTTTGAACAATAGAGGGAGATAATGCTTCACTGAAAACGGACTTTACACAGATCAACATCAGCAGCTGTGGGCTGACATGCAGTAATAATAATCTTTATTATTGTCACAAGTAGGCTTACATTAACACTGCAATGAAGTTACTGTGAAAATCCCCTAGTCATCACACTCCGGTGCTTGTTCGGGTACACTGAGGGAGAATTCAGAATGTCCAATTCATCTAACAGCACATCTTTCGGGGCTTGTGGGAGGAAACCGGAGCCCCCGGAGGAAACCCACGCAGACACGGGGAGAACCCGCAGACTCCGTACAGAGAATGACCCAAGCCGGGAATCGAACCTGGGACCGTGGCGCTGTGAAGCAACATGCTCACCGCTGTGCTACCATGCTGCCCTGCGATGCAAGATTTATGCACAAAGTACCAATAAAATGGTCAGAAAAATGTAGTTCTTAAAATACTGGAGATCATCTGCTGCCCTCCATCGGACTTCACCCAAGTTATGAAGGTTGCATCTCTCAGATGGAAGGATACCACCCACCTTTTGTTTTTGAAGATGTATTTTAATGGGAATTTTACTTTAGAGTTTGTAATTAACTCTTGACAGGCAAAACACAATTTCTTGCACCCCCATGTGCTTGAAAGGGCATTCAATTTAAATAATTTTGTTGCAAACCTTAAACAACACGATCATGCTGAAGAGCCCTCAGAGAGGGTACTTGTTCTTGGACTTTGCTCTTAAACTTGTTTCCAAAACTGTCATACATGTGCCTTGTGAAATTTGGGTAAGATGTTTTGTGCATGAAGTTAAAGAAAGAGCCCAACGTCAGTTTTTACAAGTTGAGAAAAGGGTACACAGCCATAAATGCTCAGCAATCTGCAAACAAAAAAGTAACCAAGTCTCACTAATTAAAAGCAAAAAAAAGCAATTGCCTTTCTGTGTTGCATTTATTCGTAGAGAGGGGCAATTAAAAAAGTCGCAGGCCATTCACTTAGCCACCAAGGAAAACAGTTTAAGGGAATAAAATGAATAAGGCTCAGGCCAACTGCAGCAATGGATACCTATTTTGAACTGCAAAATCTCAAGAATTTAGAACACAGACCAAGCTTCACAGAAGTGGACATACATTTCAATCAAGGCCACTGCCCAAGGTGACACGAAACTGAAGAAACACGAACTGTGGCCCTGCCGTTTGAAAGCAGCTTCTGTCAATTTCAGACTCCTCCGGGAATGCAAGGACCTCAGCTGGGCCTGAATGCAAGACACATCGACAGAGCAGTCTCTGGTTTTGGAAATTCAAATCCTCTTCATACTGGTCTCAGGCTGCTTTAACTCGCACTTTTGGACTTCTTTCCTTTGTACGTGAAATGCTTGAGTGGATTCTGCCTCTTGTTTCGCTAAAAAATAAAAATAAAACAATCATTTTTGTGCTGATCGTCCATAACGCCAACTTTACAATCCACCATATTTCACCGTTGTCCTCTGCACTGCGATAGCTAAACCTAGATTTTTCATCGACCAATAACATGCATCAACATCGTGATCAATTACGGCATTTGGTTCTGAGAGGCAACTCGGATAGTAATTGCTGGTCATTTGTGACGGTTAATTAATTAAAAGATGGCTTCCCAAATGAATCAAGGACATTTAAAAAATAAAGCTAATTTTTGCAGGAAAGTGAAATTAATGTGGAAGTTCAACCATGATATTCTTGAATGGCAGAGAAGGCTTGAAGGGCTTTCTGCTGTTTCTACTTACGTCTGCATCATCTGAAATGCTGATATGATGTAAATCAAGTGAAATCTCGTCACATCGTAATACAATTGAATCTTACATTCAGTTTTGAGAGAGAAGTGTAGATCTAAGACTACCATTTTTAACAAAGGCAATTATGAGGGCATGAAAGCAGAGTGAACAAGCAAATTAAGTTAAGGAATAGGTCAATTCAGATGCACTGACAACATTTCAGAGGATATTTCAGAATATCAAAATGGAAACATTCCAACAAAAAGCAAAATTCCATGGTGAGGCCCCATCATCTGTGGTTAACTGAAAAACTTAAAGATAGTGTCAAACTTAAACAAATAATACACAATGACTGGTAGGAGGTCAGAAGATTGGAAATAATATTTAAAAAGAGGCAACAGATTAATAAGGAGGTAAAATTAAGAGTTCAAGAGCAAACTGGCTAAAAATGCAAAGACAGACAGTAAGAGTTTCTCCGGATATTTTAAAAAGAAAAAAGTTAACAAAGTGAGCGGTTCCCGTCTTGAGAGTGGGTGTGGGGAATTAATCATGTGAAAGGAGTTGGCAGCGGAATTGAACCTTGCATCATCTTCAGTGCAGAGGGTACAAGGAACAGCCCAGAAAAGGAACCACAAAACAAAATATCACCAGGGAAATGGTACTGAGCAAATTTGGAGCTGCAGACCGTCAAGTTCCCAGGTCCAGATGGACTTCATCCGAGTGGTCTTAAAGAAATAAGCTCATGAGATCTTCCCTCACCTTCATTTTCTTCTGGGCATTTCTTTCCTGGATCTTTCTCCTCCACCTTTTTCTCTTACTGATGAGGGGGTTAGCAATTCCTCGTAGTGTTTGGGGAACTGGAAGGACGAAAAGAAAAGTCACTTTAACATTCTTACCACTAAAAGCAACTGATCTTAATTGAAATGTTACTTTTCCAGATTCATGAATGCAACAAGAGGCTCAAACAGCTGCAGGTATTCACTGATCTCCAATTGATATTAGTCGGCAGCATTCACCTTGCAACTGGCACTGTTGCCAGGTCTGAATGTCACGGTTTCAAGTTTCAGACCGAAGAGTTGAACATATAATCTATACGCAGTGGTGTTACATACTGTTTGTCGAGAAGTTAAACCAATGCCGTCAGAAATCAGGGAAATGCCCCGTGTCCCAGTCAATCTGAATTGCTCAACTGGTATCACAAAAACTAATTATCTGGTCATTGATCTTGTATCTGTTTGGGGAACCTGCAGCCACTCCTTCAGCAAGAATACATTCACCTTAAAAGAAGCTAACATTTAAAAGCTGACAGCCCAAGGTGGCGTGTGAACTCCAATTCTCAGAAAGAACAGGAGAAGTTGGTTTAAGTGTGACTGACACACTGAGGAGTTGGAACATTAGTCACTTAGGTGGTAGAGCCTTGCAGTCAGTCCTTCAGCAAGAACTCATTAAACTTAAAAGCAGACATGTGAAAGCCCAAAAAAGAGTCATGCAAAAAAAGGCCATGTCATGGAACTGCACCCAAAAAGCAGACAAGACCAGTGACTTCTCCAATATGCTGCTGAACAGATAGCTGGGGCAATTAAGCCAATCAAATTAAGCGATCTACCCAAGATTTTAATGATTTGTCACAAGCAATGAATTTTGGTAAACTGCCTCCAAATCCAAGTTAAACTCAGAAACAAATGAACTGTGGAGCCACTGTATCTGAGTGTTCCCCACATCCCTCGGAAATGCTAACCTCAAAAACTGGTTCATTCGAATGAAATTCACTTCACCAACCAGATGATGCCAATTCACCAGAAACTTGCCCATCGAAACACCTTCAGACATTGACGGATTATTTATGACCCACGTTGCAAGATACTTGCAGTATGTAAGAAGGTACAAGCAAACGTGGGAGGGGTTTGTGGCAATCATTCTGGCAAGAGTGGCAGGTGGCACAGTGGTTCACAGCGAGACCCGTGTTCAAATCCGAGCCTTGGGCAACGGTGTGGAGTTTGCACGGTCTCCCTGTGTGTGTGTGGGTTTCCTCTAAGTGCTCCAGATTCCTCCCACAGTCCCAAGATGTGCAGGTTAGGGGGTGGGTTGCTCTTTCACAGAGTCGGTTCAGATTCGATGGGCGTAATGGCCTCTTTCTGCACTGTGCAATTCTATGAAAAAGTGATTTTCGAACTTGTTAAACAAACGCGCAGTTGACAGTAGTTGCAGGAGCAACTTTCCATGGTTTAACTGGGTGAATGCAGCTTTTAAGTTATGGGAACAAAGTTTGTAAGTATCAGACAGATTTAACCTAAGGGTCACAGGGTACTTATATTTCCAACTTTACCGATGCAACTACTTTCAACTGTCGAAAAGAGTTGTACATCTGGACCATTTTCTCCACTGGATGGGTTCAGGTAGCACAGTGGGTAGTACTGTGGCTTCACAGTGCCAGGGTCCCGGGTTCGATTCCCGCTTGGGTCACTGTCTGTATGGAGCCTGCGCGTTCTCCCAGTGTCTGCTCCCCAACTCTTTATGCTTATATACACTGTGTGCAGAACTCCACGATTCAACCCAAGCCTGCTGTTCTCAACAGTAATATTTCTCTTTCCCCAAGAGCATAGAAACAACCTAGCCCAAATACTCCTCTTCGGCTGTCACTCGGCTTGACTACATTCTATACAGATATTCTAAATCTTCTTCTAACATCAAAATTGATTAGTGTGTCTACCCAATTAACTGGTCAAATTTCTCTCAATGCTCTTGACATTTTTTGTTCAATTTATAGTACCCAATTATTTTTTTTCCAATTAAGGGGCAATTTTTAGTGTGGCCAATCCACCTATCCAGTACATCTTTGGGTTGTGGGAGTGAAACCCATGCAGACACGGGGTGAATGTGAAAACTCCTCATGGCCAGTGACCCAGGGCCGGGATTCGAACCCGGGTCCTCAGCGTTGTTGGCAGCAGTGCTAACCACTGTGCCACCATAATGCTCTTGACTTTATGTTGCTCATGGACACAATTCTATACGAATTGTACTTCCCTTCCAAGTCAAACAGCTAAACAGATATTTTCCACCATTCCACTATTTTCTGTTCTACTCCCAACCTTTATTTAACTAAAGATCTGCCAACCTAACTTATTACAAGGTAGGGTAGACAGAACATGTTCCACCAAGCACATGCAGTGCACAAGTAACTGTAGAATGACATTGCAACTGTCTCAATTTTAGTAGATTCTGTCTGGTATTGGTAAAATACATAAGAAACAAAGATTAGCTCTTGTTTGATCTTTCTTTTCCCCTGCATCTTGTATCTTTCCAATTAAAATTCATCTTGACTTTATTTCTAAAGCGCTTACTGAACCTGTTTTCATTTATTTTCACTCTAAACTGTGCCTTTGCAGTTGCAATGTCCAGTCTTGTGCTATTGCACAAAACTGAAATTGGGTTGGTTCAGAATCAGCTGCAAAGGAGTTGACAGTCATGGCCTTGAAGACTGGGCTGGCTGTTGAACAGACTGTGGTAATTCCCCAGGCTACTGCAGTATGAGAATGGGCACTCTGGCCAGTTAACAAACTACCTCTGCACTCGTCAAGCAAAGTGGTTTCACGAAGCAGATTACCTCAGGCAGTTTTCCAGGATTCAGCAAGTTTTAAACTGCGTGGTGCTCGTGACTCCAGTTCTACACAAGAGAATCCTGCCCCCCGCCACCCAAAAGGCCAGGATTTAATAAATTAAAAATAAATCACAGACAGGGTTCTGGCAGCAGAGAAGTAGAATCACTGAATCCCTATAGTGCCGAAGCAGGCCATTCAGCCCATTGAGTCTGCACCAACCCTCTGAAAGAGTACTTCATCCAAGCTTACTCCTGTGCCCGATCCCATTAATCCCTTAATGTAACCTAGACATATTTTTGGACACTAAGGGGTAATTTAGCATAGCCACTCCACCTAACTGCACATTTGGGCTGTGGGAGGAAACCAGAGCACCCAGAGGAAACCCACGCAAACACGGGGAAAATGTGCAAACTCCACACGGACAGTGATCCAAGGTCGGAATTGAACCTCGGTCCCTGGTGCTGCGAGGAAGCAGTGCTAACCACTGTGCCACCCATGGAGGTGAAAAATCTATCCTTAAATATATTCTTTGCTGGTTGTCTGTACAGCTTCAGGACCTTCATTTCAGCCTACATCACATTACATTCCAGCACCAAATGCTTCCCTTTCAGCACATTGCACTCGAAACATTCCTATATGCTGCAGTCATCACATCTTTATTCCAGTGGAATCCACACACTGCGGGACTGAATGCCCTCACCCACACACTGCAGGACCCACACACTGCAGGACCCACACACTGGGGGACTGAATGCCCTCACCCACACACTGGGGGACTGAATGCCCTCACCCACACACTGCAGGACTGAATGCCCTCACCCACACACTGGGGGACTGAATGCCCTCACCCACACACTGGGGGACTGAATGCCCTCACCCACACACTGGGGGACTGAATGCCCTCACCCACACACTGCAGGACCCACACACTGCAGGACTGAATGCCCTCACCCACACACTGCAGGACTGAATGCCCTCACCCACACACTGGGGGACTGAATGCCCTCACCCACACACTGGGGGACTGAATGCCCTCACCCACACACTGGGGGACTGAATGCCCTCACCCACACACTGGGGGTCACTGCACAGGTTACTCACTCAGGTAATCCGGTACGTTCTTCATGTGCGGCTTCACAATAGCCGGGTGCAGAGGTTTATCGTGTCGCAACAAATCAAGGTCTCTCGGATTGTCCTCAAAATAGGTCTGCAAAAGCAAAGCAGCAAGTTCAGTGAAGAACGTGACATAAACACACTCACTTTTATCAAACCAGCTTATCCCTCAAACTTCACTTTCTTTTGGAGCTTTGTCTCCATCTGGTGCAGACAACTACTTGAGTTAGCTCAGTACATTGGGAGGTTCAAGAGAGCACCACGCTTTCTCACCTTCAGTTTCTCTGAGTTGAGCAGTTCCTGTTTGATTTCTTTCAGCCGAGCCTCTTTAATGGATTGCTTTGTAACTGAACGCATGGCATCCTGCAAAGAGATAATCTATATTATCACTAACAGCACAGGCAAAATCAATACCCCAAAATCACTAACAGCACAGGCAAAAGCAATACCCCGAAATCACTAACAGCACAGGCAAAAGCAATACCCCGAAATCACTAACAGCACAGGCAAAAGCAATACCCCGAAATCACTAACAGCACAGGCAAAAGCAATACCCCGAAATCTAATCTCAACGACCAAGGCACAACCTTCTTTCAAAAAAGCCTTTGACAAAATAAATGACCCAATGCACTTCACAGCTTCAACTGTGAAGCAAAATTCAATACAAAGCACAGAATGGATATTCAGACATATCACCAAATGCTTTGCCGAAGAGCTTTAGGTTTTAAGAAGCATTACAGAATTGCTACGATGCAGGAGGCTATTCAGCCCATCGCGCCCGATCTAAGCCCATGCCCCCGCTATAGCCCCGTAACCCAGTAACCCCACCTAACCTTTTGGACACTAAAGGCCAATTGAGAATGGCCAATCCACCTAACCTGCACATCTTTGGACTGTGGGAGGAACCCACGCAGACATGGGAAGAAAGTGCAAACTCTAGACAGATAGTTACTGACGGTCGGACTCAAACCTGGGTAGCTGGCACTGTGAGGCAGCAGTGCTAACCACTGTGCCACCATGCCATCCATCTTAAAGGAGGAAAGAGAGAAAAAGAGGCGGTAAGTGCTCACTGCCTCTCAGAATACAAGGGAAGTACATCAATCCTTCAGAACAGTTTGTAACATCCGCTCCATTTTAATGTTCAGAAGATCTGAATTCAGAGGCTGGTTCAGGGGCTGGTTTAGCTCACTCAGCTAAATCGCTGGCTTTTAAAGCAGACCAAGCAGGCCAGCAGCACGGTTCGATTCCCGTACCAGCCTCCCCGGACAGGCGCCGGAATGTGGCGACTAGGGGCTTTTCACAATAACTTCATTGAAGCCTACTCGTGACAATAAGCGATTTTCATTTCATTTTCATTTCATTTCATTTCATTTTCATTTCAGATGGTTGAAGTACATAAATAAGATATATTATGACACAACATTGGGCTGAATTAAGAAGGGTCGGTACCTCTCTGCACACTTCCTTTCAGCCAGGACTGCACAGGCCACATGCAGTGTATTTCCCAGAAAGCATCACACAGGAACAGGAAACGGGCAGGTATAAAAAAAGGGGACTCGAACAGAGCTTTAAGTGTGCATGAATTCCCTGTCTACAACGCAATACTCTTGCCACTGTTACAGTATGAAAATCTTAAATCTTGGAGAGACTGGATAAGGCAATGTAATGGAAACCAGCAAGTTCCAAGCCATCTGTTATCGTCATACCTTACAGCGATAGCGGAAGCCCTCAATCTCCTCAATGCGAAACTGGTAGGGTTTCAAAGCACAGTCCAAATTTTCTGTCAATATTGAACAAAGAACATAAAACAATTACAAAACAGTTGCTCAAAGATCATGTGCAGCCTGTTACTGAAGAGTGAGAGAAGCTTTTCTGCATGATGGAGGAGAAAACACGGGTTTGGGGAGGGGGGGGGGGGGGGGGTGTCATGGCGGGAGAAGCAGTGGAGCACTTAAGAAAGCACATTAGTGGGAGGATGTGTTGCAATGTTCTGCACCAAGTCTTACTTGTACCATCCAGGCACAGTTGTGGCAATTTTTCTTTTAACCCAGTAAGACAATTGGCGCCACATTCCAACCTTATATTTCCAGTAAATGGCATAGTGCTGGCCAGAGAGATACTGTACATATCTCAGGAACACGGTCAGACTTCTTACTATCAGGGATCTGCTCAACACTGAAAGCGGTACAAACATGACTTCTCACTGAACCACTTTCAAACATACATCACAGAAATGGCCCAAGTACTTTTCAGTTCCAATGTGATGCAAACATTGCATTTTCTACACCTCCATGGCATGCAAGCATTGTTGGCAAGGTCAATATTTGTTGCTGAGCTCCAAGTGCCCTGAGTCACCCTCTTAAACCGCTGCCATCCACGTGGTGTAGGTATTCCCACAGTGTTGTTCAAAAGGGAGCTCCAGGAGTTTGATCCAATAACAGTGAAGCAAAGGCGATACAGTTCCCAGTCAGGATGGTTTGTGCTTTGGAGGGGGTCCCTCTGCAGGTTGTGTTGTTCCTCTGCTTTTGTTGCCTTCGTCTTTCTAGGCGTTGAGGTCAAATGTTTTCAAAGTGCTGTCAAAGGAGACTAAGTGAGCTGCTGTTATCCATCTTGCAGATGGTCCACAGGCTGTGATTGTGCACGGATGGTGGAGGGTGTGAATATTTGAGGTGGCAGATGGACTGTTGATCAAGGAGGACGCTTGGTCCTGGATGTCAGTGAGGAGCACTTTGCAGGGTTGAGGTGAGAGAGCAATGACTGAACTGAATAATTATTCCCCATTGTAACTGCGATTTAGGTTCTAATAAACCCTTCATCAGGCTGTGCCTTTGTCGTTTCAACATCTGGGTCAATAACTGATTAATCGCTTGTTTTTATTCGAACTCGACTTTTCTGTAGTTTGAAAAAATTGGCTTGTTGGGTCATTTCAACCCACATGACTGCAGGTCTGGAGTCACGAAGGGCAGACCGAGCCAAGACAGAAGACTTCCTTCCCTTCAGAACATCAGTGAATCAGCTGAATTTTATGACAGTCCAATCGTTTCATGGTCACTGTTACGAAGGTTTGATTTCTATCCCAGCTGTTTCTTTTATTCATTAATTAAATTTCATGAGCTGCCTTGGTAAAATCTGACCTCATGTCACTGTTCTCGTGCAGAGGGAGTCAACACCTCTCCTCAGCCCTTTCACCTGGACATCACTGGCTTTGAGTGACAAACACAGATTCACATTATGCTTCTCTGCTTCACAAACCACAACCAAACAGCGTTTCAGACATGGGGCAAAAAAGATAAACATGTCCTGAACAAACCTCCTGTTAGTCCTTCCTCTACAAGCTGGAGTAGCGTCAACTCCGTATGAGACACGAACGTTAAAGCCGTACCCCGATTATCTGCACGAGCTGTCCTGTGAGAACAAATGGAAACAGAATTTTCATTATCCATCTAGGTCAGGTGACTGTTACATTACTTCACTGAAAGGGAAGGTAGCGGTACATGCGATAGTCATGAAGGACATTTGGCATGTCAACTACGACTCTCACCAACTTTCACAGATGCACCATAGAAAGCATTCTTCCTGGTTGTATCACAGCTTGGTATGGAGCCTGCTCTGCCCAGTGAATGTAGCCCAGTTCATCACGCAAACCAGCCTCCCATCCATTGACTCGATCTATAATTCCCACTGCCTCGGAAATGCAGCCAGCATAATTAAGGACCCCACACACCCCGGACATACTCTCTTCCACCTTCTTCCCTCAGGAAAAAGATACAAACTTTTGAGGTCGCGTACCAACCGACTCAAGAACAGCTTCTTCCCTGCTGCCATCAGACTTTTGAATGGACCTATCTCATATTAAGTTGATCTTTTCTCTATACCCTTGCTATGACTGTAATATTATATTCTGCAGTCTCTCCTTCCTTCCCTAAGTAAGGTATGCACTGCCTGTATAGCGTGCAAGAAACAATACTTTTCACTGTATACTAATACATGTGACAATAATAAATCAAATCAAATTACAAGATGATCGAGGTCAAAAGGGGACCAAACATTAAAGTGACAGAAGATGGGAAAGATGCTTGGTGTACAAGTGCCCATTGTACCTCACCTGCCAACGCGATGTATGTATGAATCCACTGTCAGTGGGAAGTCAAAGTTAATGACATTCGACACATTCTGAAAATCTACACCCCGGGAGACCCCATATTCACGGTCCTTCACTCTGAAACAAAGGAGACAGACCTGTTGAGTACGAACATAGAACATAGAACAGTACAGCACAGCACAGAACAGGCCCTTCGGCCCTCAATGTTGTGCCGAGCCATGATCACCCTACTCAAACCCACGTATCCACCCGATACCCGTAACCCAACAACCCCCCCTTAACCTTACTTTTATTAGGACACTACGGGCAATTTAGCATGGCCAATCCACCTAACCCGCACATCTTTGGACTGTGGGAGGAAACCGGAGCACCCGGAGGAAACCCACGCACACAGGGGGAGGACGTGCAGACTCCACACAGACAGTGACCCAGCCGGGAATCAAACCTGGGACCCTGGAGCTGTGAAGCATTTATGCTAACCACCATGCTACCCTGCTGCCCCTAAGATGAGTAAAAGCTGCAATTGAGACCGACACACCCCCAGAAGGTGAATAAACTCGTGCAATCGGCAAACCCCAAACTCAGAGACAGGAAAATCCAGCTCACGGGCTTCCAAAGTTAGAATAACTAAACCAGGAATCCCGGGTTTACAAAACAACTTCACGTCATTTGGAAGTTGTAATCCTCCATTTTAAAGTATCAGATCTCCAACTGTTAGAAAATTAATGATGCTTACTTTGCTCCTTTAGTGTGTTTCTTTTTGTTCTTTCCCCCCTCTGCACTGGTCACATCCGTCAGAACATGTTCATCTGTGGCAATGATGTAATCATAGAAACCCTGATTGAACTGACCAATGATATGGCACCTGATGAAGAAACACAGCAGTCAGGCAAAGCACTCCCCTGGAATCACAGGTTCAAGCAGTCATCTCTCTCTTTAAGACCAGTTTCTCTTCTCACATTTCACAATTGTTGGTGCGCGCGAGTTCTTTTTAAAAACCGAGATTGACACTGTGTGTTCTGGTCGGGACACGTGAGCATGCAAGCTGGAGTGCAGAGAAAGCACACACACAAAGCAAGAAAACAGCAGTCCATTTATTCCAGAGGTGCCCTACCTGGAATACACTGGTAGTTCAGAGTTTAGGACACATGCCAAAATGCTGAACTGCTCCAGGAATAGTTTCAGTCGGTAGCACCTATAGATGGAATTCACAAAAATGATGGTCTTGCCACGGACAAGGGAGAGTTTAAGTAATGTGTAAATCAGCAGGAACTTCTCGTCTTCCTCACATTTAATTTGGTACTGGGTCAGTTGGGAGCTGTCTGGAAGCTGAGATTCTTGCAACTTCAGAATCACCTGTAGAGGTAAAAAACAAAATCAGGTAACAAGATACAATCAAAGGCACACACATACACACACGATTTGCTTGTCTGTCAGTGCCGTGCACCAGAATGAAGCACTTTTATCCAGCTGCAGCTTGGTAATGTGCCTCTTGCTAAAAAGTTACAAACCAGCTGGATTCGGAACAAAGAGCTGACATGCGAGAGACAATACTTCCAAAAGCTGAATCTGGTAACACATTGCACAATCCACCCAGCAGTGGAAAAACTTGTATTTATACAGCATCAAATGAATTACTCCCTGAAGCACACTCACACTTTTGCAAGTGAATGTGACAGCCAAGTGCTGAGGGGAAAAATTAAGATGGAAGAAAAATTCAAAGAGAGTTGATGAAGAGCAAGCAAATGTGGTTATTATTTGCTGGAATTAGCTAATAAAGTTGTTGAGAATTGGATGTTGTTTGAGAAAAGGGAGTGTCTCAGAGTTTCACGTCAATGTAGTAGTTGGGGACCAAGGGGTAGTTTCATGTCAAATTGTGTGTGTTGAGTCACCAGCAGTAAACGCGAGTGCATTGTAGTCCTTTCTTGTTGTGTGTCTTTGTGTCGTTCTTTTAAGTTAATAGATATTCTTTATTAATTGTTCACACGACTGGACTGTTCCTCATTGGGTTGCACTTCGTTGCTCACATTGTCTGTGTGGGTTTTCTCCAGGGGCTCCGGTTCCCTCCCACAGGTCCTGAAAGACGTGTTTGTCGGGTGAATTAGATATTCTGAATTCTCCCTCGGTGTACCCCAACAGGCGCAGAGAGTGCGGCGACTCGGGGATTTTCTTGCAACACGAACAAAGATTATTGTGATACCAGAAAAAACACATACACAACTATGAACCTGTGTTCCAAGTTTGTTTTTTTTTATTTAGAGTACCCAATTCATTTTTTCCAATTAAGGGGCAATTTAGCATGGCCAATCCACCTATTCTGCACATCTTTTGGGTTGTGGGGGCGAAACCCACGCAAACACGGGGAGAATGTGCAAACTCCACACGGACAGTGACCCAGAGCCGGGATCGAACCTGGGACCTCAGCGCCGCGAGGCAGCAGTGCTAACCCACTGTGCTGCCCTTGTGTTCCAAGTTATGGGTTTTGAGATACCCTCGCATTTAACATCATTGTGGTTCATAACGCAATAGTGTGAGACTAGAATTTGCTAACTGGTTCAGGGTCATGCTGGTTGAGGGACGAATGTTGTCGAACTCCACCTTGATCGTCTTTGAAAAAGTGACATTTCCAAGCACATCTGAACAGATGGGCAACATGGTAGCACAGTGGTTAGCACTTTTGCTTCACAGCGCCTGGGTCCCAGGTGCGATTCCCGGCTCGGGTCACTGTCTGTAAGGAGTCTGCACGTTCTCCCCTGTCTGCGTGGGTTTACTCCGGGGGCTCCGGTTGATCCCACAAGTCCCGAAAGACGTGCTGTTGGGTAATTTGGACATTCTGTGTACCCCAACAGGCGCCGGAGTGTGGCGACTTGGGGCTTTTCACAGTAACTTCATTGCGGTGTTAATGTAAGTCTACTTGTGACAATAAAGACTGTTACATGGGGTCTCAGATAGGGTAGCACGGTGGCACAGTGGGTTAGCCCTACTGCTTCACGGTATGTAGGTCCCAGTTTCGATCCCAGCTCTGGGTCAATGTCCGTGTGGAGTTTGCACATTCTCCCCATGTCTGCGTGGGTTTCACCCCCACAACCGAAAGATGTGCACGGGAGGTGGATTGGCCACTTTAAATTGCCCCTTAATTGGAAAAAAAGAATTGGGTGCACTAAATTTATTTTTTTTAAATGCGGTCTCAGATTAACATCTCATCTCAAGATCTGAACACTTTGCTGGGTCCCACACTGAAACCTGTAAAACACACTCACGTTCCAGAATAGAACCAACAATTTCATGATTCAAAGGTGGCAGAACTATCTCTCAGCTGGGGCCGACAACGGGTTTCTCACATAGAATTCTTTCAAAGTTTCCTTACCGGATTGTGAAGAACCAGTTCCTTCAGTGCCTGAACATCCTCGTTAAACGTGGCGGACATCAAGAATGCTTGATAAATCTTCGGAAGATGCCTGTAAGCAGACAGAATAAGCCTGTTAGACAATGCTCTATCGGAGTGACCCCGAATGGCCTCAATGTTACCAAGACTACAACAGTCACAATGATCAGCACAACACACAAAAAGAGTACAGGCAGTGAGCTGGTTTGACAATTTCACACATTTAGCAGACAAATCATACCGCCAGTGGACACTTACACAAGATATTTCCTAGCAGTAGGTTGGCAGATAGAATCATTGAATTTACAGTGCAGAAGGAGGCCATTCGGCCTCTCAGGTCTGCATCGGCCCTTGGAAAGGGCACCTTACTTAAGCCCATGCCTCTACCCTATCCCGGTCACCCAGTAAGCCCATCTCACCTTTTGGACACAAAGGTGCAATTTATCATGGCCAATCCAGCTAACCTGCACATCTTTGGACTGTGGGAGGAAACCGGAGCACCCGGAGGAAACCCACGCAGACACAGGAAGTGCAAACTCCACACAGACAGTAACAGTGCTAACTGTACCACCGATTGGACCAATAGTTGGATATGATCACAGATAAACATGTCCAGACAGCTTGCCCAAGAGCGCTCATGGCAAAAGTGTTGTCACTGCGCACGTGGCACACCAGTGTTCAAAAACTGTCGGGAAAAGGTCTGCAAAGGCCTTCAACAGTGTGTGACATGCTTCTTGTGCACTGCCCCTATATCAGCACGTCCAACTGCTTGCAATAGTAAGGCCACAACCAGCAGTTTCCTTCAGAAATGCCCTCTTTTGACAACACCCCATCCTCAGATGTGTCAAATGATACAACTGAGTGTTACTCAGCTGACTCCACTCACCCAGCTTTTCCTCGTACACTTCAAAATCATTTCTCTTCAGATACTTATCCAAGTTTCAAAGCCCCGAATTTGTGAAGCTCCCTCACACAGTCAGAGGGTGCATTCCAAATCCTCACCACAAATCGTTCGAAAAAAATATTTTTCTCATCTTCAGTTCTTTGGCAATTCACCTTAAATCGGGGTCAAGCCTCCCACCCAAGTGGACTGTTTCTTCCTCTCCACTCTGTCTACTTCTCTCATGATTTTGAACAGAGGTTGAAAAAAGCGACTTACTGGGCGGCATGGTGGTTAGCACTGCTGCCTCAGACCGATCCCGGCTCCGGGTCACTGTCTGTGTGGAGTTTGCACATTCTCCCCTTGTCTGCATGGGTCTTGCCCGTAAACCCAAAGATGTGTAGGGTAGGTAGATTGGCCACGCTATATTGCACCTTAATTGGGGAAAAAAGTGGAATAAAACGACTTACCCGAGCAAGTTCTTCAGGTCATTTTCAAACCCAAAAGAGAAGAGCAGGTCAGCCTCATCAATCACGAGCATTTCCAGTGATGTGCACAGATCCAGGGTGTGCTGTTCCAAATGCAGCAGAATACGGGAGGGTGTCCCGATTACAATGTCAGGCTTCTCCATCAGTATGGGCCTGAAACAGAGAGCCAAGACTCAGTAGGTGCACGCAGTGAGATATAAAAAACAGCGCCCAAACATCATGCCCTCTCATTTCATACCTCTGTGCAGACACATCCGCTTGTCCCGAGACATCAGCCACTCGAACATCCCGCACACAACATGAGGTAAGCTGTCGGATCATGTGCTGTACTTGCTGGCCGAGCTCCTTGGTGGGAACCAGCACGAGGGCTCGCACTGCCTGCTCACAGACTGACTAGAGGAGCAACAAAATGTTTTTTGTTTAATCTAGCTGCGTCACTGGCATCACATGCACTTTCTGCTGCACTACTAATCAGCAGCAAAAATAGTCCAATTCCACAGAACACTTGGTTCCGGCTCTTGGTTTGTTCTGCACTCATTTAAACCTCCCTGAACTCCACACCGCTGAGGGTGAGGAATGCATGCTGCAGAGGCTGAGTGGAGGGAGATACAAACTCCATCAATGGCTATACAATGGAAGCGTGAACAAGCTCTTTGGCAATCTCAAAGGGATTTTGATTTGCTGCTGATTTCGGTCAACTGCTAAAATGAGACACAATTTCCAATATCGGAAAGAGGAAATCAAGAAAATTTTGGTCACAAGTGCAGTCTGTAGTTACGTTCCCTCAACAACTTATTCTGATTACAATGTCTGCAATTATATGGAACCTTCCCAATTCTGACCATTAAACCGGTAACCTTTAGCCATTAAAAAACAAGACAAATAAATTCTCTGCAGGAGCTTATTTACCTTTTTAGTATTAAGAAGACGCTCAATGATGGGGATAGCATATGCCGCAGTTTTTCCCGAGCCTGTACGTGCTCTGGCCAGGAGATCCTTTCCCTCCAACGCCAAAGGAATGGCTTTTTCCTGAATCAAGGTCGGTTCAGCCCAATTGAGATCCGCAATGGCCTAAAGAAGGTGGAACATAAAACTTCAACAACCTTCATGTCCTCAGCTGCCCGGCCCTACTCAGCCCCACACCATCGCACTCCCTCGCTCATCAAATGCCCCACCTGGATTGTGTTTGTACGCGATTCTATGGGAGTCTGTCCCATTCACTCTTTTTTTTTTAAAAGGTTTACAGCATATTCCTGTTATTATGCCCACAGGCATGATTTGCAATGGTAATTGGGATTCCTTCAGCTTTCATGACCCAGAATTATTGATCAGTCCACTTCTCCTCAACCCCTTCAGACGGCTGGCTGGCCCACTAATATCCTCCAATCATGTCCCTGGATTCACTCCTGTTTTTCCAACCAACCACGAGCCCCAGTATCCCGTACCCCAAATCTTCTGCTGCACGTCCCGCCCCTCCCACCACACCAGCCCCCCACCACACCACCACCCCCATCTTCCAGCCCATTCTCACAATTATAGAGTACCCAATTATTTTTTCCAATGAAGGGATAATTCGATTGTGGCCAATCCACCTACCCTGCGCATTTTTTGGATTTTTTGGATGTGCAAACTCCACACAGACAGTGAGCCGGGGCCTGGATCGAACCCGGGTCCTCGGTGCCTGTGAGGCATGAGGCAGCAGTGCTAAACACTGCGCCACCATTCCACCCACTTTGTAGACCTTTCATGCACTCCACCTACCGGCCCTCACCTTCCGGCCCCCTCCCATTAGTCCCCTGCCTTGCCACCCCTTCCTCCCACCAGCCCCCCTGCCTTGCCACCCCTTCCTCCCACCCCCGCCTTGCCACCCCTTCCTCCCACCAGCCCCCCTGCTTTGCCACCCCCTCCCACCAGCCCCCCACCTTGCCACCCCCTCCCACCAGCCCCCCACCTTGCCACCCCCTCCCACCAGCCCCCCTGCTTTGCCACCCCCTCCTACTAGACCCCCTGCCTTGCCACCCCCACCAGCCCCCCTGCCTTGCCACCCCCCCCCAACCAGCCCCCCTGCCTTGCCACCCCCCCCACCAGCCCCCCCTGCCTTGCCACCCCCCCCACCAGCCCCCCCTGCCTTGCCACCCCCCCCCCCACCAGCCCCCCTGCCTTGCCACCCCCCCCCCACCAGCCCCCCTGCCTTGCCACCCCTTCCAGCCATCAGCCCCCCAACCTTGCCACCCCTTCCTCCCACCAGCCCCCCACCTTGCCACCCCCTCCCACCAGCCCCCCACCTTGCCACCCCCTCCCACCAGCCCCCCACCTTGCCACCCCCTCCCACCAGCCCCCCACCTTGCCACCCCCAACCATGCCACCCCCCCCCACCAGCCCCCCAGCCTTGCCACTCCTTCCTCCAGCCAGCCCCCCCCCCCATCTCTCTCTTTCACACTCTCTCCCGCTCACCAATTACACTCTGTCTCTCTATCCCTCCCGGACCTATCTTTTTCTCCCTCTTTCCCTCTCTCTACCTCCAAGAGTCTCTCCTCCAGTCCCATCTCGTGGAAGCCCAGCTTCTCCGCCGCCATCTTGTTCCCGGCTGATCACGTGGGTGGCCGCTGCTGCCGCCTTGTGGTGACGCCCTGTCACTGCAGCGGCAGCAGAGAGCTGGGAAGGTGGCAGCTGCTCCACTTCATGCACAGCTCCAGGCTCTGTGATCACTCAGCAAACAGAGACAGGCATTAGAAAACAAATGCTTCAAATTAACCCCCAACTTCAGAAAACAACAGGCAGTTTGACCTTTCAGCTGAACAGCCTTGAAGTTAGGACTGAGTTCCTGTGAGAAAAGACGGCTGAGAGGAGATTTGAGCAAGAGGGATTGAAAATCATGAGGGTTCCAGACAGATTGAACAGGGAGAAAATGTTCTCACTCCTGAACGGGTTGAGAACAAGAGCTTAGAATTCACTGTACCAATTCTGTGCTCAAAGCTGAATAATAATATAATAATCTTTATTATTGTCACAAGTAGGCTTACTTTAACACTGCAATGAAGTTACTGTGAAAATTCCCTCATCGCCACACTCCAGCCCCTGTTCGGGTACACAGACGGAGAATTCAGAATGTCCAATTCACCTAACAGCACGTCTTTCGGGGCTTGTGGGAGGAATCCGAACGCCCAGAGGAAACCCACACAGGTATGGGCAGAAGTCATCTGCAGATTCCGCACAGGCAGTGATCCAAGCAGGAATCGATTCCAATCGAACCCGGGTCTCTGGAGCTCGGAAGCAACAGTGCTAACCATTGTGCGACCGTGCTGCCCTCTTTGTTCCTATTTTTATTTCATTGTTACATCGTTGTGCTACAAAGCTATCTCATTGCCAATTCTGCAAAAGCAATTTGCAGTTTGATTTAATCTGGAAATCCTCAAATGCAAAGAGCATTGTGCACTGCAAACTGGTCTCGGTGCAAAATACTTAAATTTACTGAAATGGCAAACAAGGAGGGACTGGGGAATCAGAAATTCCAAAGCGATTTGAATATGTGAGCAGATACGATTTAATGGCATCAAGTGTGAAGTCATGCATGTACAATGGAAAACTTAAGTGATATAGATCCTCTGTGAATGGTGTTCAAATAGAAAGGGATGAAGTGGGAATGGACTCAAGGAGCCTTCGCAGACTTGGTACTGAACATGTCAAACTGCTGCAAAACAATAATTTAAAAATCCAATAGTAGGTTCAATGACAGAAACAAAGATTGTGATGAATCTGAACAAGGCTCTGGTGAGGCAATACCACAGCCCCATGGGCAGTTTTGGTCAGTGAGACAAATCAGAGACAATTCAGTACTGGACACATGGCACAGAGGAATGAGTCTGATTCTTGCTACCTTCTTCTGAAGTACCTTTCAAACCAGAGACCTCGACCAGCCTGAAGAACAAGGGCAGTAGATGCTTGGGAACGTCACCATCTGAAAGTTTCCCTCCAAGTCACACTATCCTGACTTGGAAAAGGGTAGAGCAATAAATTTCTGCCTGGCCAGACACACCCTGTAAAAGAGAGGGAGGAGAAATCTGAGACTCTCAGCCTGAACGTTGGTTGGAGGACGAATACTTTAGACATAGTAAATGCAATGGAAAGTGTATATTTTAAATTGTGTGCTCAGGACAGAGGGACATGGGTTCAAACACAGAGACTTACAGCTGGAGGCTCCCAAACTCATAAACATCGACATTGATGGAAGGGATTGTGAAGGTGAAAGTCAGAAAGGTTGAACAATCGAACTATGTGCCTAACATCCACAATTAGCAACAACTTGTACCTGTGTCAAGGTTCTTGAGTATCGAACGAATAACAGTCACTAACAAAATTCAACACTGAGTTAGACATGGGGATGTTGGGACAGATGACCAAAAAGTTTGGTTGAGGAAGCAGGTTTTAATGAACATTTTGACGGAGGAAAGACAGGTAGAGGGGCACAGCCGCCAATCATGAATTGATTACAGTCAGGGATTTGGTGCAATGCAGGATGGAGTGGTTTGAGATGGTGACAGGAGAGGCCAGCTGAATCCAATGAATGCTGACATTTAATTTCAATGCATCGCTTTTTCTTCAACCCCTGAGAAATGCTCCCCTGCATCGATTCTCAAACCTTTTTATCCTGCCGAGTTGTTGACGGGTCAGGGTATCTGGACCAGGTTGGACCTGGTGTTTCTAAATTTTGCAGGGCGAGTGGGGACAAAGCAGAGCGTGCAAAAGAAACAGTACAATTCTACAAAGCCTGAGTGATATTTCATACGCTAAAACATTTTGGGACAGGTCAAAGTTGGGTCCCAGGTGTGTGAAGTCGAAGTTCAAGGTAAAAGACTGAAGAAGCATCTCGATCACTTGAGAAGAAGGCAGACACCTGGAGAACCCATGGAGCAGCCCACTCCAAGTATGCCCGCCCGTGATGTTGTTGTGGTCAACAGTACTGTGGGAGCAAGTCAGCTTGAGGAAGAGTGGCATACTGTTCCTGTGGGAACTGGAGAACTAATCTGTGCTGATGTACCTTTGCAAGATAGCAGTGAAACCGATCTGCCCCTGCTGTTGAGGCACCTCCTGTTGAGCTACGTGGTTCCAAAGGGGAGAGGACAGACTGACTTTACAATGGACTGTGCTAAATAATTCCTGTCTGGTGTCGAAATGTGAATTGTTCAATTTTTGTCGTGGGCAGCACGGTGGCACAGTGGTTAGCGCTGCTGCCTCACGGCGCCGAGGTCCCAGGTTCGATCCTGGCTGCGGGTCACTGTCCTTGTGGAGTTTGCATGATCTCCCCGTGTTTGCGTGGGTTTCGTCCCCACAACCCAAAGATGTGCAGGCTAGGTGGATTGGCCATGCTAAATTGCCCCCTAATTGGAAAAAATGAAGTGGGTACTCTAAATTTTTTTTTTAAGAAACTGGAATCGAAGTCATCAGTCGTGCAATAACTTCAGGAGGTGCGGAGTGAAGGACCAAACTAGTTTATTTTAAACTGAAAATAAAGCCGCTATCACGGCACACAAAAGAAACATCGCAATCTAGGACTATCGGGAACTGGCGTTCTGGGATGGGAGCTACATTTAAAAGCCTCCGCAACGCTCACCGCAGGAACTCATATTCTACGAAGTCCATGGGGAGATCAATCAGCAATCCCCCCTGGTCCACATGAGAGTTACCTCAAGGAACATCTTTACCATTCAAAGATACCAAAACAAATATTTTTGTCTGTCTTCACAGTGTGAGACTCAAGTTACATAGCAGAAATAAAGGGTAACTTTTTGAGACTAATGAGAGTCAAGAAGTTACGGTCATTAATGTCAGCAGAGAAAAAATGATGGATAAATGTAAGGGACGAAATTCAACAAATCCCCAGATCTGATGGGGTTCAAAAAGAGACAATGGCAGAGATCATGGGTGCACTGGCTGTGATTTTACAAAAGTCCGCAGATTCTGGAACAGTTCCAGCAAATTGCAAGTTAGCAAATGCAACGCCAACATTCGAGAAAGGAGGGAGAGAGAAAACACGGAACCACAGGTCAGTTAGCCTGACATCAGTCATCAGGAAAGTGCTGAAATTATTCAGGTTTTAATAATGCACTTTGAAAATCGTAGGATGATCAAACAAAATCAACATGGTTTTACAAAGGGGAAATAATGTTTAACAAGTTTATTGGCATTTTTGAGGATGTAACGAGGAGAGTAGACAAAGGGGAGCCAGTAGATGTGGCATACTTAAGATTTTCAAAAGGTATTCGATGGGTACCGCACAAATGATAAATATACAAGATAAACGCTAATGGGGTTGCAGGTTATACATTCACATGGATAGAGGATTGGTGCATGGACTAGAAGCAGAGATGAGTGATAAATATAACATTTTCAATTAGCATGCTCTAACTCAAAGGGTGTCGCAAGGATGAGTGATGGAGCCTCAGCTATTTATAATCTATATTAATGATTTATTCAAAGAGACAGAGAATAACTTACTCGAGTCTGCTTATGATACAAAGCTAGTTGAGAATGCAATCTGTGAGGAAGTCACAAAGAGGCTTAAAAAACATATAGAGGTTAAGGAGCGGGCAACAAAATACCAGATTAAGTATAATGTGGTGAAGTGCAGAAAGACAGAGTCTTTTCAGAAGACATGAAACCTATAAATGTTCAGAGAGACTTGGGTGTACTTGGACACAAAGTTGGCATGCAGGCGCAGCAAGTATGACAGGGTTGTGCTGTGATGAAAAACTGAATAAACTTTGTCGAAAATATCTTGCGTTTAGAAGAAATGGAGGTGACTTCCTTGTACCGTACAAGATTCTGAAGGAGCTTGACAGGGTAGATACTGAAAATGTATTTCCCCTGGCAGGGTTATCTAGAACAAAGGGGCATAGTCACAGGATAAGGGGCCAATCATTTAGGACTGAGATGAGGACAAATCTCACTCAAACGGATGCAAATCTTTGGAAATGTCTGTCCGGCAGGATTGTGGATGCGCTACCATTGAATATACTTAAGACTGAGATAGACAAAAAGACTGAGAAGGCTTGGGCTGTAGCTGCGACAGAAAACTGCATGACGGAGGTTCAGACCTCTGGCTTGTTGACCCAGCAGTCTGTGGAGCAGCTGATGCAAGTCATTCAGGAAGGCTTTGCTACGCAGCAACGGGACTGCTTGGACCTAATAAATGAGTTGATTGAGCAGTTGGGAGTATAGATTGGAAGCCCAAGATTGGGCGATCCAGAAGGTGGAGAAGGTGCTGGCTGAGCAGGAGGAACATCAGACTACGGTGGAGCTGGAGGTGGGGATGCTGAACGACCAGCAGAAGAAGCTCCTGGAGAAGGTGGAGGACCTGGAGAATAGGTCCCGCCGGCAGAACCTGAATCGTTGGGCTCCCAGAGGGGCCCAAAGGAGCGGAAGCTGGGGCATACATTGCAGACATGTTTGTGAAGCTGCTGGGGGATGGGGCATTCTCCCGGCCCTTGGAGCTATGGTGATGAGATGCCACAGGTTTTCGGATAAGGAGTGTATTCTACAGTGGGCCAAGCAGGGACGGAGCTGTAAGTGGGACAACAGTATCCTGCGGGTTTACCAGGACCTGAGTGTAGAGGAGGCCAGGAGGAAAGCAGGCTGCAACCCGATTAGGTTGATCCTTTTTAAGAAAAGGTGAAGTTTGGACTGTTATACCCAGTGCATCTCTGGGTCACGCATGAGGATCAGCAATACTACTTCTAGTCGCCTGAGGACATGTTGGACTTTGCGAAAAAGTAAGGGTTGGTGATGGATTGAGAACTTTTGAACTTGGTTGCAACGTTCATGTTTTTGGTTATTTTTCTTTACGTTTCTCTGTTTTTGTAAAAAGTTTCTCGTCTTGCGTTTTATGGAAGTTGTTTGTGATGCCATTTGCATTGATTTGGAACTAGCGGTAGAACTGAGTGAGTTAAGGTTTTCATTTGCACCATGGGGGATGGAGGTGTGCTTGTTTTCATCTTGGTGTTTTTTCTGTTGGGCAATTATGTGAGGATTGTTTGATGCTGGAGTTTGTTTGTATGAGCGGGGGTGGGGGGGAACAATAGGTGGGAGACTATCTGGCGCCAGTGATGGGGGCCACCAAGCTAGCTGGGCAAGCTAGGTCACGGAAGCGCAGTGGGGGGTGTACATATGTTTGGTTTGGTAAAGGGGTTGGGTTGCAGGGTGTTGTTACTGGGGGGGGGGGTGAATGTTCTGCTAACAAGGGAGAGACTTGAGCTGAGGGACGGAGAGGAGGTTGGGGCAGGGGCTGCCTGGGGTTGGACCGGTGGAGGCGCGGAGCACGGGCTGGAGGTGGACCTAAAAAAGGGGATGGAGGGAGAGGACAATGAGCCCCCCAACTAGGCTGATCACCTGGAATGTTTGAGGCCTAAATGGGCCGGTCAAAAGGGCACGTGTGTTTGCGTATCTTAGGGGATTGAAGGCTGACGTGGTAATGTTGCAGGAGAGTAACGGACCAGATTAGATTGAGGAAAGGCTGGGTCAGTCAGGTCTTTTACTCGGGACTAGATTCAAAGACTAGAGGGGTTGTGATCCTGATCAATAAGCGGGTGGTATTTGAGGCAGGTAGAATAGACTCGGAAGTGGGAAGTCAGTGGGAAACTGGAGGGGGTGCAGGTGGCATTAGTAAATGGGATGATGTGGAGTTTATAAAGAGGATGCTGGGGAAGATACCAGGGGTGAAATTCTGGGGGCCGCCGAAAATCCGGCCCCCGCCGTGGCAGAGATTCTCCGCCACCCGGGAAGTGGCGGCGGCGGGAATCATGCCACTCCGATCGGTGAGGCCCCTGCGGCGATTCTCCAGCCCACGATGGGCCGAAGTCCCGCCGCTGGGAGGCCTCTCCCGCCACCGAGGTTTGAACCACCTCTGGTGGCGGCGGGATCGGCGGCGCGAGCGGGCCCCCGGGGTCCTGGGGGGGGCGGGGGGGGCGATCGGACTCCAGGGGGTGCCCCCACGGTGGCCAGGCCCGCGATCGGGACCCCCCGCTCAGACTCCGGGCCAGTGCCCTGGGTGCACTCTTTCTCCTCCGCGGCCATGGCGGAAGCGGAAGAGAAACCCACATCGCGCAAGCGCCGACCGGCGAAAGCCTTTCGGCCAGCCCTGCTGCCGGGGGCGCCGGTTTTTTGCGCCAGTCTTCTGGTGCCAACCGCTCCGGCGCGGGGCTAGCCCCCAGAGGTGCGGAGAATTCCCCACCTTTGGGGAGGCCCGACCCCGGAGTGGTTGGCGCCACTCCCCTACGCCGAGACCCCCCGTCACGCCGGGTAGGGGAGAATGCCGCCCAGATCTGTACTCGCACAGGTTGGTCATGGGAGGGGACATCAACACAGTTATGGACCCTGGCTTGGACCGGTCAAGCTCGAAAACGGGTAGGGTGCCAACAATGGCAAAGGAACATGGAGCAGGTAGGGGGGGTTGGGATGGATCCATGGAAATCTGGGCAGCCGAGGGTGAAGGAGTTCTCCTTCTAATCACACGTGCATAAAGTGTACTGGATTGATTTCTTTATTTTGAGCAGGGCCTTACTGGCAGGGGTGATGGACACGAGTACCCGGCGATCACAATCTCAGACCATGCTCCGCACTGGGTTGACCTGCAGGTTAGTAAAGACAGTAACCAGTGCCCGCACTGGAGGTTGGATGTCGGTCTTTTGGCTGACGATGTGGTGTGCGAGTGGCTGAGGAGATGTATTTTGAGCTACCTGCAGGTCAGTGACACGGGGGAAATTTCAGCAGCGGTGGTCTGGGAAGCACTGACGGCTGTGGTCAGGGGGGAGCTGATTTCAATCCGGACCCATAGGGAGAAGGTGGACAGGGCAGAGACGGACCAACTGGTAAAGGAGATACTACAGATCGATAGGAGATATGCGGAGAGACAAGGCTTTTAAGGGAATGGCGGAGGTTACAAGCGGAGTTTAGCTTGCTGACCACAGGGAGGGCGGTGGAGCAGCTGAGAAAGGCGAGGGGGCGATTTACGAACATGGAGAGAAGGCCAGCAGAATGCTTCCACAGCAGCTTATAAAGAGGCAGGCAGCCAAGGAGATAGGGAAAGTAAAGGACTGAGATGGGAACCTGGTTGGTGATTCAGTAGGGGTGGATAAGGCGTTTAGGGGTTTCTATAGCAGGCTGTCCATCCCCTCTGGGCTGGAGTGGATGAGGCACCTTGGAGGGGCTGAATTTCCCAAAGGTGGACGGGGAGCTGGTAGGAGGGTTGGAAGAGATAGTGGAGGGTCTGAAGGCCATGCCGGCGGGTAAAGCCCCGGGGCTGGACGGGTACCCGGTGAAGTTCTACAAAAAGTTCTCTCGAATATTGGGGCCGGTATTGATGAGGATGTTCGATGAGGCGGGGAAAGAGGGGTGCTGCCCCCGACTATGTCACAGGCCACGGTTTCACTGATTCTTAAGCGGGACAAGAACCCGGAGCTGTGTGGGTCCTACAGACCGATATCCCTGTTGAATGTGGATGCCAAATTGCTGGCCAAAATCTTGTCCGCCAGGATTGAGGATTGTGTTCCAGAGGATTGTGTTATTGGGGAGGACCAGACGGGGTTTGTTAAGGGTAGGCAGTTTGTGGCCAATGAAAGAAGGTTGTTAAACGTGATCATGATGCCCCCGGAAGGTAGGGAAGTGGAGGTAGTGATCACAATGGATGCAGAAAAGGTTTTTGATTGGGTAGAATGGGATTATCTGTGGGAGGTACTGGGACTGTTGGATTTGGGAGGGGCTTTATTGACTGGGTCAGGTGGCTGTATCAGGCTCCTGTGGCAAGTGTACGGACGAATAGGACAACATCGGACTATTTTAGACTGCACCGGGGGACGAGAGAGGGATGCCCCCTCTCCCCACTGTTGTTTGCACTGGCTATAGAGCTGTTGGCAATTACTCTGAGTCTCGAGGGGCTGGAGAGGACTGGCTCGGGGAGGGGGGGGGGGGATGTAGCACAGGGTTTCGCTCTGTGCGGATGACCTGCTTCTGTACGTTTTGGATCCTATAGAGGGGATGGAAGAAATCATGAGGACTCTCGGGGATTTGGCCGATTTTCAGGGTGTTAGCTTAATATGGGAAAGAGTGAGATGTTTGTCCAGGCAAGGGGACAGGAGCAGCGACTGGGACAGCTGCCGTTTAGGTTAGTAAAGGGAAGCTTTAGGTACCCTTCAGGTGGCACAGGAATGGGACCAGCTTCATAAATTCATTGGGCAGCACGGTGGCAATCGGGCAGCACAGTGGATAGCACTGTGGCTTCACAGCACCAGGGTCCCAGGTTCAATTCCCCGCTGGGTCACTTTCTGTGCGGAGTCTACACGTTCTCCCCATGTCTGCGTGGGTTTCCTCCGGGTGCTCCGGTTTCCTCTCAGTCGTGCAGGTTAGGTGGATTGGCCATGATAAATTGCCCTTAGTATCAAAAACGTTTAGGAGGGGCTATTGGGATAGGATAGAAGTGAGGGTTTGAGTGGGTCAGTGCACTCAATGGGCCGAATGGCATCCTTCTGTACTGTATGTTCTATGTAATCTATGTAAAATTGAATCTGGCCCGGCTCGTGGATCAAATCAAGGATGATTTTCGGAGATGGGACGCGCTTCCGTTGTTTCTGGCTGGGAAAGTTCAAAGGGTGAAGATGATGGTCCTCCAGAGATTTCTATTTATATTTCAGTGTCTCCCCATTTTTATTCCGGGGTCCTTTTTAAGCAGGTCAACAGAGTGATCACGGGCTTCGTCTGGGCGGGCAGGACCCTTCGAGTAAGGAAGGTAATGCTTGAGCGGAGTCGGGGAAAAGGCTGGCGCTGCCAAATTTTAGCAGCTCTTACTGGGCGGCAAATATAGCCATGATCAGGACGCGGGTGGTGGGGGAGGGGTCGGCATGGGAACGTATGGAGGCGGCTTCATGTAAGGGCACCAGTCTGGGGGCATTGGTAACTGCGCCTGTGCCATTCCCGCCAGCACAGCACTCCACCAGCCCCATGGTGGTGGCGGCCTGGAGTTTGGGGCCAGTGGAGGCGGCAAGTGGGAGCAGAGGGAGCATCGGTTTGGGCCCCAATCTGTAATAATCGCCAGTTTGCCTCGGGGAGTATGGACGGGGGGTTCCAGTTATGGCGGAGAGCGGGGATTGAGAGGATGGGGGATATGTTTATAGAGGGAACTTTCCGAGTATGAGGGCGTTGGAGGAAAAGTTTGGGTTGGCGAGGGGAAACAAATTCAGGTATCTGCAGGGCGGGACTTCCTACGTAGGCAGGTGTCAACCTTCCTGCTCCTACTGCTAAAGGGGATTCAGGACAGGGTAGTTTCCAGAGGGTAGGTAGAAGGGAGCGTCTCGGACATTTATAAGGAGCTTATGGGGTCGGAGGAGACGCAGACTGAGGAGCTGAAGCACAAGTGATGGAGGAGCTCGGAAATGAGGTAGAGGATGGTCTATGGGCGGACGCATTTAGTCGAGGCAACGCGTCTACAACATGTGCCAGGCTTGGCCTGATACAATTTAAGGTTGTTCACCGGGCTCACACGACAGTGGCCCGGATGAGCAGATTCTTTGGGGTTGTGGACAGGTGCTCAAAATGTATGGGAGGTCCGGCGAACCATGCCCACATGTTTTGGACATGTCCAAAGCTTAGGGGGTTTTGACAGGGGTTTGCAGATGTCATGTCCACGGTGTTAAAGACAAGGGTGTCCAGAGATGGCGATTTTTGGGGTGTCGGAAGATCCGGGAATCCAGGAGGAGAAGGAGGCAGACCTGGCCTTTGCTTCCCTGGTAGCCCAGAGACGGCTACTATTAGCTTGGAGGGACTCAAAGCCCCCAAAGTTGGAGACCTGGCTATCGGACATGGCTAGTTTTCTCTGTTTGGAGAAAACAAAGTTCGCCTTGAGAGGGTCACTGTTAGGGTTCACCCGGAGGTGGCAACCATTCATCGACTTCTTCGCGGCAAATGAATCATCAGCAGAGAGGGGGCAGGGAGTAGCTTAGATTAGAGTAGGGGGTCAATAAGCGTGGGACCTATATGAGGTAAATGGTTTTTGCACTATGTTTATGGTTTCATGTATATTGTTTATTTTGTTGTTGTTACTGTACCGAAAATACCTCAATAAAACATTTGTTAAAAAAAGACACATTTCTGATCTCTCAGTGAATCGAGAGGTATGGGGAGTGGGCGGGAAAATGAAGTTGAAGCCAAAGATCACCGTGATCATATTGAATGACTGGGAAGGTTAGACAGGCCATGGGTCTACTCTTGTCCATCCTTCTTATCTCCTTATGTACGGAAACTTTTGAGTTGCTGTGTGCCCACACAAAGCTCATGGAGGAAACACTAGTCCAGTTTTCCATCTTGTGGAAGAGATGACAAATCGAGGGCCCCACTTGCCATCCCAAATGGACAGAAAAATATTCCATGGCACTATTTGGAAGAAGAGCAATTTATGTCCTGGGAAATATTTATCCGCCAACATCACTGAAAAACAGATGATCTGATCATTATCACATTGCTGTGTGTGGGAGCTTGCTGTGCACACATTCCCCACCACTTTTCGGACATTGCAACAATGACAGCCCTTCCAAGGTATTGTGGTTGCATCGCCCTTTGCGATGTGCCGTGGTTGAGGAAGGCGCGATATAAATCCAAGACTTTGCTGTCAAAATACACAGGGCAGCGAAGTTGAAGATGTTGGAATCCCAACCCATGGACTGGTTGGGAGAAAATGGTAATTTTTACGAAAACAGTAAAACATATTCCAGGCATTTATTGCATCTGACCCTGAATACATACAATCACAGGCTGGCTACTGGCATTGGGAAGTGAGCCAGATGTCAAAAAGAGCTTCAATCTCTCAGAAGGAGGCTGTGTGTGTTCAAATACTACATGATACTATCAGCACAAACAGATGGCTCCTCTTCTGAATACAACACATCTCTTGTCCTTGTGAGGCAATCGCCAATCCATGAAGATTGACCTGACATTGGGGCATCAGCACGTCCTCGGCAAGACCATGTCAAAGACACTCGCCACCACAACCCTCTAACCCAAGTGAGATTTGTTCCTTTTCTTCCGACCCCAGTTGCAGGATGGGTTACGGCGCTCCCATCCTGAGGTACAGCTACTTCTGTGGATCTGCACGTCATCAATTGCAGCATCGCTCTGATAGTTTGGTCCCAGTACGCCCTCAATAATCACCTGGAGAGGCAAAGATTAGTCAGATCTGGAAAGAGAAACTGGGCTACAGTGAAATGTTAATCACTTGATAACAGAAGTTAAAGCTTTGTTCAAGCTGCCGCTCATGGATGAAGAATAAACCGAGAAACAGACGGACATCACAGGAGGGAATCAGACCATTCGGCCCTATCAAAGTCAGCATTTATCCTTCATCCCTTTTGCTTGAAGCATTTGTCCAATTCAGCATATTACTGTCTCAACTAACCCTGGCATTGAAGTTAACAGCCTCGTGACTCTGTGTCAAGCAGTTTCCCTGCCTTACTTAATCTAGTCGTCCTTTGGTAGCTCAAAACTTGAATATTGCTGAAAAAGAGACACGCTGTCTCAGCCTTTCAGCTTGAACTCCTCGGGACTGATTCATCAGAATTGGAAGGAGAAACTATTTATATTGCATGGGAAGAGACTGCTCGTTGGTTGACGTGGACTCTGGTCGAGGCGTTGCCATGGACCAAGCAGCAGGGGATACTTAACGACCAAGCCGATTTCCACATGCAATGCCAATGTCTGGTTGCATTGCGAGGCCTCAGGTTCGATCCAGACACATATACCTGTAAACCCGACAAAATCTGAACAAGTGCGACTATGTCACCAAAATGAAGGTCATTGGCGCATTGGGCCACCCACGAGGCCTAACTGGACAGACCTGCTCAAAAGCAAGTTCCAAAAAATGTTTGTTGGGCTTGTGTAAGAGTAACGAGCTGCTGGGTGGTATTTAATGATAGGATCCATCCTCACTGTTCACTGAGACCGTGCATCTATGGGTTGTCCAAGACACACAAAAACGGGGACTTCCGGTGTGCAGCATGGAGTGAGTGATCACACAGAGGCAGCTCCTGCCTAAGGTTACAGAAAAGAGCTCTTTTTTGGGCGGCACGGGTTGGAATTTCGATGAAAAGGCGTTGGTGAATGTTCGAGGAGTACTTTCCCCCAGGAATAGGATGTTTCTTGGTTATCAGACCCTCAGAAACAGTGCAAGATTGGGCTGAAGCTACAGCAAACAAAAGCCTCTGCAAGCATACAGGCGGGGGAAGGGCCAGCTTAGAGGCCTCAAGCTGACCTGAGGGCCTTTGTGAAAGCTGAATTCTAGCAGCAGAGGGAAGAACTGTGAAAAGATCTCACCAAGGCCATTGAAGGAGCGGAGACGGACTTCCGGTAGCGGTGATGCGGAGCTAAGCCGCACGTTCAGTGGCTCCCACTATTTTCGGGCTTTGGGGCTCTTTTAAGGGCTCGTAGTGATGCTGTTTGGGCTTTTCCCCGTATGGGAACACTCCTTCTCAGATTCTCCACCGGTGGATGGCCTGGACTAGGAGTGGAGCGGTCAGAAAATCGGCTTTGTAGGTGCGGCACCGCAGCTCCCGCTACTTAAGGACTTTTGGGCCGATTTGAGGGCCCCAAACGGCGCTGTCTCGACGAATCCCGGTGGGGGAAGGTGTCTAGAGGCGCATTCCCCATAATTTATGGTGCTCACCCGGAGTGGGGCAAAGGAAAAAGCTGCAGCAGCTCCCCAAGAAAAGCGGGGGAAGAAGGACAAAATGGCGGCCGGCGGAACATCCGAGGACTGGTGGGCGCAGGAGCAGCAAGCCTCTCTTCTGCGCTGTTTTGTGGAGCTGAAGGCTGAGTTGCTGGACTCCCTGAATGCGACTACCAACAAGCTGCTTGGGGCTCAGGCGGCCCAGGAGGTGTCGATTCGGGAGCAGCAGGCCACTGAGCAGGAGGAGGAGGCCGTGGTCCTCGTGGGGAAAGTGTTGCACGAGGCATTTCACAAAAAGTGGCAAGACCGCTTGGAGGAGCTGGACGTTCGCACGAGGCGAAAGAATTTGAGGATCCTGGGCCTGGATGGGTCGGATCTCCCGTCTTACGTGACCACGATGTTGAGCTCGTTGATGGGAGCGGGGTCCTTCCATTTGCCCCTGGAGCTTGAGGGAGCCCACAGAGTGCTGGCCAGGAGGCCTAAGGCAAATGAGCCCCCGCGGGCGGTGCTGGTGCGGTTCCATCGATTTAGTGACCGGGAGTGTGTGCTGCGCTGGGCCAAGAAAGAGAGGAGCAGCAAGTGGGAGAATTCGGTAGTGAGAATCTACCAGGACTGGAGTGCGGAGGTGGCAAAGCGGCGGGCCGGGTTCAACCGGACGAAGGCGGTGCTACATGCCAAGCAGGTCAGGTTTGGAATGCTGTAGCCTGCGCGTCTGTGGGTGACATACAAGGACCGGCACCATTACTTCGAGTCCCCGGAGGAGGCGTGGGGCTTTGTACAGGCGGAGAAGCTGGACTCGAACTAGGGTCTGGGGACACACTATGGCCGTTGCTGTTTTCGCTGTTGCTGTTCTTCAATTTTGACACGTGTTTTTTTTATGCTGGTTTTCTTTTGCTCTGTTTTCGGGTGGGTTTGTCTGTTGGGTATGGGTGTGGGGTATGTGGGGAACGTTGGGGGCATGTGCTTTATATGTTCTCTTCTGTACGGGGCTGGAGGTTGGGGTGAAACTGGATTTTGAGGAGCTGCGTCAGAAGGGTGGGGTGTGGCAGTGTGAAAGCGCGGGCTTTCCTCTGGTTTCCCGCGCTGCGGGGCGGGGGGGGGGCGGAGCTGGCGGTGGGGGCGGGGCCTTCACTGGTTTTCTTTCCCGCGCTGAAGCGGGGCCAAGGAGGTGTGGCAAGAGGGGGATGACCCCATGCCGGGAGGAGATGGGTTTTGGCAGGAGCTGCCGGGTCAGCAGAAGTCAGCTGACTCACGGAAGTACCATGGAGGGTGCGTCGCGGCTAGGAAGGGTCCTAGCCTGGGGGGGTGGGGGGGGATACCGGGTTGCTGCTGGAATGGCCAGGAAGGAGCTGGTGTGGGCCGGGGGGGTAGAGGAGAGGCGTTATCGCCATGGGGAACGGGTCAGGCGGGGCGAGCTGGCCTGGGGCGAGCAGTCGATAAGCTATGGCTAGCCGGCGGGGGAGAGGGGCAGGTTGCCCTCTGATCCGGCTGATTACCTGGAACGTGAGGGGGCTGAATGGGCCGGTTAAGAGAACTAGGGTAATTTCTCATCTGAAGGGGCTGAAGGCGGACGTGGCTATGCTCCAGGAGACCCACTTGAAGGCGGCGGACCAGGTTCGTCTGAGGAAGGGGTGGGTGGGGCAGGTTTTTCACTCAGGATTGGACGCGAAGAACCGGGGGTTGGCGATTCTGGTGGGGAAGAGGGTGGCGTTTGAGGCGGCTGAGGTGGTGTCGGACAAGGAGGGCAGATATATTATGGTGAAGGGTAGGCTGCAGGGAGAGAAGGTGGTGCTGGTTAATGTATATGCCCCGAATTGGGATGATGCCGGCTTCATGAGGCGCTTGTTGGGCCGCATTCCGGACCTGGAGGCAGGGGGCCTGATCATGGGGGGAGACTTTAACACAGTGCTGGATCCCACACTGGACCGGTCCAGTTCAAGGACGGGTAGGAGACCGGCGGCGGCCAAAGTGCTGAGGGGGTTTATGGACCAGATGGGAGGGGTGGATCCCTGGAGGTTTGGGAGGCTGAGAGCGTGGGAGTATTCCTTTTTCTCTCATGTCCATAGGGTCTATTCCCGAATAGATTTTTTCGTCCTGAGCAGGGGATTGATCCCGAAGGTGCAGGATGCCGAGTATTCGGCCATAGCGATTTCAGACCATGCTCCGCACTGGGTTGATCTGGAGATGGGGGTGGCGCGGGACCAGCGCCCGCTCTGGCGCCTGGATGTGGGGATGCTGGCTGATGAGGAGGTATGTAGGAGGGTCTGGGGAAGTATTGAGGGGTATCTTGATACCAACGACACGGGGGAGGTCTGGGTGGGGATGGTCTGGGAGGCTCTGAAAGCAGTGATCCGGGGGGAGCTGATCTCCATACGGACCCATAGGGAAAGGAGGGAGAGGAAGGAGAGGGAGAGACTGGTGGGGGAGCTCCTGGATGTGGACAGGAGATACGCGGAGGCACCAGAGGAGGGGTTGCTGGGGGAACGGCGTAGTTTGCAGGCCAAATTTGACTTGTTGACCACCAGAAAGGCGGAGACACAGTGGAGGAGGTCGCAGGGCACGGTATACGAGTATGGGGAGAAGGCGAGCAGGATGTTGGCGTATCAGCTCCGCAGGCGAGATGCGGCTAGGGAAATTGGTGGAGTGACGGATAGGGGTGGGAATGTAGTGCAGATGGGGACAGAAGTAAATGGGGTCTTTAGGGACTTCTACGAGGAACTGTACCGGTCAGAACCTCCGATGGGGAGAGGGGGGATGGAGAGCTTCATGAACAGGCTATGTTTCCCAAGGGTTCAAGAGAGGCTGGTAGAGGGGCTGGGGGCGCCGATAGAGTTGGAGGAGCTAGTCAGGGGGATTGGACAAATGCAGTCAGGTAAGGCGCCGGGGCCGGACGGGTTCCCAGTGGAATTTTATAAAAAGTATGCGGATCTGGTGGGCCCCCTGTTGGTGTGAGCCTTCAATGAGGCATGGGAGGGGGGCGCCTTTGCCCCCGACAATGTCGCGGGCACTGATCTCTCTGATCCTGAAGCGGGATAAGGACCCCTTGCAGTGTGGATCATACAGGCCTATCTCTCTCCTCACTGTTGACGCTAAGTTTCTGGCGAAGATCCTGGCCACCAGGATAGAGGACTGTGTGCCAGGGGTGATACACGAGGATCAGATAGGATTTGTCAAAGGACGGCAGCTCAACACGAATGTGCGGAGACTGCTAAATGTTATTATGATGCCGGCAGTGGAGGGGGAGGCGGAGATAGTGGTGGCGCTGGATGCGGAGAAAGCGTTTGATAGAGTTGAGTGGGGGTACCTGTGGGAGGTGCTGGAGCGGTTCGGATTCGGGGAGGGATTCATCAAATGGGTAAGGCTGCTCTACGCGACTCCGATGGCGAGTGTAGTTACCAATGGAAGGAGATCGGAGTACTTTAGGCTCTACCGTGGGACCAGGCAGGGGTGCCCTTGTCCCCCTTGCTCTTTGCACTGGCGATTGAACCTTTGGCTATGGCGTTGAGGGAGTCAGGGAGATGGAGGGGTCTGGTGCGGGGTGGGGAGGAACATCGTGTATCGCTGTATGCGGACGACCTGCTGTTGTATGTGGCGGATCCAGAAGGGGGAATGCCGGGGGTGATGGAGCTGTTAGCGGAATTTGGGGGCTTCTCGGGCTATAAGTTAAATTTAGCCAAGAGCGAGGTATTTGTAGTACACCCGGGAGATCAGGAGGAGGGAATTGGGAGACTCCCATTTAAGAGGGCAGTGAAGAGTTTCAGATACCTGGGGGTGCAGGTGGCCAGAAGTTGGGGGACTCTCCATAAGCTTAATTTTACCAGGCTGGTGGAGCAGATGGAGGAGGAATTTAAAAGGTGGGACATGGTGCCTCTATCGTTGGCGGGTAGAGTGCAGTCCGTCAAAATGACGGTTCTCCCGAGGTTCTTGTTCCTTTTTCAGTGTTTGCCCATCTTTATCCCTAGTGCCTTTTTTAGAAGGGTGACTAGCAGCATCATGAGCTTTGTTTGGGCGCCTGGGACCCCGAGGGTGAAGAGGGTCTTCTTGGAGCGGGGTAGAGATGGGGGGGGCTGGCGTTACCCAATCTCTCGGGGTATTACTGGGCGGCCAATGTGTCGATGGTGCGCAAGTGGGTAATGGAGGGGGAGGGGGCAGCATGGAAACGGATGGAGAGGGCGTCCTGTGGAGATACAAGCCTGGGGGCCCTGGTAACGGCGCCGTGGCCGCTCCCTCCTACGAGGTATACCACGAGTCCGGTGGTGGCGGCTACCCTCAAGATTTGGGGGCAGTGGAGGTGACATAGGGGAGAAGTGGGGGGCTCGATGGAGGCTCCGTTAAGGGGGAACCATACGTTCGTCCCGGGGAACATTGATGGGGGATTTCAGGGTTGGTACAGAGCGGGCATCAGACAGCTGAGGGACCTGTTTATTGATGGGAGGTTTGCGAGCCTGGGGGAGTTGGAGGAGAAATTTGGGCTCCCCCCGGGGAACATGTTCAGGTATCTGCAGGTAAAGGCATTTGCTAGGTGGCAGGTGGAGGGATTCCCTTCGCTCCCCGCGAGGGGGGTGAGCGACAGGGTGCTTTCGGGGGTCTGGGTCGGAGAGGGGAAGATATCTGATATCTACAAGGTTATGCAGGAGGCGGAGGAGGCGTCAGTAGAGGAGCTGAAAGCTAAGTGAGAGGGGGAACTGGGGGAACAGATCGAAGACGGGACATGGGCTGATGCCCTGGAGAGGGTTAATTCTTCCTCCTCGTGTGCGCGGCTTAGCCTCATCCAATTCAAGGTGCTGCATAGGGCCCACATGACTGGGACGAGGATGAGTAGGTTCTTTGGGGGTGAAGACAGGTGTGTCAGGTGCTCGGGGAGTCCAGCGAACCATGCCCATATGTTCTGGGCATGTCCGGCACTGGAGGAGTTCTGGAAGGGGGTGGCGAGGACGGTGTCGAGGGTGGTGGAGTCCAGGGTCAAGCCAGGATGGGGACTCACGATTTTTGGGGTTGGGGTGGAGCCGGGAGTGCAGGAGGCGAAAGAGGCCGGTGCTGGCCTTTGCGTCCCTTGTAGCCCGGCGAAGGATCTTGCTACAATGGAAGGATGCGAGGCCCCCAAGCGTGGAGACCTGGATCAATGACATGGCGGGTTTCATTAAGCTAGAGAAGGTCAAATTCGCCCTGAGGGGGACGGTACAAGGGTTCTTTAGGCGGTGGCAACCTTTCCTCGACTTTCTGGCTCAACGATAGGGTACAGGGACAGTAGCAGCAGCAACCCGGGGGGGAGGGGGGGAAGGGGGAGGGAAAAGGGGGGGGGGATGACTATGTTTGTTTATTTAATTTTAATTTATTTTTAAGTTTTTCTGTTGTTCATTGGGGTTGGGGGGGTGGGGGATGTGATACATGCGTCAATATGGTCTGGGGGTGTTACAGTTATTATGGGTTATTTTGTTGCATTTCATTGTTTGTCGTTATGTTTTATACTTTCTGTAAAAAATTCCAATAAAATTTTTTTTTTAAAAAGACACAAAAACGATGTCTGTTTATGGCCATTGTTATCGGTGACTGGTTGTGCATAACATGAATTGTGCCAAATGGTTGGGTCAGTTGCTGCAACCACTTCTGTGCAGATTGTTTAGTTACATAGATGGTCGAGGATTGCTTCACCTTTACGGGGACACAGGGCTTAGATACCAATGGTGTATGTATATGCTTGTTCAACATTGCGAGATTATTCATCAATGTTCCGCTCGAGGAAGCTAGTGATATTTTCACTGCATCACTACATCACGGCGATCTGGACACCTTGGCATGGTCGGAATCTACTTATGAACTTGTACAGTTTTGTCTGATTTTGACAATGCCCAAGTATTTCCAAATAAATGGTCCAGCATCATTGTTGGTTTCCATGAGAAACACGTCTTCCATGGAATGACACCTCACCTCCTTATCTCTTGCATATTTGCGATACGTCAGCAATACGTTTGCTCTATTTGAATCCACATCTGCATGTGAGAATTTCCTGACACACCTAGATGGCCGCCTTCCTGTGCTCAAACTCACCTTTGAAATGGGGCAGTCAAATGAGCTCCTTTTCCTCAATGTGCTGATTGAGAAATCTGCCAACAGGCTCTCTGCAGCTATCTACCACCAGCCTATCTTCGTTGGTCAATGGAAGCTTTCGAATCCCTACAATGCCACGTTCTATAAGATTGTCCTGATTGCGAACCTTGCTCATACAGCCCGAGCCATTCGCACACCATTGGCGCATCAAAGCTATCCTGTGGATTCTAGCTACCCTGATCAGATCACTGCCCACTGTATATCGCACAAACTCATCAATCAGCCTTCGGATGCCACTTTCATTCCTAGGAAGTGTCCAGTCACCCTCCGATTGCCCTGGGATAATGTACCTCAAACTTTCGAGCACGAGGTGAAGCTATCACGCTGTCACTAAGCAGTAGCAAGACAAGTAGTGCTCTCCACGGACAGGATGCTGCTGTCAAACCAAAAACACCACAAATGAGTCACAGTTTTTTTTTTACTTTCGATGCCCTCTGTCCCAATAACTGGCAGATTGTATCAAACAGTATATCCCTTCGCTGCTCACAACAGGAAAAGGACTGACTGTACCCAACAAGCGTTTTCTTGCAAAACTCAAAACGTAGGCCGGGATATTCAATCCCGTTTTCTGAAGAAAATCCAGCAGGAATCCCAAAATGGCTTTTCCGCCGGGGGATTTCCTCGCTGGATTGCAATGATGGGAACCCCATTGAAATACACTTTGATATCATGAGCGGACTCTCCCTGCTCTGTTAATCCCCCCCCCCCCCCCCCAACATTGTGGTGGTGTGGGTGAAGCGATGCATTTAGCCCACATGCTCTGGGGTTAAGTGTGACAGAGAGGTAGTAATGGAGTCATCTGTACGTCTGGTTCCCAATTTATCGCAGACAAAAACACACACTGTCCATATCCTGTATCTAACTCCCAGCATTACAGGACATAAGTATGAGACATAAATGTCTCATCTTCGCTTGCCAATTACTGATATGTAGATGATCAGTTCTGATGTTGCTGCGCCAACAGCAATCAGCATGATCATCCCCAAGACCTACTCCGCTGGCCACTGCACAGCACATTTTGCGACGCATATGTTCACTTGAAGAAGCCACTCAACCATTCGAGAAAGTAACGAAAAGCTGCCTTAGCCTGCCCAAGACACTGGTCACCAATCTGTGAGGAATGTCGACTCCTCATGCAACAAGCAACCCCACCCCCGGGGACAGGGGGCAGGCTGGAGGCCTCGTGGTTTGCAACGGGCAGTGGACTTGAGCCGTCCCAGCAGAGAAGCTCCACCTTCAAATTGTGATCACGAAACGATTCGCATCGGACAGCAGTGAGGGGAAATAAATCCCCAATGCCGCTAACATGCAACAACAACTATCCCAACCCCTGACAATAAATCGCTGCACCCACTGTGCGCAAAACAGTTTGTGACTCCCCAGACAGAGCAGTTCATCTACCACCCAAAATTCCAATCTCCACTGCTGGAGTCTAAATTTCCAGGCACCAAAAATAATTCAGGACTCAAGTGTGTGTGTGTGTGTGGGTGCCTCAGGATAGAATCCTGGATCAACCATTCACATCACTCAAGCCCCCCTCAGAGGTCACAATAACAACAGAACAGTGGGCTGTCTCAACGCACATTGACTTCTGACAAGTTTCTTCCTCTCGCAGCCTGCACGCTGGTCCTTCCTGTTTAACTGAACAGATACCATAATTTGACTCACTTGGTAGGTCTCCCCATGAGGGAAGAGATCAATCTCAGCGTTTAGCCACTTCCGGCCTTTGTTTCCAGAGACAGACCACAGCTTGTGCCAGTGAGGAGCATTCTCGGATTTCTGGAATACGTTTAAGGAACCTGCAAGGAAACAGATTTAGACCGATGCAGCTGGTTTGTATCCCAGAAATAATGGCCCTGCGCTTTCTTGATTAAAAGGTTTCCATTAAGATCGTGTCATTTGCAGTAGGGAGGGAGTACCAAAATCAAATCTAAGATTACACAGCAGCTTTCCTGTCAGTCAGCGACATGTTTATCTATCTGTCTGAAGTGACCTTTCCTTGTGTTCAATCCCATCCTGATTCACATTGAAGGAGCAATGTTAATCAAAACTAGGAGTTCCTGCTCTCCATGTGTCATCGTAACAACACATCCCCAGCATCACACACACCCACACCAGTTTTCAACCTTCCTCCTCTTGCTTTATCTCACACCTGCCCATCACCAAAGTTGTCAGTTATTTAGGGACATTTTAGTGTGGCCAATCCACCCAACTGCATATCTGCGGGTTGTAGGGGTGAGAGCCACACAGACATGGGGAGAATGTGCAAATTCCACATGGACATTGGGCTGGGGCCGGAATCGAACCTGGGTCCTCGGCACTGTGAGGCAGCAGTGCTAACCACGGCACCATCGTGCCGTCCGGAACATCACCGAAGTTCACAAAGTTACAAACGGCAGTTATCTTCAGGTCACCTTTTGTTTGACAACGGTTTGAAGTCGGGTACCTACAGCGCATTATCACATGTAACTATCGGAGTCGGCTGCCTGGGGCCCTCACAACTCACCCATGTGGCTCCCAAACATGTTGAACCAGAATGTCAGGCACTTCTGTCCTCTCAATACAGGGCTGACGAGTGCTGCGTGCTCCCCACTCTGCCGAGGATACGAAGCTTCTAGATACAGGTAGTGACCTGTAATTTAAAATAAGTCAATCAAAAGATAATCAGAGATATCAGTATCTATGAAGGAAAACGCCTTTTTAAATAAGCTGTCTAATTTTTCATGTTCTCCCCCCCACTCCCCCACCCCAATTTTCAATCCTCCTGTCAGATTCCACTTTCCCTGTTCCAGCCAACACATCCCACATCTTTCATCATATGGAATAGTTTGATTCCTGGTGTCAGATCAGTGAGTCCACAATATAATCTTCCCAGTGGTTCCAATACAATGCTCTGTGTAGGAATCCAAACTGGCCCCCACAGAACCATCAAACACACAAACAGAGCGTCTACTTTAGTGAATTCATAATCCAGGTCCGCAGAATTCCTGACTGCTCCTCACTGATTGGGAAATGCTCTACTGCGCCTTGGCCAGACACAGAACCTCATCAAGGTCAGTGTGGTCCTGGGTGACATCCTCCAGAGAGGCAGACATACTGCCGAGACACACAGCCAGGGCCATCACCGACTGCATGACGGCTTGGGCACCTTCACTAATGGTGCTGACATTGTGCACCAGGCTCTCCACTGTTGGCCTCAGTGCCACGCATTGCCTGCGATATCACATGTGCCCATAGTCTCTGGGACTCCTCCAATCAGCTATGGACCTACTGGAGTGACACTGACATCTCCCTCTGAAAGCCCTAACCGATCCCCATCATCTCCATCAGCTCCAGGGTTATCCTTTCTCTCGGCTCAGCATCAGGCTGGGACCCAGCTGGGTCCTGGAATCCAGCAGCCCTCTGCCTTCATTTGTGGCGAGAAGCCCGGAGGCCTCATTAAGTAGGCCGATTAATGTTGGATAGCGTTGTCGGCATCGCTGGGCCGAGCGCCGGGAAGTTTACGGCATGTTACTGTTCGCTTCCACACGTGGGAACCTTTCCGGAGAATTAGTTTTTTTCGTTCTCTCAGGACCAGTCCCTGTGTTAACAGCAAAATAAAGACCTTCCCTGTTTTACAACTGCATAAAACCCATCACATATCTACTTTTCAGTTTAGAAGTCAGATTGGATTGGAAACATAACTTTGTTCCTCTCTCCCTATGTACTGCCAGAGCTGCTGAGTTTTACCAGCATTTTCTGCCTTTATATCTGTACAGTGAGGCTGACTTCTCTCTTCCCACATCTTAATGAACCTTACTTCAGAACTTTTCTTGTCATCATTACCACCCGTTGCCTCTGCGCTACCAATTTTTAAATGCACGAGCAGTCCCTTCCTTACCACATTTCAATCCCCCAAATGCCTCAAACACATTTGTATTTCTCTCACCTCCTCGGCCTTTGCACTGGCCTCTCGTGTGGTCCCATTTTGGTCCAGTTCCCCTTGAGGAAGTTTGGCGGTGATGAAGCATCCAGTCAAAGTCATCTGTTGTGGATTGTCCCCAGTCACATAGACCGTGTTCAAAGTCACAGAGCTGTTCCACAGTAAGGTCAGCAGGCAACACTGAGCGACTGGGAGAAAGCAGCTTCGAATCATACAAGGTGTTGGTAACTACAGGACTGTACCATCTGGTCACAGTAAATGGTGAAATAATAGACTGGGGGTCTCCAGCATTGATGATTGCAGAGGAGGAGGATGTCAACAGGGTGTCAGCAATGTGAGTCGACGATAGCAAGGCCTCCGCCGGCAGCAGCGTCTCTGCAGGGTGAGTCAAGGCCCGCAGGGGGGCCGCAGGGGGAGTGTCCGCAGGGGGAGTGGAGGCCCAGGGAGTGTCCGCAGGGGGAGTGTCCACAGGGGGAGTGGTGGCCCAGGGAGTGTCAGCAGGGGTAGTGGAGGCTTGGGGAGTGTCCGCAGGGGCAGCGGTGACCACCAGCGTGTCCGCAGGGGGAGTAGAGGCTTGGGGAGTGTCCGCAGGGGTAGTGGAGGCCCGGGGAGTGTCCACAGGGGGAGTAGAGGCCTGGGGAGTGTCCGCAGGGGGAGTGGGGGCCCAGGGAGTGTCCGCACGGGGAGTAGAGGCCTGGGGAATATCAGCAGGGGGAGTGGAGGCCCGGGGAGTGTCCGCACGGGGAGTAGAGGCCTGGGGAGTGTCCGCAGGGGGAGTGAAGGCCTGGGGAGTGTCCGCAGGGGGACTGAAGGCCCAGGGAGTGTCCGCAGGGGGAGTGTAGGCCCGGGGAGTGTCCGCAGGGGGAGTGTAGGCCCGGTGAGTGTCCGCAGGGGGAGAGGAGGCCCGGGGAGTGTCCGCAGGGGGAGTGTAGGCCCGGGGAGTGTCCGCAGGGGGAGTGTAGGCCCGGGGAGTGCCCGTAGGGAGAGTGGAGGCCCGGAGAGTGTCCGCAGGGGGACTGAAGGCCCGGGGAGTGTCCGCAGGGGGACTGAAGGCCCGGGGAGTGTCCGCAGGGGGAGTGGAGGCCTGGGTTGTGTCCGCAGGGGGAGTGTAGGCCCGGGGAGTGTCCGCAGGGGGAGTGTCCGCAGGGGGAGTGTAGGCCTGGGGAGTGTCCGCAGGGGGAGTGTAGGCCCGGGGAGTGTCCGCAGGGGGAGTGGAGGCCTGGGGAGTGTCCGCAGGGGGAGTGTAGGCCCGGGGAGTGTCCGCAGGGGGAGTGTAGGCCCGGGGAGTGTCCGCAGGGGGAGTGTAGGCCTGGGGAGTGTCCGCAGGGGGAGTGTAGGCCCGGGGAGTGTCAGCAGGGGGAGTGTAGGCCTGGGGAGTGTCCGCAGGGGGAGTGTAGGCCCGGGGAGTGTCCGCAGGGGGAGTGGAGGCCCAGGGAGTGTCCGCAGGGGGAGTGTCTGCAGGGGGAGTGTAGGCCTGGGGATTGTCCGCAGGGGGACTGAAGGCCCAGGGAGTGTCCGCAGGGGGAGTGGAGGCCCGGGGAGTGTCCGCAGGGGGAGTGTAGGCCTGGGGAGTATCCGCAGGGGGAGTGTCCGCAGGGGGAGTGGAGGCCTGGGGAGTGTCCGCAGGGGGAGAGGAGGCCCGGGGAGTGTCCGTAGGGGGAGTGTAGGCCCGATGAGTGTCCGCAGGGGGAGTGTAGGCCCGGGGAGTGTCCGCAGGGGGAGTGTAGGCCCGGGGAGTGTCCGCAGGGGGAGTGTAGGCCTGGGGAGTGTCCGCAGGGGGAGTAGAAGCCCAGGGAGGGTCCGCAGGGGGAGTGTAGGCCCGGGGAGTGTCCGCAGGGGGAGTGTAGGCTCGGGGAGTGTCCACAGGGGGAGTGTAGGCCCGGGGAGTGTCCGCAGGGGGAGTGTAGGCCTGGGAAGTGTCCGCAGGGGGACTGAAGGCCCGGGGAGTGTCCGCAGGGGGAGTGGAGGCCTGGGGAGTGTTCGCAGGGGGACTGAAGGCCCGGGGAGTGTCCGCAGGGGGAGTGGAGGCCTGGGGAGTGTCCGCAGGGGGAGTGTAGGCCCGAGGAGTGTCCGCAGGGGGTGTGGAGGCCTGGGGAGTATCCGCAGGGGGAGTGAAGGCCTGGGGAGTGTCCGCAGGGGGAGTGTAGGCCTGGGGAGTGTCCGCAGGGGGAGTGTAGGCCCGGGGAGTGTCCGCAGGGGGAGTGTAGGCCCAGGGAGTGTCCGCAGGGGGAGTGTCAGCAGGGGGAGTGGAGGCCCAGGGAGTGTCCGCAGGGGGAGTGTCAGCAGGGGGAGTGTAGGCCTGGGGAGTGTCCGCAGGGGGAGTGTAGGCCTGGGGAGTGTCCACAGGGGGAGTGTAGGCCCGGGGAGTGTCCGCAGGGGGAGTGTAGGCCCGGGGAGTGTCCGCAGGGGGAGTGTAGGCCCAGGGAGTGTCCGCAGGGGGAGTGTCAGCAGGGGGAGTGTAGGCCCGGGGAGTATCCGCAGGGGGAGTGGAGGCCCAGGGAGTGTCCGCAGGGGGAGTGTCAGCAGGGGGAGTGTAGGCCCGGGGAGTGTCCGCAGGGGGAGTGTAGGCCCGGGGAGTGTCCGCAGGGGGAGTGAAGGCCCAGGGAGTGTCCGCAGGGGGAGTGTAGGCCCGGGGAGTGTCAGCAGGGGGAGTGTAGGCCCGGGCAGTGTCCGCAGGGGGAGTGAAGGCCTGGGGAGTGTCCGCAGGGGGACTGAAGGCCCGGGGAGTGTCCGCAGGTGGAGTGAAGGCCTGGGGAGTGTCCGCAGGGGGAGTGGAGGCCTCGGGAGTATCCGCAGGGGGAGTGTAAGCCTGGGGAGTGTCCGCAGGGGGTGTGGAGGCCTGGGGAGTGTCCGCAGGGGGAGTGTCCGCAGGGGGAGTGTAGGCCCGAGGAGTGTCCGCAGGGGGTGTGGAGGCCTGGGGAGTGTCCGCAGGGGGAGTGAAGGCCTGGGGAGTGTCCGCAGGGGGAGTGGAGGCCTCGGGAGTATCCGCAGGGGGAGTGTAAGCCTGGGGAGTGTCCGCAGGGGGTGTGGAGGCCTGGGGAGTGTCCGCAGGGGGAGTGTCCGCAGGGGGAGTGTAGGCCCGAGGAGTGTCCGCAGGGGGTGTGGAGGCCTGGGGAGTGTCCGCAGGGGGAGTGAAGGCCTGGGGAGTGTCTGCAGGGGGAGTGGAGGCCCGGGGAGTGTCCGCAGGGGGAGTGAAGGCCTGGGGAGTGTCCGCAGGGGGAGTGTCCGCAGGGGGAGTGAAGGCCTGGGGAGTGTCAGCAGGGGGAGTGTAGGCCTGGGGAGTGTCAGCAGGGGGAGTGTAGGCCCGGGGAGTGTCCGCAGGGGGAGTGTAGGCCCAGGGAGTGTCCGCAGGGGGAGTGTAGGCCTGGGGAGTGTCCGCAGGGGGAGTGTCAGCAGGGGGAGTGTAGGCCCGGGGAGTGTCCTCAATGACAGTGGGTGCCAACAGCGACTCCACCGATGATAGCGGACTGTCCGCATGGGCTGTGGAGGCCAGCAGGGAGTTCTCTGGGGGAGTGGAGGCTAGCAGAGTCTGCCCAGGGAGAGTGCTGTCCGGCAGCATCTGTGCTGGGGGAGTTGAAGCCAGCAGGTTGTCTGCATGGGGAGTAGAGGTGAGCAAGGTGTTGGCAGGACCAGTGGAGGCCAGTAGCATTTCTGCAGGGTCAGTGGGGGCAAGCAGGGTGTCCTCAGGGTGAGTGGGGGCAAGCAGGGTGCCCTCAGGGTGAGTGGGGGCAAGCAGGGTGCCCTCAGGGTGAGTGGGGGCAAGCAGGGTGCCCTCAGGGTCAGTGGGGGCAAGCAGGGTGCCCTCCGGGTCAGTGGGGGCAAGCAGGGTGCCCTCAGGGTGAGTGGGGGCAAGCAGGGTGCCCTCAGGGTCAGTGGGGGCAAGCAGAGTGCCCTCAGGGTCAGTGGGGACAAGCAGGGTGCCCACAAGGGGTATAGAGGACAGCTGGGTATCCGCAAGGGGAGTGGATTTCAGCACGTTCTCCGTTGGGTGTACGGGCCCCAGCAGGATGTCCGTAGAGCGAAGGGGCTCTACTCGGGCATTTACAAGGGCAGCGGAGGCCAACAGCGACTTCACAAGGGACATGGACTGCAACAGCATCTCCGTAGGGGAAGTGGGCGTCAGGTGAGTATGTGTTGGGGCAGTCCTGGTTGTCACCAGAGGGTCACACACTTTCAATGCCTTGTTCCATCTTGCTAAACAACCAATTTTCAGGTGAGAAGACAGTCTCTTTGTGTGCAAGGTCACGGTTGGTGCCTTCTTCTGTGAGGCCATATCGATCTGCACACGGGGACTTTCCCCAACATCTGTACGAAGAATTCCAGGTGTTATTGTGGTTCCAGTTCCTGGAATCGTCGACTGCACAGTTGGCACCTTCAATTGATTGGCTGGAGTCATTATTTCCAAGTGTCCAGTTAGTTGTGTCTTGAAGACTGGCCAAATGGGCAATCTTTCATGTCTCCGTTTACAACTTTGGCAGAGAATGGCAAATCGTTTTGGATAAATAGCATTGATCAGAACGGGCGGAAACCCAGACGCTGACGAAGATTGTTGTACAATATTGGCTGCTTGTGTGTGCGTGTCTGCTTCATCGCTCCAAGTGATTGGCCGAGGCCCCTGGCGTCGAGTGGTCAATGAGTCAGCCGAAAACAGCACTGACCCGTGAGTCTGGTTGCCGGATTTAAGGAAATGGGGAGTTACAGGCAACAGTTCAATCTGCCCAAATAAATTTTGGCTTTGCTGGTGCAGAATTGGTTCCTTGCTCATGCGCCTGGTGCATCCCTTGGGGCAAGGTGCAGGTGGTTGAGTCAGAGTCCGCCTGGTCAGTGCAGGAGACATGATGTGCAGAAGGGGGTGAGTGGTTTTCAGGTTTGTGCTCACACTCTGAGCAAAAGGCAGCTCAGTGCGAGTGGGAAACAGTGTCTCAGCTTTTTGACTTTGGTCCTGTGCCACAACAGACAACTCCACCTGGTCCCCAGAAGCTTCAGGAGCCTTCACCGCAGCTATGACCGAGGCATTGCGGATGAACGCAGCTCCCGACTTAGTTGGCCAAGAAGTGGGTGAGCACGTACCTTGTCGAAAGCATTCACGATATCCATGGGTAGTGGTCGTGGTGTGGTTTCCTGTGGACCCATTCCCACTCAAACTCCAAATCAGCTGCGCTGATGTGTCAACTCTCACTTTCACTGTTTCAGGATAGATACCCAAGAGAAATTTTAATCTCCCTGCTTCTTTGGCTCTTCCAAGTTCGTGCAAGGAACCATCTTCATTCAGCATTTGAAGACCTAGGGTATTTTGGGTGCAGTGGGAGGGGAGGAAATAGAATAATTTAAATAGGCTTTTGCAACTTTAATAGTTCAGCTCTTCAGGTTTAATCAATTATAGAACAATATAGAAGAAAGATATTCAGCCCACGGTGAGTGTGCAAGCTCTTTGTTAGAGCTATTCAATTAGTCCCTTTCCCCTCTTCAGTCTGATGCTATCTTCTCTTCACCATTCCAATATTTATTCATAAAGGACAGCATGCAGCGCAGTGGTTAGCACTGGGACTGCGGCGCTGAGGACCCGGGTTCGATCCCGGCTCTGGGTCACTGTCCGTGTGGAGTTTGCACATTCTCCCCATGTCTGCGTGGGTTTCACCCCCACAACCCAAAGATGTGCAGGGTAGGTGGATTGGCCAATGCTAAGTTGCCCCTTAATTGGGAAAAAAAAATTATTGGGTACACTAAATTTATATTAAAAAAAAGACACAAAATTTAAAAAAATATATCCATAAAACCATAAGGCATAGGAGCAGAATTGGGCCATTCGGCCCATCGAGTCTGCGCCGTCATTAAATCATGGTTGATATGTTTTTCATCCCGATTCTCCTGCCTTCTCCCCATAAAGCATCCCCAGGGGCTGCTTTCGCACAGTGGGCTTGTAATGCAGAACAAGGCCAGCAGCGGGGGTTCAATTCCCGTTCCAGTCACCCCGAACAGGCGCCGGAATGTGGCCACTAGGGGCTTTTCACAGTGGCTTCATTGAAGCCTACTTGTGACAATAAGCGATTATTGTTATTATTAACCCCTGAACCCCTCAATAAGACATAGGAGCAGAATCCAGTCACCATTCGAACTACTGCCAGGGTTTCAGACAGGGCATTTGAGATCGTAACTCACGGCACGTACACTCTGGGCCTGTTACTCATCACATTAAACCTGTGTTTTCTGGCTAACTATCCTTCCGCCATTGGATAACAGTTTCTCTTATTTTACACCATCAAAAAAATATATATACATGTCGCCATACATATTATTTATACGAGCCATATAAATATAGTCGCTACATAAGCAGGTCAGAAGCTCAGAATCCTGCAGTGAGTAACTCACCTCCTGACTCCCAAAGTCTGCCACCATCTACAAGGCACAAGTTGCGCCTGTGATGGAATATTCCCCACTTGCATGGATAAGTGAAGCCCCAACAACACTCAAGAAACCCAACACCTATGAGGCCAATATAAGGACAAACCTGATTGGCACCCAATCCACAAATATTCACTTCCACAGCCACTGACACACAGCGGCTGCCGTCTGCACCACCTGCAACATCACTGCAGGAACTCACCAAGGATCCTTCGGCAGCACCTTCCAAACCTACGGCCCCTACCTTCTCACAGAACAAGGGCAGCACCATCACCTGGAGGTTTCCCTCCAAGCTTCCGATCACCCTAACTTGGAAATATATCGCCGTTCCTTCAGTGTGGCTGGAACTCCATCCTTCGCAGCACAATGGATGTACCTACACCACATGGACTGGAGCGGCTCAAGAGAGCAGCTCACCCCCCCCCCCCCACCTTCTCAAGGGTACTTCGGGAGAGGCAACAAATGCTGGCCGAGCCAGTGATGCCATATCTCATGAATGATTTTGATCGCCACCATCAAGTCTCCTCCACTCGAAGAAGTAAAATCTGAGAGGCTTCACGTCGAGGCAGAATGCTGAGTGTACTGGGGAATCAGTATGATTTTGTAGTTGAGGCACTGATTGGATAGGCAGCCCCTCGCGATAGGAAAGAGGGAATAGCTGACCAGAACAATTCCATGTTGTTTCAACAGAACATCACCAGGTGTCGTGCTGCTGCTTGTGAAGGTGTCAGTGGGCCAGAAACCCCCCCCTCCCCGAAAAACAGGCAAACTGCACCAAGTTAATGACTGAAAATTATTGTCTACAGACACACAGAAAGAGGAAAAAAAGGCCTGTGAACAACACAAACAGGAAGACGTGACTCAAGGCTGTTCTGTGAAGGACATGCAGTGGAAAAGAAGGGAATGTGCTCAACCACAACTCCTGGTATGCCACTGATTTAAACCATGGAAACCAAATCAGCAGAATTCCTCTTCAAAGGGCATTTCAATCACAAGCAACAAAGCAAGGTTTCCACCGACTGTGCTTTTGAGGGTAGATGCTTGTTATGAGATCACGACCTTCCTTATGTCTCTGCAATACAAAAACATATACAAGCAGCGTTCTGTCCCAACACTTAGATATACTACATACCATTCTCCCTGTACAATGCCATTCTTTATCACGGAGATAAAAGGGTTCACTGTTTATTAAAGATGGACACTCGTCTCCCCAGCTCAGGGAAGGCACATCTCCAAACTTCCCTGCCAAGAACCATGAGCTTTCCACACCTGATCATGCACGTGGCTGCTGTCATGAACTAGCTTGAGAGATTATGGAGGTGGCTCTTGACTGAAAGCTTCTTTTCTATGGGACGTTGCAAAACAAAGCTGCAGCATTGAGTCTCTGCAAAAGATTGTATTCAGCTGCCCATAACTATTGTTTAAATCATCGCGCCGTGCGCAGTTCTCCAGAGCCTAGACAGTTTCTCAATCCAATTCAGAAACTCCCAAAGCAACTCATGGTTTGATTTTAAGAAGATAAATAACTATCGGCAATTTATTGTTAAAAATAATTCTTTTTTTTTTTCCTCCTTCCAAATTAGAGGATTCAGGGGGCAAGCAGACCAGTGCCAGGTGGAAATAAAACACTGGTGGGGTCCATGAAATTAAACTAACAGCAGCACAGGGGGAATCCAAGGAAATGAACTCGAGTTCAAATTGACTACGCTCATAGACAAGAGACCAGCAAAAACTCGTGATTGATTTATTTTGTGCTTTCACACACAGGTTGAACAGGATCGGGGCCTATTTGAATCAGCTGCGAGGAGTCAAACATTCTCTGAGAAGGACTTGTTCCTAACACCCTTACGTTTCACCACATTCGCCTTATCTTTGAGGTGGGTGGTGCAGTTGTAGAGCCGATTAACCTTCACCAAGTCCAGCTCACTCAGGCGAATGCGTTGGCCGAGCACAGTATCCGTATCCATCAGCGGTCTCAGGGTTGGCTCTCTGTTCTTGGAAAATGCAGTCCTACAATTGGGAAAGAGTTTTATTGCACATTAAGGCAGAAATCATGAAAAAAAAACTGATGTTTACGGAGCACCTTTAACACAATGAAATGTTGTTTCATGGGAGCACCGTCAAAGAAACTTTGACACCGAGCCACATGAGAAGCAATGAGGACAGAGGATAACAGGCTTGGTCAAAGAGGGAGATTGCTTCATAAAAAAGGACGGAGGTTCAGATTTAGGGAAGAAATTAAAGAGCGTGAGCCCAGGCCACCAATCGTAGTGCTGTGATAAAAATCAGGGATGAACAGGAGGCGGGAACTGGGGCAGTGCGGGTATCATAGAGGGTTTCGGACTGGAGTAGGTTACAAACATAGGGAGGGGACATGGTCACATAGAAATTTGAAAACAACTATTACAAATTATTTTGGGAAAGAAAGGTGTTGCTGAATCGGGAACTAATGGTGTTCAGTCAATAAAGGGATTATCGGTGATTGGGACTTGGTGCAATTTAGGATACGGGCAACATCAGCTTTGGATGAGTTCAGGTTTACAGTGGGGGCAAGATACTGGATGACATGCGAAGTGAGACTTACTGGGCTGCGACTTAGCTCAGGGCTTCACAGCAGTTGTGAATATATTGCGTGCCCAGGGATGTTCCTCAGGCTTTGCTGTTACCTCCAGCTAAGGCCATAAAGAGAGAGAGAGAGAGAAGTGGTTGCAATTCCAACTCCCCACCACACTCACCTACTGTAGTGCAAGATGGAGCCATAATCATATTTGGTCTTGAGATTGTTGGTGTTTTGCTTCAAGAAATTATGTTCATAGCCTGAAAGAAAAGTCAGGTGTCTGTTGGCATGTGCGAGAGCAAAACAGAACTACATTTCGTGAAGGTATTTTTGTTCATCAGTATGTCTTGCTGATCTAATAAAATCATTCCATGACAAGCCATTGGACACCTTTATAACAGAAACAAATCCACCCAACTGGCTTGAACTTTAAGCACTCTTCCCCTGCAACAGGACCCATTGATTGTGAGGGAGCAATTTTACAGCAGGTTCATTCTGTGTTTCAAGCCCATCTCAGTTTCACACATCTTGGTTGAATGCTCAGATTGTTAAGACTGGCATATTGCTGCTTGCCCCTCCTCTGGCTGCACTTCCAAACAGAGTCTTGGAAGGAAATCTCACAGTCCACGTAGGAGAAGGTCTTTAGTTCTGTGTGTGCCCCCAAGAGAAGACTGGAGGGACTGATCTGACAGGCGTCTTCAAGACTATGAAAGGGCATCTGTGGAGAATACTTTTCTGTTGGCCAGTAAAAGCAAAACCAGGGGGCATCAATAAATCCAATGGAGAATTCAGGAGAAACGTCCTTCCCCAGGGAGTGGTTATTATGTGCAACTTGCAGATGAGTCAAGTATTGCAGCTGCGTTTAAGAGGAAACCAGATAAAGAAGGGAAAGGTAACAGAAGTGTATGTTGATGGGGTTAGATGACAAAAGACGGGAGGAGGCATATGTCGAGCATGAACACTGGCACGGACCTGCTGGGCTGAATCGTCTGTTCAATATGTCTCAGGGCCCCCAAGGCACTGAGATAACCTGAGTTTGGCTAAAGGGCCAGTCTGCTAGCAGGGAATTCCCACGGCTTGCGTTTGGGGTGGGAGGGCGGGGAGTGTAAAGGAAAGAAACACTTTACCAGGCCACACGTTCTTCCACTCAATTTTGATGAATTTGTCTCGATCACTCCTTGCATGCTCGTGCCAGAAGCCAAGTGAGTGCATGATCTCATGTTCAACAACCCCCTTCCCCTTCTTCAGGCACTGGTGATTGAGTGAGATTAGCTGCATCCCTCCAATGCGGCCCACGGACGAGTAACACCTGAGAGAGACACAGAAACATGGCCATTCAAATCATTCACAAATTGTAACTTGCCGCAACGCTCCGTGAACAAACTGAAGGTTTACGGCCACGAGCAAATGAGAAAGACCCGGAAACCGAATGGAGCAGTCACTCAGACATTCTCACTGAAAGATGAACACCACACAAAACAAATTCAAGTGCCGCTCCAGCAACGTGAACATGTAACCCAGGCTGACACCCCGATGCAGTGGTGAAGGGGTGCTGTACTGTTGAAGGTGCTATCTTTCAAATTAGACATTAAACTACTGGACGTAAACAATCCCACGGCATCGTTTGGAGGAAAGCAGGAGAATTCCTCTCATGTCTCATGACACGAGGAAACAGAGTCTGGAAATGCCACATTCCTTGCTACCTTTGGCCAGTCACTTGTGTTCCTGGGGAACGTTACCAGTGTACTGGAAGCATCACCCAGCTCAACTGCAATCAGCAGGCAACCATGACACAGAGAGAACCATGACACAGAGGGCAGCAGGGTAGCATGGTGGTTAGCATAAATGCTTCACAGCTCCAGGGTCCCAGGTTCGATTCCCGGCTGGGTCACTGTCTGTGTGGAGTCTGCACGTCCTCCCCCTGTGTGCGTGGGTTTCCTCCGGGTGCTCCGGTTTCCTCCCACAGTCCAAAGATGTGCGGGTTAGGTGGATTGGCCATGATAAATTGCCTGTAGTGTCCTAATAAAAGTAAGGTTAAGGGGGGGTTGTTGGGTTACGGGTATAGTGTGGATACGTGGGTTTGAGTAGGGTGATCATGGCTCGGCACAACATTGAGGGCCGAAGGGCCTGTTCTGTGCTGTACTGTTCTATGTTCTAACACGGATCAGGGCCACTGCACCATGGCCTCCACAATTTGTACATACCCGTGGATGGGCTGAATGGAAATGAAGTCCTCCTCATCACTGTGAGGGGCAAACCGTACACAGGTGAACTTCTCAAAGTCCTTGAAACCTCGGCTGATGGAGCTCCTGGTCTCCTCATCTGGAGAAGAAGAATATTAGGTTTTGTTAATGAAGTAAAAACCTGAACTCAAAACAGAAAATGGAAATGCACTGCAGGACAGTCAACATCTACAAAGTGTGAAAATGAAAAAGACAAGTTGCTACTTTTGTGTAGATTTCCTGCATGCTCCTCTCTCTGGCAAATGTTGATGAACCTTGCCTGTATTCCTATTGTGCTTTGAATGCTTTTTCACATTTAGAATTACGGGATGTTAAAAACATAAGAAATAGGATCAGGAAAGACCATAGGACCTGCTGAACCTGCTTGAGTTTGTCTTTAACTCCACTTTGCTGCCCCCTCCCCATATCCCTTCATTCTCAAAGAATGACACAGAATTGTTATTGTGCAGAAGGAGGCCATTTGATCCACAGAGTCTGCTCCGCCGTTCAATCATGACTGATATGTTCCTCAGATCCATTTTCCTGCCTTCTCCCCATAATCCCTGATCCCCTTATTAATCAAGAAATTCCCTCATGAATCTAGAACACCAGACTTGTGTTTGAGGGGCTGTTCCCTCCAGGGTCCCAGACCAAGAGCTGGAAGGTGGAATTAGACACAATAGTTCTTTCTAGGAACGTAAGAAGTAGGAGCAGGAGTGGGCCATATAGCCTCTCGAGCCTGCTCCACCATTCAATATGACCATGGCTGATCTCATCCTGGCCTCAATCCCACCGTCCTGCCCGTTCTCCGTAACCCTTTAACCCAGTACTAATTAAAAATCTGTCTAACTCCTCCTTCAATTTACTCACTGTCCCAGCATCCACTGCACACTGGAGTAGTGTCCATTCCATGCCTGCTTTATCCACACCTTTTATCAGGTTATATACCTCAACTTGATCTCCCCTCATTATTCCAGCCAGTGCATTCATTCCAGACCCCAACCACTCGTAGTGTGAAAAAGTTCCTTCTCACGTCACACTCATTTCTTTGCAAATTACTTTAAATCTGTGCGGCAAATGCTTCTCCCCAACTACTCTGTGCAGCCCCCTCATGATTTTGAACATCTCTATCAAATCTCCTGTTCCTCTCGCCAAGGCGAACAGTCCCAATATATGCAATCGATCCTAGTTTCTCAACCCTGGATCCGTTCTTGTAAACTACTTTTGCACTCTCTCCAATATGCTCCCATCCTTCCGAGTGTGGAACCAAGAACTGGACACAATATTCCAGCTGAGGTCCAATTAGTGTCTTGTATAAATTCATCTCTTGCTCATGCCCCAATGAATTAAGCCCAGAGTACTCTCTGCTTTATTAACTGCTCTCTCCACCTGTCCTGCCATCTTCAATGATCTGTGCAGTTATACGTCCAGGCTCCAGCACCCTGACTAAAAATCCATCGCAGCCTTAAACAATCCAAATACCCTCAGGGTAGACAACTCAACCTCCTTAGGGGAGACAACTCCAAAGATGGACAACTCTTTGAATGAAGAGGTTTCCCCCAATCTCAGTCCCCTCTTTCCTGAGATTATGCCCCGTGTCTAGATTCCCCAGATGGAAGAAACATCCTTCCAGTGTCTATCCTGTCAAGTTTCTATATATCACCTCTCATTCTTCTGAACTCCAGAGACTCAATTTACTCAACCTCTCATCAAAGGACAGCCTTCTCATCCCGGGAACCAATCTAGTGAACCTTAGTTACACTGGCTCCAATGCAAGTATATCCTTCAGAAAAACGGAGACCAAGATTCTGTGCATTAGCACAGCTTGGTCTCAGCAATACTTTTATCCTTCTTCTCCAATCCCCTTGCAATAAAGGCCCTCCCAATTGCTTGCTATATTGCATGCCAACTTTGTGTTCCTTGTATGAACACACCCATATCCCTCTGAAAATCAACATTTGCAAGTTTCACAACTTTTAAAAAATACTGTAATTTCCTATTGTTCCAAACAAAGTGAACGATTATACTCCATCTGCCACCTTGTTGCCCAATCACTGAACCTGTCCAGAATATTTCCAACATCTTTGTGTCCTCCTCACAGGTTGCATTCCCACTTAGCTATGCATCATCAGCAGACTTAGGGGCATTATTCGGTCTCTTCGTCTCCAACATTCAGATAGATTGCAAGTAGCTGAGGCCCCAGCACTGATGCTTGTAGAACACCACTAGTTCTAGCCCGCCAAGTAGAAAATGTCCTTCTTCCTCTATGTCCAGTCCGTCAACCAATCCTCTACCCCTGTCAAGAGATTCCCCCTAACTCCAGGAGTCCTTATCTTGTGTATCAACCTTTGGTGCGGCACCTTATCTAACACCTTCTAAACATTTAGTATACTACATCAGCTGGTTACCCTTCATTTGGTCCACACATTACTTGTTCAAAAAACCCAACTAAATTTGTCAAAGATTTTTAAAATTATGTTGACTTTGACAGTCCTTCACGTTTCTGAGTGCATTTTAAGTGAAGTCTTTCTTCATGGCAAATTCCAGTACTTAGCCAAGACCAGAGGTAGTTTGCTGTTTTCTCTCACTCCCTCCTGTATTAATCTAGCTGTTCCTTCGTAAACTAGCAGGTGCTATTTACAGAACACTGAAATACAAGCTTATGGTTGGGGTGAAGTACAAAGACGGAACATCAGCATCTCACCACCCAGAAAGACAATTCACAATGTGACCCCGATGTGGAATCAGAGTCACAATCCCAAACAGTTTGTATGTGCCCTCGAACATGAAATCTGACTATTTCTAACCCCAGGTTCTCACTCAACACTTACCGTACTTCTGAGATATTTCGTATGGAATTCTCACCACCCCATCTGGCGATTTCTGCCATATCTTGGTTTCAGACACTACAGCATTCTTCCACAGCTGATTGGAAGGGCAAAAGAGAGAGCAAGTTGCAGTCACCCAGCATCCCGCCCAACATACAACAAGCATTGACAATGAACCAGAGATTTCAGTTTTAAACCAATGTGTCTATCTCGGAGCTAGAAAAATATCGGATCACCAAGGAATCAACTCAAGTGCAGCTTTTAGGTCACCATCAATATGGAATGGAGCAATCAAACTAAAACATGCAAATTGAAGCATAAAATTCGACAATGAAAAGACAACTAATTCAACATGTTTGTGATCATTGTCTACAAGGCACTCTGTATGTTGCTGTGCCCAAGGGTCATGCAAGGCTGAATGCTCCCTTCCCAGCGTCACGGTGGCATGGACATGATCACAAACGAAAGGCCAGGGAACTAGAGGTACCCCCTCCACCCCCATGGCATCCCCTCCATGCCCCATTTCTAACCACTCCCCCAATCTTGGGCATGACTAGTCCACACCTGTTCTGACCCAGTCCAGGAGCAGATCCATGAGAAGTCACGAGAAGATCCCCCAACCGACCCAACCCTCCACTTTCCATGCCTTAAGACCACAAGATATAGGAGCAGAATTAGGCCATCACCCCACCTCCTCCCCCCGCCAATATCTAAGCGATGTGGGGCAGTGGAGCATCACACATACATCTGGAAAAAGGACAGGGTCACGCTGGAAAGGAACTTACAGGTTTGATAATGTCCCCTTCGATGAGGAAGCTCCTCCAGGGCTTTTCATATCGAAAGATACCTATAAACCAGGAGAGAAAATGGGAGCAGTTTTATCTGACAGCCCAGGATGATGTCGAGTATTCAGAAGATAAATAAATCAACACAAAGCAATTTACAACACAGTGACCACTTAAACATTTGCAGCAAGGAGTTGATTTTAAATTGCTGCAACAAGTACTCACGGAGTGGGTAACTTTCTGAAGAACAGTTCCATTTTTGGTGGCTGGGCTAGGGTAGGGCTCCAGATTTCCAGTCAGGAAACTCAATTTCCAGATGCAGGCAAGTATTCACATTCAGTCCTTCAGCCATCAATAGCGGTGGCAAAAGAGTAGCTTACCCCCACTGACAGTGAAATAAACAGAGGTGTTAACTCAGAAACTTACGCTGGTTAATCCTGACAATTGCATCCTCTGCTGTAAGGGTAGTCTTGGTTTGAACAGTATCCAGACGAAGGCTGCTGACTTGTTTCTTAACCTCGGTCTGTCTGACTGCTGCAGTATTAACAGAGACAGTTGTTACAACGGAGCGATTGGAATATCTTGCTGAAGCAACAAAGTGAAAAACAGCCACTACCTCTCAGTGCAAGTGCCAAGGTGAGAAATAGGAATTGCCACACTCTTCCGCCCATGACTGAGGAGAAATCTCAAAAGCTGCCAGAAATGGTTCCTGGAAACATCAGGAGGGAATAAAGAATGATTAACATGGGAACTAATCACTCATGTTGGCATTCGAAACATGTCTGAAAGGTCGGATCAAATGCAACTTGCAATTTGATCAAAGCCATTCTCACCTGTTAACCACGAACTGAAGCAGTGTCTTTTTAACTCTTTCAGGGTTCGATTTGCTCCAGATGGCTGGCAACTCCTGCACTTTACTGGGCTACATGCAAAAAAAACCCAGCTGTTTGAAATAAGACAACATAAATGACACGCATCCACCCTTGCTCCTTACGGGCTCAGCGTGTGCCCACTTTGTGCAACTTTACTCCCTCAGTTCACGGGATGGTAAAACCCAATGGAGTCCGAGCAGAGGTGTGTGCAGAATGCGTGCACGCTAGCCTCCAGTGCTGAGTTGCAGTGAGTAAGATTGAATCTACTTTTGAGACGAGGCGGAGGCAGAAGAGCAAAGAGTCCTAATCTAAAATATGTGCTGAATGTGCTATGTTTTGTGAAATGATTGTACTGTATCTCTGTGTTGACCCAATTTATCGAAAGCATTTAAAAAATGAGAATGCATTTTATTTTGGCATTGAAAAAGGCAAGCAACGGCAAAGCTGTTTGTCGGTGGCAGAGCCTGACTCCCAGCACCTTTCAAAACTGCACAGTTATCACCTTCACAGTGATCCAAAATACAACAATCACATTCTTAAACTGAGGTAACAATTACTTGAGCTTCACCTCAGGGCTGACAAGCTCAAATCCTCCAACCCAAATGAGTGGAGTGGAAATGTACTGACTTGAGGGATCCTGAACGACTGAGTTGCCCCTGTGCTCGCTGATCTCTTTTGTCTCCCAGCAAGGCCTCAATTTCAAATTTCTCTCATCAACTCAGCAGCTTTCCCTCAGCTTCACTAGTCTCAGTCCTGGTGCTCAAATTCAAGAATTGAACCCGCACTTTTCTGGTCAGATAGGCTTAACCCTCATGGTGTCATTGAGCTGCCTACTCAACTCTGTTTTTCTCACTTCTGGTGGGGGCCATCAGCTGAGCGGTTGCACGAAAGACGGTTCTCTCCCAGAAACCTCATATCAGACCTTCCTAACCATCAAATGGGGACCTCCACCTGCCACTCAACCGAGTGAGATGCCGGCGAGCCAGCAGCCAAACCGAAAGACGAGCAAAAGCACAACCCCGACCCCAGAGCTGGTGGTCCGGCATGGCGACCCAGAAACAAGCATGATGGACACAACAGGATAGCAAACTCCGGCCCAATCGTCCACAGAGAAGCTTATGGATAAAAGCACATTACTGGGGAGGTTGGAATCTGAAACCAAAGAGGAAATGCTGGAAACTCTCAGCAGGTCTGGCAGCTTCTGTAGGCAAAGAAAAGAGCTAACGTTTCTAATGCAGATTGTCAAAGCTGGACAAAGCCCTCGACCATGAAGGACCTCTGAGCCCAGGTCACCCTCCGATCAATCCCCTTTCATAATGAAAGTGTCGATGAGAGTGTTGCCACTGTACAGAGCCCTGCTGAACTCCAATGACCATTCAGCTAATATCCACCTCTCAGATTCTTGATTGCTGTAAAGATTCAACACAAATAATGATTATATTAAAATGATCAATAAAGGAATTGTAGCCAAGCTATGAAGGATCATGGTGCGAATACTCTGTGCAAACTGGCGCACTGTGAATGGGAACAAGGCGTAGTGCAAATCAGGTGCAATCTTTTCGTGGGTGAAACTACTGTATGAAAATCGCTTATTGTCACAAGTAGGCTTCAAATGAAGTTACTGTGAAAAGCCCCTAGTCGCCACATTCCGGCGCCTGTTCGGGGAGGCTGGTATGGGAATTGAACCGTGCTGCTGGCCTGCCTTCAACACCAGTGATTTAGCCCAGTGTGCTAAACCAGTACAGCGCTCCCTCCGCGAGAATACGGACAAACGCCACCAGCTCTGAATATTTCTGACAGCAGAGGTAGGAATGCTCATTGTCACGCTGCAGTTCTCTCTGGCCATCGCTCTTAGACCAGTGAAGGGGTGGACGGGCATTCAGGGAGGAGACAGGGAACACAGAGTTTCACTCGATACGGATGAACTGCTGCTCCACGACTCGAACCCCCTCACCAGCATGGACAAGATAATGGAATTCCTGACGGAGTTCAGAGCCTTCGCGGGATAAAAATGAAACCCGAGCAAGAGCGAAACCATCCCACTGAACCCCTAGGTTGGAAGGAGCAGCATTGAAGACGCTGCCATTCAAACTGGTCCAAACCAAGTTCAAGACACTGTGGAATCCAGATAGCTCACGACTGGGCACAGCTCCTTAAGTGAAACCTGTCCAGCCTGGTGAAGGTGAAGAGGGACCGACGGAGATGGGACTCGCTCCCACTCTCCCGGCAGAACGCAGACAATAAAAATTTACGTTGCCATGGTTCCTCTTGCAAGTCAGATCCCTCCTGATCTTCATCCCCAAATCATTCTTCACCAGGTTGGATAAACTGATCATGGCCTTCATCGGGGAAGGAAACAACCCTAGGATACATAAAAACATCCTGCAAAGAGGGCGGTGCATAGGGGCCTTGGCTCTGTCGAACCTCATCTTCTATCACTTGGCAGCAAACGCAGAGAAGATCTGGGTGAAGCTGGCAGAACTGGAGGAGGAATGGGTACAGATGGAAGAGGCCATCTATAATGGGATGCCCCTTCAGCTACTGGTCACCACCCTACTCCCATTCCCATGTCCAAATAATCAAAGAGCCCGGTGGTAGTTGCCACCTCAGGACTTGGAACCAGCTCAGACACCATTTCAAACTCAGTAACATGTCTGTAGCAGCCCCCATCTGCAGAAACCATAGATTTGTATCAGCGAAGATACACACCACCTACAGAGTGTGGAGAAAGAACCAAGTGGGGCTGGGGGTAAGAGCCCTGTATGTGGATGGTAAAATAACAACCCTGTGGGGTATAGTAGAGAAGCTTCAGCTCCCGATAGGGAACAAACTCTGCAACCTGCAGCTACAGGACTTCCTACGCAATGAGACCACCACATTCCTCAGATACCTGGACATACCCTACTGGACAAACTATTAGATCTGGACAAACATGGGGACGGTAAACGTGCCGACATACATGGACGACTTTTGGAAGAGCTAAAGGCCCCACTGGACAGAACACGAGAAAGATGGGAGGAGGACGTGGGCGTGGAGAAAGGGGAGGGCATGGGCAGCATGGTGGCACAGTAGTTAGCACTGCTGCCTACTGCGCTGAGGTTCGAATCCCGGCTCTGGGTCACTGTCCGTGAGGAGTTTGCACATTTTCCCCATGTCTGCGTGGCTTTCATCCGCACAACCCAAAAATGTACAGGATAGGTGGATTGGCTACGCTAAAATGCCCCTTAATTGGAAAAAAAATAATTGGGTACTCTAAATTTATATTAAAGAGAAAGGGGAAGGTCTCTGGATCGAAGCTCCACACAGGATAAACTCCACCTCCTCATGTGGAGGGTTAAGCCTAACTCAACGAAAGGTGGCGCAAAGGGTGCACCTGAGCAGGAAATCGATGAGCGGGTTCTTCCCAGAGATGGAGGATAAATGGGAGTGGTATCAGCGGGGCCTGACCAACCACACCCACATGTTCTGGTCCTGCCCCAAGCTGAGCAGATTCCAGACCAACTTATTTGAGGCCCTGTCCAAGGTGGTAGGGGTGAAGATGGAGCCATGTCCATTAATGCCGATCTTCGGGGTATCGGCGCATCCAGAGCTCTTTGACTGGATAGGGGCCGACCGCCCTGGCCTTCGCTTCCCTGATGGAGATTCCTGCTCGGATGGAGGTTGGCGGCATCACCCTGGGCCTCAGACTGTCTCTCCGACCAAGTGGAGTTCCGCAAATTAGAAAAAATAAAGTTTGTAACCAGGGAATTAGAGGAAGGGTTCCACTACACATGGAAGCAATTCACCAGCTTCTTCGAAGACCTGTTCATGAACAGCAACTCGGGAAGGAGGGAAACACCCTCACTACAGCGAGATGGAAGGGCGGCACGCGGCACAGTGGTTAACACTGCAGCCCACGGCACTGAGGACCTGAGTTCGAATCGCGGCCCTGGGTCACTGTCCCTGTGGAATTTGCACATTCTCCCCGTGTTTGCATTGGTTTCTCCCCCACAACCCAAAGATGTGCATGTTAGGTGGATTTGGCCAATGCTAAATTGCCCCTTAATTGGGAAAAAAATAATTGGACTCTAAATTCATTTTTTTTTAAAACTAATCGCGAGATGGTGAAATCTGCACAACAATGTAAATAAACTAAAGCTGGATTCTTCATTTCAGTGGCTCAGTGCCAACTGAAACAGACAATTTGCGGGCGTTTTACGATGGCAAAATAAGCGCTGAACAGTCACCAATTTCGGGACCGGTGAGGGGTTAGCAGCTTCGCTGAGTGAAATTCCTGCTCCCGCGCCAAAAACGGCCAGAGCATGGCCCGGACCCTGGCCGCGCATGTGCACGCCGATGACCTGCAACGGTCACACCATATGACGTGAGCCGGCCGTGTGCAGCCCTGACCCGCCATCCCCGACCCCACAGGACACACTCCATCAGTCCCCCAGCCATCGCGCAAGCCTCCCCGGCCAGCGACACAGTCCGTGCAGCTGGGTTCCCAACCACTCAGACCACACATCAACCACGCAGTTGGGAACTCGGCCCATCAGGGGCGGAGCATCGCAGGAGGGCCTGTCAATGACGCACCAATGACGTTGCAACAGCGTGTGCCATGTGACATGATGATGCAATTTCAGAGGGGGCGGAGACTTGAAAACCACGTCAAACCGTGGCCGCCCCCGATTTGGGCGTCGGAATGGATTCTCCGCCTGATCGCCGATTACGATATCGCCGTCGGGCAGCAGGGAACCCCGCACCACATGTCTCTTTTATCGGTTTCTTTTGTCTCATCATAAACTTATTTTTGGAACTCAAATGGAAGTTTCAACATCTCAGGTATGTATCGTAAAATGGTGTCATTTATTTGTCAAGTTTGTTAATATTGACACAACTATGGAATTGAATTCTATGTTTAATCGATTTGCCTGTCATAAACGAAAAAGCTCAATAAAACATTTTTGAAAATTTTTTTTCTCTCCACAGATACTGCCAGACCAGTATTCCCTGAATTTTGCTTTTACTTCAAATTTCCTATGTCTGCAGTATTTTGCTTTTGAAGCAAACCATTCAGTTGTATTCAAGATGGTACAACTGAAGCCCAACATGCAGGTATAGCAAGCAATTAAGAAGGCTCGTGGTCTGCTGCCTTCATCCCATGTGGATCTGAGTACAGGAGGAGCAAGGTCCTGCTTCAATTGCATATTGACTGGTTTGAATTGGACCTGGAGTAGCATGTGTAGTTTTGGTCCCTTAACCTTCGAAAGGATATCACTGCCACAGAACAAGTGCAACAAAGGTTCACCAGACTTGTTCCCCAGATGGCGGGCTGAAGAAAGGTTGGGGAACCTGGGCCTGTATTCTCCAGAATTGGAAAGAATGAGAGGTGATCTCACTGAAGCCTCCAAAACACTGAAGGGAGAGACAGGGTCTGTGCAGCTCAGATGTTTCCCCTGGTTGGGGAGTCCAGAACCAGGGGACCCAATTTCAAAATATAGGGAAAGTCACTCATGACCGAGACGAGGAGAAATTCCTTTATTCAGAGGGTTGGGAATCTTTGGAATTCTCCACCAGCAGGCTGTGGAAGCTCAGTCATTGAGCGTGTTTCAAGAAAGATTGACAGATTTTAAAATACCCATGATATAAAGGGATATGGAGGGGCAGCACGGTGGCACAGTGGTTAGTGCTGCTGCCTCACGGTGCCAAGGTCCCAGATTCAATCCCGGCTCTGGGTCACTGTCAGTTTGCACATTCTCCTCGTGTTTGTGTGGGTTTCGCCCCCACAACCCAATGATGTGCAGGTTAGGTGGATTGACCACGCTAAATTGCCCCTTTGGAAAAACTGAATTGGGTACTCCAAATTTATAAAAAAATAAAAAATAAAGGGATATGGGGATAGTGTGGGGAAAAAAGCCATTGAAGTGGATGATCAGCCATGATCACACTGGATGGCTGAACAGTCTCAATGGGCTGAATGGCCTACTCCTGTTCCGATGTTCCTGTGGCTTGCCATTATCGCCTGAAGCACAATTAGGGATGTGCTCTCAATGTTCGTCATGTCAGTGAATGAATATTTTTTAAAAAAGTATCAGCACTTGAAAATAACTTGTATTTTTTAATATAAATTTAGAGTACCCAATTCTTTCCAATTAAGGGGCGATTTAACGTGGCCAATCCACCAACCCTGCACAGCTTTGGGTTTGTGGGGGTGAGACCCACGCAGACACAGGGAGAATGTGCAAACTCCACACGGTCAGTGACCCGGTGCCGGGATCGAACCCGGGTGCTCGAGGCCATGAGGCAGCAGTGCTAACCACTGCACCATTGTGCCGCCCACTTGAAAAATATTTGCTGGGAGTCCAGGAAACTAGTCAGAGATAGTCCACTTGCAACACTTCTTATAGATGGCACGGTAGCACAGTGGTTAGCACTGTTGCTTCACAGCATTCAGGGACCCGGGTTCGATTCCCAGCTTGGGTCATTGTTTGTGTGGTCTGCACGTTCTCCCCGTTCCTGCGTGGGTTTCCTCCCACAGTTCCAAGAGGTGCGGGTTAGGTGGACTGGTCACGCTAAATTGCCCTGCAGTGTCCAAATGTTGTGTGGGGTTGCTGGGTTACAGGGATATAGTGGAGGTGTGAGCTTAGGAAGGGTGCTCTTTCAGGGGCTGGTGTAGACTTGATGAGCCGGATGGCCTCCTTCTATACTGTAAATTCAATGATTCTAGAACAGTTAGCTTGAACCATCCAAAAACACTGGGGAGGGCAGCCACACTGGGCAAGAAGGGGAATAAATCAAACCTGAAGTGTGAGTAAAAAAGTTTAATTTTAAGTTGACGTTTCGAAAATAATTGCTGACTCATCAGAGGTGAAAGGTCAGGTGGGTCACATGACTAGTATGGGCCTCACTATGATGGCTGTTGTTCAGCAGTCAGAAAGAGCTGAGACTAACCAGGGATCAAGCTTGATGGTGTTGGGAGAAACCATGGGGCAAGTGCCACCAGGGGACCCCTTTGAAACCTTCTCCTAGACTGGTGTTGTCTACAACTGCACCTGTCTTCTTGTTCCCAGGAGAGGAAACCTTCACCTCCTGACATAAACCTCGATTCCCAAAGCACAAGGACACAATTTACAAGCAAAGTTTCCACCTTTTAATTCAAACTATAATGTTAAAATAGTTCCTCGACCTTACTTGGGGAATAAAAAATATCAAATGGCTTTTTCTCAGTCCTGACTTTTCTTATGAACCTTAAACTCACTGTTTATTGGTGATACGAGTGGATGGTCACATTAATGTGTTTGTAGATATTCCGGCAACAGATTAACACCTTCATTAAAATTGCAGATCAAAAAATGCATGAGTGCATTAAATTTTTGTTCATGTCGACAAGAGTAATTTTGAGGCTTGTAATTTTCTTCTTGGCATGATTAATCACAGTCAAGTAATGTCACGCAGGCATATATTTTAAAACATTTTTGTTTAAGAAATTTATTTCAAATTTGGATAACTTTCCCTATTTCAGTGATGTGCCAAAAGGGCCATAGTGTGGGGAACAACAGGATGGGACCAACCAGCAGCAAGGTGTCAGGATACAAGACTCCTGAATACATTTCCAGTGTAGCAGCTTCCTCTGTCCATGCATGAACCATCACATTTAAACGCTACAGGTTCTTAACACAGTCGATCACAGAACAGCAAAATCAAGAGCTCCACATAACACAATCTGCAACAAGTCAGTGGCAGCACAGGGCGAGTGTTGGGAAGGAGTTGTTAGCAAACCGCACTATTCACAGAAATAGCTGATTTATGGTAGAATATGATACATGACAATCAGATGAGGGCTGAGGGACAATTTTAAATCCTGCCTGCCTGCCAGGTAGAAACTGAACCAGCAAGCAGTTAAAACTGGCCACTACTGTGAATTACGAGCACAGGTCCCATGGCCTGTCCTGTGTCGTCAACACCCACCAGAAATGCACGGAACCACCTTCTTTGAGTGGACCGATCAGTGATGCTATGGGGTCTGGTGGCTATTTTAACCCAAAGTCTGGGTGAAGGAAGCCGTGCCAGAAGAGGCCCAGCCAAGTTCTTTTGTTCCCTTCTGGGACGGGAAAGAGATGAAGCGTTCTCCCGGGTCCCACAAGGAAACCTCCTGCCAGGTGCAGGCATGAGACTTTTGGGAACTGTGAATTAAAGTCTCCTGGGACTCCCGGCTGTGAAGATCTGGGTGGTTAACCATTTGCTGCGACCATACACCGCGCATGCGCTCACACACATGCGCATACACGCATACATATATATTCACGCACAATTTGCACAGAAGTTGACATCAAACCCGTTACATTTTCCTTTCAATCCTCAGAAACTGTAAACAGGCCCTTCGGACACCAGAAGGTCACTTATTTTACATAGAATTTACAGATGCAGGAGGCCATTCGGCCCATCGAGTCTGCACCGGCTCCTGGAAAGAGCACCCTAACCAAGGTTAACACCTCCACCCTATCCCCATAATCCAGTAACCCCACCCAACACTAAGGGCAATTTTGGACACTAAGGGCAATTTATCATGGCCAATCCACCCTAACCTGCACATTTTTGGACTGTGGGAGGAAACCGGAGCACCCGGAGGAAACCCACGCACACACGGGGAGGATGTGCAGACTCCGCACAGACAGTGACCCAAGCCGGAATCGAACCTGGGACCCTGGAGCTGTGAAGCGATTGTGCTATCCACAATGCTACCGTGCTGCCCTTATAAGTGTGAGAAGACACACCAAATTAGAGATTCCTTCCCATTTCCTCCACCATTCACTCCACACTACAGATCTAACAGTTTCTGAAGTGAACAAAGCCCAACACCGACCCCAAACCTTCACCATGCAATTCTCCTCAGAGATAGAGACAGGGAATCATCAGTAGAGGAAGATAAGTGATTTCCCATTGAGTAAACAAATCCAGGTTCAAGGGTTTCCTTTCACAAAGTGGCTTAAAAAGCATTCACCCCTTCAAAACTGGCTCATCAATTTGTTTAAAATGAGAAGCGGATGTCAGTTTGCAAGAAACAATGACAATTTAGCCAGAATTCCAAGAAGCAAAATTGAAGAGCTGCAGGGAGTAATATTACCTGGGTTCTGACTGATGGGAAAAGAATAAAAGAGAATGGTCTGGTCAAAAATCTGCACACTTTAAAACTCTGAAACACGCCAGAAATGCTGCATTTTTGAACCTCCCTCAGAGGAGATGTTTTATGAAAACTTGGCAAAATGAAACGCAAAGAACTCTGAAACTGTCTCGTCCGACCAACAGGCTTGCTGTGAATTTTCACGGATCTGAAGCACATGATTATCAGGGAATAAAAATCTCTTTAGAAGTAAGCTCCCACCTTCAATCAACAATCACAGGTTAAACTACGAAGCAACATTTTTTTTTTTTTGCAGATATGCCAGAGATCCCTGCACTAAGTGTTCCACGACAGTCTCACCCACCCGACCATTATTATAAGATATGTAACCAAACATCGACCCCTTCAATTTTGAGAGGAGCTTCAAGTATCACATGTACAAAGTCATATTAAATAGCGAGTCAGTGAGGATGGAGGGTTGGTTTCTCACTGCCACGTGCTGACACAGCTGACATACATCTACACCAGTTTCTTTGCCTCGAAGAAGCTCTTCAGGTGTTTCATTTGCCAGATTCCGGTTAGGATCAGGATAATCGTCTGCGTGATTGACCACCACAGGACCCGTTGGTTCGTGCTTTCGCTTGTCTGCCGAAATCGCTCTTCCCGGAACTGTATGAAGCAATGAAAACACGACCAAAAGAATTAAAACCAGCCACAAAGTTTCACTCCACAAGTGTAGAAAGAACAAAATAAGCAGGTGCTCACTGGGCTACGAGGTCATTGAGTGCAAGTCCCACATTCAGCTGTGCTGCGCTCAATTGGTTACTCTTAATGGGAGCAGCTGTTATATAAAAATGGCAGTGGAGAGTGAACACCTTGCCAGGGCCAAATGGCACAGGTCCTTGTAAGTTCTGTGTATGTGTTTCCATTTGTTGTGGAGAAGACCACAATAGGCCTCTCCATTCCTGGGCCGGGATAGAGGAAATCTGCCAGGGTTGCCATTCTTGACTGCAACCCAGCTAGACCACTGCATAGGGTCTGTTGGATTAGGACAAGATTAAACTAGATGCGTACAAATATATGCACCGTTTTTTAAAATAGAATTTACAGTGCAGAAGGAGGCCATTTGGCCCATCGAGTCTGCACCGGCTCTTGGAAAGAGCACCCGACCCAAGGTCAACACCTCCACCCTATCCCCATAACCCAATAACCCCACCCAACACTAAGGGCAATTTTGGACACTGCGGGCAATTTAGCATGGCCAATCCACCTAACCTGCACATCTTTGGACTGTGGGAGGAAACCGGAGCACCCGGAGGAAACCCACGCACACACGGGGAGGATGTGCAGACTCCGCACAGACAGTGACCCAAGCCGGAATCGAACCTGGGACCCTGGAGCTGTGAAGCAATTGTGCTATTCACAATGCTACCGTGCTGCCCTCTGTTTGGTTCACACATGCAGATCAGCCAGCTGGCTGAGATTCTGGAAGTTGCCATTGTTTACAGAACTCATATCTCAACAACAGTCAGTGCTTATACTGGGAAGCAAAGTTCAAAGGCGAGCCATTCATGAGTTTAAAGATCCTGAATATATTGGCAATCTTACAAATTACTGGTCGCCGGAATAATTCAGGCCGAGATGTCCACAATAATTCAAAGCGGGAGTGAGTATTGTTGCTCTGAATATGGAAACGCTGCATGAACAGAGCTTTTAAATTTGGTCCAATACTAGACAAATAACAGGAACTGGTGTCTCAGATCCAGTCACAATAATAAACCATGGAACCAGAAAATTCCCACAATGCAGGAGGCCATTCGACCCATCGAGTCTGAACCAAACCTTGTCAAGAGCATCCTACCAGAGCCCACTCCCCATAACCCCACCTAACATACACATCTTTGGACACTAAAGGGCAATTTAGCACGGCCAATGCACCTAAACTGTCTTCTCTGGACAGTGGGAGGAAACTGGAGCAGACATGGGAAGAAAGTGCCAAGTCCACAGTCACCCAAGGCCGGGATTGAGCCCAGGTCTCTGCCGCTGTGAGATAGCAGTACTAACCTGTGTCACCGTGCCGAACCAAACATCATATGTGATGTGAAAGAACTTTCTGAGGCATCATGTACCAGTTAGAAATTGTGTTGAACATGCTCAATAAAGGCGGCAAGGCGGCGCAGTGGTTAGCACTGCTGCCTCACGGCGCCAAGGACCTGGTTTCGATCCGAACCCTGATCACTGTCCGTGTGAAGTTTGCACATTCTCCCCATGTTTGCGTGGGTTTCACCCCCACAACCCAAAGATGTGCAGGGTAGGTGGATTGGCCATGCTAAATTGCCCTTTAATTGGAAAAAAATAATAATTGGGTACTCAAAATTTATATTTAAAAAAACATGCTCGCCAAATCTCAACATGAGCATCACATTTAATAATGACTGCAAAGCTGCCTCAATACGTGTTTCCATCTGCAATCTGGTTCTGAACTAAATTCAATGGTTCTCAGTTGTTGTAGATGAGGGGCCAGCCAAAGGCTGTTTATTCTAACAGTTTATTCTAACTCTATACTAGGATGGCTCCAGAACCGCATCTCTTACATCTGCCATGGCACATTACCAAATGCAATCTGGTTATGATCACGCAGCGGTGTGGAGACTTTGATATCATATTAGTGTTCTCCAGAAAATTATCCCTGTATATCCCGAGAGCTTGAAATTGCGGGGGCACTGCTTACTGCTCACTCACCCTCTGATAGTTCTGTTCTTTTTGAATCTGTTCAACCTGGTCCAGCAGCTGTCGAACTCGCAGCTGCAGCTCGGTCAGTTTATCCTTTGCAGCGATTTCTGGGTAGTTGTTGGCATGTTCCCCCACTTGGATGTCAAGGTGTACTCGCTAAACCAGAGAGAGAGAGAGAAAGGGGGGGAGGGGGAGAGAGAAAGCGGTTCACTGGAGATTTATAGTCAATGTTACACTTGAACAATCTCACAATATGGTGGATAGACAATGCCAAACAAACAGTCAAGGAGCACAGTTTCTTCCAGTCTGGCGCACAAGTAAACCCCGGGAGAGGTGGCCAAACCATGGCTTACAAGGGAAATCAGAGGTAGCATTAGGTCCAAGGAAGAACCATACAAATTGGCCAACAAAAACAACAAACCTGAGGATTTGGAGCATTTTAGAATTCAGCAAAGGAGGACCAAGGGATTGATTCAGAAGAGGAAAATAAAATATGAGTGTAAGTTTGCAAGGAACATTAAAAACTGACTGTAAAACTTTCTGTAGGTATGTGAAGAGAAAAAGATTGGTGAAGACAAAGTCTTTCAGTCAGAAACAGGAGAATTTATAATGGGGAAGAAAGAAATGGCTGCGAACGAAATACATGCTTTAGTTCTGTCTTGACAAAGGAGGACACAAATAAGATATCATAACTTTTGGAGAACAAAGGGTTTAGTGAGAGGAAGGAAAGTAGTATTTGTTGGGAAAGATGTTGGGGATATTGATCTGCGGTTAAATCCCCAGAGCCTGATAAACTACATCCCAGAGAACTTAAGGAAGTCGCCCAAGAAATATTGGTGCATTGGTGGGCATCTTACAGAATCCTATAAATTTGTTGGGGAGTGTAGATTATTCCACTGTGTAGAGTGAATTCAACTTCCTCATGTGCAAGGATGAGCTTGGAACACAGGGTGCTTATGACTTGGGCGAGGATGAGTGGGTTCTTCCAGCGAGTGGCAGAAGTGTGTGCGGGGATCAGCGAACCATGCACGTATGTTCTGGGGCTGAACACCAGGCGGGAATGTTCGGGGAGCTAGTAAAGATGGTGGGGGTGGAGGTCGGGCCGGACCCAGTGGTGCGATTTTCGGGATATCGGAGAAGCCAGAGCTGAAGGATGGGAGGAAGGCCGAAGTTATGGCCTTCGCCTCTCTGATTGCCTGGTGGAGAATTTCACTGGAATGGCGGTCGGAAGCAGGATCAATACTTTGGTTGGAGAAAATTAAGTTTGAACTGGGTGGGGGGGGGGCTAAGCAGAGGGCTTTGAGGCACAGTGGGGGCTGTTCATGGCCACGTTTGAGGAGCTGTCCGCCTGGGGGGGGGGGGGAGGCTGCAGTTAAACTGCACCAATGTACAACTCTTACCAGCTTTCCACCTGCAAATAGTGACATCTTTGTGGAGTTGGAGTGCAGGCATATCTGATGCTCACCCGGAGTGTGTGACGTGAAGGTAAATCGTCCCTCTGAGCCATACTGTCTAGAGAGGATAACCTGGGGAAAAAAAACAGTCAGTCTACAAAGGAGAAATAAAAACACACTTAAATTTCCAATTCTTGCTGCCTCACGCGCCGAGGTCCCAGGTTCGATCCCGGCACTGGGTCACTGTCCGTGTGGAGTTTGCATGTTCTCCCCGTGTCTGCGTGGGTTTCACCCCCACAAACCCAAAGATGTGCAGGTTAGGTGGATTGGTCATGCCACATTACCCTTTAACTGGAAAAAAAGTAATTAGGTACTCTAAATGTATTAAAATAAAGATAAACTCCCAATTCTGTCTGAGGTAAAATGCAACTGAGCAAGCAACCATCGAGGGGAAGAGAAATTATTTCAGGTGATCTTGTGTTTTTAAACCCAAGAATAACTTTCCACAATTTGAGCAAATTCAGGTTGCATTCTGCTTCTCGAAAATGACTGACACATTCTTGGGTGTGGTTCTGAATGTAGCAGGCTATTTTATCACAGAAACCCTGTCTCTCCACCATGGGTCCACAGAGGTGGGGTCAGGACCCTGGCTAGCTTTCTTCACCCTGAAGCAAATGCAGGGACGTCCATTGTAACCCATCTGATCTGAGATCAGCCAACTCAGAGCACACCTTTCTGATCTGCAATGTTTTAAAAACATTATTTCATCAGGTGTGGGCATTGATGATATTACCAACATTTGCAGCCCATCCTTAATTGCCCTCGAGGAGGTGGTGACAAGTCATCTTCTTGAACTATTGCAGGCTATTTAGCGCAGATACACCCACAGTGTTCATTAGGGGTTTGACCAAACAACAGGAAAGAAATGGCAAAATAGTTCCAAATCAGGATCATGTGTGGCTGGAGGAGAACTTGCAGGTGGTGATGTCCCCATGTATCTGCTGCCCCTGTCCTTCTGCGTGGGAGAGGTTGCAAGTTTAGAAAGGTCTGTCAAAGGAGCCTTGCTATGTTGCTGCAGTACATGTTGTACATTGTACAAACTGTTGTTTCTTGGAGGAAGGAGTGAATGTTTAAGGTGGTGGATGATGCGTCCATCAATGAGTGCTTTGTACTGGATGGTGTTGAGCTTCTTGAGTATTGTTGGAGCTGCGCTCATCCAGCTAAGTGACAAGGATTCCATCACACTCCTGACTTGTGCCTGGTCGATGGTGGACAGGCTTGGTGGGGTTATGAGGTGAGTTACTCGCTGCAGGATTCCTAGCCTGCAACATGCTCTTGTCGCCATAATATTTATATGGCTGGTGAAGTTCAGTGTCTGGTAAAGCCCATGATGTTAATAGTGGGAGATTCAGTGATGGAATGTTAACGGGCAATGTTTAATATTCTTTTCAGTTGGAAATGGTCACTGCCTGGCACTTGAGTGAATCACTGAATTTACAGTGCAGAAGGAGGCCATTCGGCCCATCGAGTCTGCACAGGCCCTTGGAAAGAGCACTCTACCCAAGCCCACACTCTATCTCCATAACCCCACCCAACCTTCTTGGACTCTAAGAAGATTAGCATAGTCAATCCATCTGGCATGAATGTTAATTACCAGTTAACAGCCCAAGCTTGAATATTGTCCACATCTTGCTGTATATGTACATGAACTGTTTCAGTACCTGTCAAGTCGCAAATGGTGTTGCACATGGTGCAATCATCAACGAGCATTGCCATTTCTGACCTGATGACGGAGGGAAGGTTCAGTTAGCAACTGGGACTGGAAACTATCCTGAGGAATTACTGAAGCCACGTCCTGGGGCAGAGATGATGGGCCCCCAACAAAGACCATTTTCTTTTGTACCCGATATGAGAGCAACCAGTGCAGTTCCTCGGCTGGTTCCCATTGAATTCAGTTTTTGCAGTGTTCCTTGATGTTACACTTGGTTCAATGCTGCTGTGATGTCAAGGGCAGTCATTCTCACCTCTTGAGGTCAGCTCTTTGGTCAATGCTTGAACAAAGGCTGCAGTGAGGTCAGGAGCTGAATTTTCCTGTCATGCCCATCAGCATCATTTCACTCATTCGTGGTCCACGCTCCATCTTTTTGAATTTATCTGATCCCTTTCTTTGCTCACAATTTCTATCTTAAATATCTCTCCAATCGTGCTTAGCAATTCAAGACCCCAGGCATTTGTGGGCGTTAAGGGTAAAGTAGTAGCATGGATTGGTTAATTAATAGAAAGCAAAGAGTGGGGATTAATGGAAGATGCTGGAATCTATCATCAAGGAAGAAATAGCGAGGTATCTGGATAGAAATTGTCCCATTGGGCAGACGCAGCATGGGTTCATAAAGGGCAGGTCGTGCCTAACTAATTTAGTGGAATTTTTTAAGGACATTACCAGTGCAGTAGATAACGAGGAGCCAATGGATGTGGTATATCTGGATTTCCAGAAAGCCTTTGACAAGGTGCCACACAAAAGGTTGCTGCATAAGATAAAGATGCATGGCATTAAGGGTAAAGTAGTAGCATGGATAGAGGATTGGTTAATTAATAGAAAGCAAAGAGTGGGGATTAATGGGTGTTTCTCTGGTTGGCAATCAGTAGCTAGTGGTGTCCCTCAGGGATCAGTGTTGGGCCCACAATTGTTCACAATTTACATAGATAATTGGAGTTGGGGACCAAGGGCAATGTGTCCAAGTTTGCAGATTGCACAAGGATGAGTGGTAAAGCGAAAAGTGCAGAGGATACTGGAAGTCTGCAGAGGGATTTGGATAGGTTAAGTGAATGGGCTAGGGTCTGGCAGATGGAATACAATGTTGACAAATGTGAGGTTATCCATTTTGGTAGGGTTAACAGCAAAAAGGATAGTTATTTAAATGATAAAATATTAAAGCATGCTGCTGTGCAGAGAGACCTGCGTGCGCTCGTGCATGAGTCGCAAAAAGTTGGTTTGCAGGTGCAACAGGTGATTAAGAAGGCAAATGGAATTTTGTCCTTCATTGCTAGAGGGATGGAGTTTAAGACTAGGGAGGTTATGTTGCAATTGTATAAGGTGTTAGTGAGGCCACACCTGGAGTATTGTGTTCAGTTTTGGTTTCCTTATCTGAGAAAGGACGTACTGGCGTTGGAGGGTGTGCAGAGGAGATTCACTAGGTTAATCCCAGAGCTGAAGGGGTTGGATTACGAGGAGAGGTTGAGTAGACTGGGACTGTACTCGTTGGAATTTAGAAGGATGAGGGGGGATCTTATAGAAACATATAAAATTATGAAGGGAATAGATAGGATAGATGCGGGCAGGTTGTTTCCACTGGCGGGTGAAAGCAGAACTAAGGGGCATAGCCTCAAAATAAGGGGAAGTAGATTTAGGACTGAGTTTAGGAGGAACTTCTTCACCCAAAGGGTTGTGAATCTATGGAATTCCCTGCCCAGTGAAGCAGTTGAGGCTCCTTCATTAAATGTTTTTAAGATAAAGATAGATCGTTTTTAGAAGAATAAAGGGATTAAGAGTTATGGTGTTCGGGCCGGAAAGTGGAGCTGAGTCCACAAAAGATCAGCCATGATCTCATTGAATGGCGGAGCAGGCTCGAGGGGCCGGATGGCCTACTCCTGCTCCTAGTTCTTATGTTTCGGGTAGCTTGGCCGTACCTAATTTGTTATTTTATTGCTGGGTAGCTCAAAGAATTGAGGTGACTCAAGGATCCGAATTCCATACGGGGGCAGATGGAGGCCGGCTCTTGTAGCAGTTCTAGCCTGGGGGCTTTGGTAACTGCCTCACCTCCATTTTCCCCTGTAAAATTGACCATGGGTCCGGTAGTGGTGTCCACAATGAGGATTTGGAGGCAGTTTAGACAACACTTTCAGGCTTCATGTCGTTGTCAGCCCCTATTTGTGAGCATCACCTCTTTGCACTTGCGGGTTTAGACTCGGAGTTCAGGTCATGGGGGAAGGAGGCGTTGGAGACCTGTGGAGGCCAGGTTTGTCAAATCTGAGATGCTGTAGGATAAATTCCAACTCCTGAGGTCTAATTTATTCAGGTATTTCCAGGTGCATGATTTCTTGTGGAAGGAGATCTTTCATTTTACTTGGCACCGTTGCCCTCCCTCCTGAATAGGATCTTATCTCTGGCCGAGGTGGGTGAAGGGAAGATTTTGGATATTTATGGCCAGATGCTGTTGGCGGAGCAGCTGGATCCAGTCATACCAACATGTTCTGGTCTGAAACGTGTCAGCTTCTGGGTCTCCTACCTTCGCACCATGCCTGGGATTCTTGATATCGAGCTGGAACCTTGTCCACCGGTGGCCACTTTTGGGGTTCCAGACATGCCGGTGCTGCAGATTGGTGTGAAGGCGGATGTCCTTGCCTTTGCCTCAATGATAGCCTGGAGGCAAGTTTTGCTGGGGCCGAGATCTCCTATTCCGCCCAGTGCCTTGAACTGGTTGGGTGATCTAATGGAGTTCCTCTATCCAGAGAAGGTCAAGAACCCGATTAAACGGTCAGTAGAAGGGTTCTACTTGAGACGGCAGCCAATCACTTCCTTTTTCGGAGAGTTAGTCACCATCAACTGCTGCGGGGTGAGGGGCAAGCTAAGTCTTTTTTCAGTTATATGTTGAAGAATTGGGTTTCATGCGGTTGTTAATTCTTGACTGCGTCATTCATGTATTGTACCTTTATATATTTGTTGTTTAGTGGAGATTTATGAAACATTTTAGCAATAAAATATTTTTAAAATCAGCAATGTTACTCCATGTTGAAAGATACTTCAGTAATGTAGGAACGATTACAGAAGAAGCATTGCACTGGGGCGTCATGTATTGTAACTAAACTCAACAATCACATAAATATTCTGCAAGATGCAACAATCATCTGTGCCCAATACAATATTAAGACAGGATACTGTGGACCGTTTTGCTGAGCTAGGCGACTAATATTGAATTACCCCAACAGCCTAACTACAAGAACTCAGAACTTACATCTCCAACATGGATGTCCCTTTAACACTGGAGCCTATCTCAGAGGAGAAGGACAATTTCCCATTGAAGTTCAATAAAAAGTAAAATAAGTAACGTGAAAAGTACTTCACTTTTAACCATATCAAATCAGGATTTCATTACTTGCTGTCATGCGGCACAATGTAATTTGATGTTGCGAAAACTGTACATAGACGAGGTAAATGTACAACCGCTGATCACTTTATGTGAACACAATACCCTCCAACATGGACAATTCTACGGTTTAACCAAATTACTTTCCAATCTCCGATATGCACATTCTAACTTCAGGTCACACCCTACCTTGGTGTCCGGATCCCGCACTTCTACATGCATCCCCAATCCTGGAGTAGAGGGCAGAAACGATTCCGACTGTTTATCCCACAGCTGAGTCCGGTAATTCCCTGGGTTAAACATTTGAAAAAGGAATTACAGAGAACAGACTGCACAGAAACAGGACATTCATCATATTTATTAAAATCCAGAAGGACCATTCTGGTGTGATTGTCGGCCTATCACAGCCCTGACCTGGTCATATTTTCCTGTCTTTGAGTGATCCTCCACTGCTCGAGTCAGGGGTCGCAATCTCACAGGTCAGAAATTCACAGGCTCAGCACACACTTCATCCGCACCTCATCCGCCACCTTAAAACATTTACTCTCTGCAGCAGTGGTGCACTTTGGCTGCCATTTGTATCCTCTACAAGGTGCACAACAGTAATTCACCTTCAACAGCACTTCTCAACCCCCCAACCTCTACCACCTTGAAGGACAAAGTCAGCAGGCACATGGAACACCACCTCCATGTTCCCCTCCAGTGAAGCCATCTTGAATTGGAGGTGTATCTCCACTCTCCCATCATCACTGGGTTAGAATCCTGCAGCTCCTGACATGTGGTACCTCCACCACACCAAATTTGGGAGTTTTAAAAAAAGTCCTCCACCAGCACCCTCTGAACCCTAATTGAGGATGAGCAGCACATGTTGCTTTTTTCAGCAAACACATCCACAGGAAGTCAGACATTTTACAAATAAAAGGTGAAAAAAACTAGCACCTGAGTCTGTAACTCCAGCGAACACTCCAGTGCAGTCCTGAGGATTCATGTACGGTCTTTCATAGACTGGGCCTCTCCATGCCTATTGCAGTGGATTCTTGGTCCTGGTCTGAAGGAGCATGCAGTCAATATTTGTCTCTTAGCCAACGTCACTAAAGATGATTTACTTGGCCATGCAACTCACAGCACCATGAGCAATCAATGATCTGTTTTCTTTCAAATCAAAGACTGTGTTTGTTAGATTTCTTTACGGACTTGCGATAACTGGCAACTACTTTGAATTTGTTATTTTGTTACTTGGTTAACTGGTTACTGAATGATAGTCACTATTTGTTCAGTAAATGTGCAGTCAAGTGCATATCACGCAGACTCATACTCGGCACTTTCAAATAAAAAGTAATGTGTGTGGTTGAAACACTTGTACAGCCAAGCCCATATTAATGTTCAAAAAAACTGTCGCGCAATTTTCTGCACTTGTGCCAGTAAGCTTCAAGAAATTTTCTTTTCTTGATT